>NC_081409.1:169420716-169732716 GCF_030272615.1 Cryptomeria japonica
CGACATTTAGGGTAGAAATGCATATGTGTTGGGTTTGCACGCGTTTGTGTTAGGTTTGCACGCGTTTGTGTTAGGTTTGCATGTGTTTGTGTTAGGTTTGCATGCGTTTGTGTTAGGTTTGCACGCGTCTGTGACAAACAGTCACGTATAGGTAGGTTTTGGTCGCGTCTAGGAATGTAATCGCATCTAGGTATAGAAATGGGTGCATCTGTGATGAACATGCACATCTGCGTCAACAAAGTGCGTATAGGTAGAGAAGCCCCGCATATGTGGTGAACAGGCGCATCTAGGTTGCAAAAGTGTGTTTAGGGTAGCTAAAACCGCTTCTGCATAACAAAAACCCATCTATGTTTGATTAGGCAAGAATCGACAGTTCTGTGATGAACATACGTTGTCAATTGGATAAGCTGCTAAGAGGATACACTCAAACAGGTTCCCTAGGGAGACAAACTGAAGGATAGGCTAAAATTGACAAATTTGTGATAAACATATGTTGCCAATTGGATAAGCTATTGAGAGGATTCACTCAACAAATGCCCTAAAATAGGTAGGTTTACTAAGCTGAGTATAGGATAATTCATCGAATTGATAAAATCTGGTGAGTGCTCTAGCAAAACAAGGATCAAGTGCAATGTGTGAAACATATACACTTAGATAGGATGCAACGCCCTATGATAAACATAAGCACTAAGATAGAAGTAGCAATATGTGATGAACATGAGTACCACTAGGATTGACACGATTGATTTGATTGGATGCAAGAGTACTTACCCTAGATTGAGTCTAGAGAGTGATTCCCTATGACTCAGAGATTACGTGCAGAGTTGACCTTGGAGGAGCATGCTGCTATTGAGGGTATGGGTTTGAGACACGTCCTATACATGCTAGAGATTAGGATGAACACTAGATTGTTGACTGCTCTTGCAGAGAGATGGCACTCTAAGACATGCACGTTTCATTTGTCGACTGGAGAGATGTTTGTCACATTAGAGGATGCATACAGGATATTGCAGGTTCTAATCCATGGGGATCTTGTAGTTTATGATAGAGAGGGAGACATATGCATTGTGACAAGTCTTTGCAGACCCAGAGTTGGAGCTGAGACTAGCACACTTGAGTTGGGATGTTATGCATTCCAGCGGACAGAGGCTATCAATGGTGGTAGGAGGGATGAGGAGGAGGATGAGCTAGTCCTGTCGCGAGAGCTCACAATAGGACGAGCCAATGAGATCAAAGATCTCGAGAGGGTCATGACTCGATCGAGGCGACAACTAGATGATATGCAGCGAGAGAGAGAGAGAGACGAGGCCATATAGAGATATATGACCACGAAGGAGACCATACGGGTTGCGAGGGCTATAGTTGCAGGTGATACTGCATCAGGTTTTGTTTTTTGCCTCCAAGAAAGCAATGAGATAGGCTACTGGAGGAACCTCTACTATGCAGTAGTACTGCCAAAGCTGTGGGCAAGGAGCTACAAGAGAGCTTCACTCTCTACGACTACAGGGAGAGATAGGAGAGCAGCATCTAGTGGCAGGGTCATGGGTCCACCCACACCACTAGGGGGACGAGGGGACAATGAGGAGATCCAGGGGCTAGATCTTCAAGAGCTTAGATTCCTTCGAGGCCTACTGGCTCTAAGGGAGGGTATTCATCATAGCTCTCTTGGATCCATTTTGTATCAGTTTTTGTATGATGATATAGACACCTATGGGTGATTTTGTAGCCATATAAGATTTTTTACATCATTGTATCATGACACTTTATTATTTTGATATATATATGACATGACTCATTCCTTGCGGCAGTTATATGCATGTGTTCCTGTGTGATCTATGTGATGTTCTTACATGATGCATGTAACTATTATGAAAATGCAATCTTATGTATGCACGTGTTATTATGATGCTTATGATGATTATGATATGTGGATGCATATATGTACATGATGAGATGCGTTATTAGTTTTGTTCTTTTTTATGTTTTTTATGATGCAAATGTATGCAGGATGTGATGCTATTTGTAATATCTACATGTATGCCTGAAATGAGATATGCTAACATGTTATGATGCAGAAATGCAAATCTTTTTGGCACGTCATTATACTCAGTCATGTAATAGCGGGCTACACGGACTTATGAAAGGACGATGGAGGACAATCAAGAAAGGAGGATGGAAGGTAGAAGATATGGAAGTGAAAGAGCTTCTTGTGTGTTTATCATCATTAAGCTTTATTATGGCAAATAGGTTATGACAATCTAGGTATAGGTTCAACCAAGAAAGTCATTGTACCCATTTGCATGGAGATCAAACAATCATGAACAAGGAATGCCCCAGTTCATACTAGACTCGCAACGTCCTCATATCCTTGGACAAGCCATAGCATTACTAAGAGACAATCCGCAGGCAGCAAAATAGGTGAATATATCATGTCCTTGCCTTTCTAGTCAAAGACATCCAGGAGATAGAATCTCTAATCAGATACATCCCAAAAAATCTAAAAGACATGTCACCAAAAAGATAAAATCAAAAGAAAACTAGGACTTGATAGCAACATACAATGAAATCCTCAAGTTATTTGTGTTTCTTGCCACATAGTTTAACATGTTTGATTTGGTCACAATGTTGTTATCCTGATAAAGGATAGAGTATGTTGAAAACCATGTTGTTGCCAAAGTCTATTGAAGGATTTGATTTGTTGAAATCCCTTTTTTGCTTGTGTCTCATCTAAAACTGATTGAATCCATGAAACTGATACTTTATTGCGAATAAGAACGGAGCTTTATTGCAGATTGGCAATGCAAGTGATCTTTTATTGCGGATTGTGTGCAAAAAGGAGGAATGAAAAGATGTTGCTCCTCAAAACATGTGATGCTCAAGGTACCACTTCCATCACTAGATTGAGAATTTTGCCTCAGTTGTAGATTGGACCTGATTTATTATGGAAGGAAAGGGTGAAAAGGGAGATTTTATTATGAATGGCTAACCAACCTTAGGTAGATCAATAACAAGTCATGATGGGAATGGGTAAATTTATTATGAATGGATAGGATGTGAGTGTGTGCAAGGTGAAAGGATGAGATTGAATCCTAAAGGAGGGAGGAGCAATGTCTCTACACATGGCGTCAGTAACCCAGTTTTCACCATGGTACTTGCCTAGGGCGCCACCGAAGTGATTTTCACCATTGGATGAATTTATTTCTCTTTACTTTTTATTTTTTTTATTTTTTTTTTGTGTTACAAGGCGCCTGTTTGCTAGGTTTTCACCAAGTAACGATTTTTCTATTTTTATGATTTTTTTGTATTTTTGATATTTTTTAATATTTTTTTGTATTTTTGACAATGGGATATTCTGAAAAACTGTGTAAAACATACGAAGGTGCATGTTGTTGATTGGATCTTCCAAAGGTTCTCCATCTGGTGTTGAGAGCTAATATGCACTTGATCCATAGACTATTGTGATGACAAAAGGACCAAGCCGATTTGGTTCAAACTTGCCCTTCTTCTCTCTATCTTGCTGATTTTTAGGATTTTCTCTGAGAACTAAGTCACCCACCTCAAATGTGCGAGTCCTTACCTTATGATTGTATCTGCGACTCATTCGTTGTTGATATGCTTTGAGATGATTAAAAGCAGTTTGTCTACACTCATCCAATAATTCCATATCTAGTAAGCAAGAGACCCTGTGATCTTCATCATTGATTAGATTGTGCAAAGAGACTCTTAGGGATGGTAACTCAACCTCAATTGGCAAGATAGCTTCGACACCATAGAGAATTGAATAAGGTATATATCCAGTAGGTGTACGAACACTTGTGCGGTAGGCCCAAAGTGCGGGGTTAAGTTGGATATGCTAGTTATGACCAACGTCATCAACTGTCTTTTTAAGGATTTTGAGAATGGTTTTATTAGATGCCTCAACTTTACCATTACCTCGGGGGTAGTATGGGGTGGAAAAGCGATGATGGATATGAAAATGATCACAAAGATCATGAACATCCTGGTTCTTGAAAGGATGCCCATTATCTATGACAATGGAAAGGGGAACACCATAGTGACAAATGATATAATAAAGGATTAAAGTTGCAATCTACTTTTCGGTGACTTGGGTGAGAGGAACGACTTCAATCCATTTTGCAAAATATTCTGCATGGCTGTGATAATGAATTTATGGCCATTAGAAGGAAGATGAATCTTACTTATGAGGTCGAATCCCCACTGGCAAAAGGGCCATGGAGTGGCAATTGGCTGGAATTCCTATGTTGGTGCATGAATAAGGTCTCCATGAATCTAACATTGCTTACATTTTTTGACAAACTGATATGAGTCTTTTTCCATAGTAGGCTAGTAGTATCCAGCCCTCATCAATTTCTTGGCTAAGGTTGGACCACTAGAGTGAGCACCATATATACCTTCATGAACCTCACGTAACACAATTTGAGCTTCGTCACTCTCTAAGCATCTAAGAAGAGTACCATCTAGACCTCGACGATAAAGGGTATCGGCTAGAATGACATATCAGGAGGATTCACGAATGAATGTACGACATTGATTGTTGGAAAGATCAGGTGGAAGGATATTGTCATGGAGGTAAGTGAAAATGGGACCGTACCAAGGGGAATCATGACCAACAACGCATATCATCTCAATAGGAGTAATTTCATATGAGGGAACCAAATGATTATCCACCAAGAACTCATAGCGGATCTCATTTTGAGGCATATCGATTAATGAAGCTATGGTAGCCATGGTATCTACAACTCAATTGTTATCCCTTGAAATTTTCTCAAAGACTATCTGCGTGAAATATTGCTTGAAGTCATCCACCATTTTCTTGTAAGGCATTAACTTTTCATCTTTAGTTTGATAATCATCATTTGCTTGATGAATTACCAGTTGAGAGTCCCCAAAAGCATGAAGTTCCTAGATCTTCCACTGAACTACAAGTAGTAGTTCTGTTGTTAACGCTTTGTATTCTACTATGTTTTTGGTGCAAGGGAAGGACAATTAGTATGATTTAGGAATGGAGTCCCCTTGAGGTGTGATAAAGGGGATACCAGCTCCTGCGCCATGTTGTGTGTATGAACCATCAAAGTATAATTGCCAAGGTTTTGTCTTTGTCACTGTGAGAATGGATTCATCTAAGAATTCACAGATAATAGGAGTGTCATCAATCATAGGTGCATCTACCAGTTTATCTGCAATAGCTTGTCCTTTAATTGCTTTTTTATCCACATATTCGATGTCAAAATCACTCATAATCATAACCCATTTAGCTAATCTACCAGTGAGTGTTGCCCTATTAAAAAGATATTTTAGTGGATCCATCCTCGCGACAAGCTTTCTCTTATGAGTTAGCATGTAATGTCATAATTTTTGCGAGGAAAAACCACAACAAGACATGCACGCTCAATTGGTGTGTAGTTAAGCTCATAACCAACCAATGTACGATTGATATAGTATACTTCTCTTTCTTTGCCTTCATTATCCTGTTGCGCCAAGAGTGCCCCCAATGTTGTTTGTTTAGCTAATATGTATAATAGTAGGGCTTTTCCTGGAATAGGTGGTGTAATATGGTGAAAAATGATGAGGGGAGATCAAGTGGAAAGCTTTACTCCCCTCAAAAGAGGAATGAAAGTTTCACAAAGGATTCCCTTCAATTTTTTCACACATTACATTCAAAAGAGGGGTTGAATTCACTAGATCCAATCCCCAATGGTAAGAGATTGAATACTAAGTGAATTGCAATAAATTTGCAAAGTATTGGGAAAGTAAATTAACCCTCTTTTGTAATAGACTAGCTGAATTAAGCAAATTGAGACTAAGTGCAGAAATGACAAAGAAACGATTATATCTTGAGATAGAGATGTGGGATGAAGTTGTGCACCTAGAATTAGCAGTAGAATGTCGAGATGAAATTTCCTTGCAAATCTGAGAAAAATTTGCAGGGAATGTGCATAAGTTATGCACGGTCCTCCAAAAAATCTGCGCGTTGAAAATGGTTTTTCCATATTTGAAAATGATGCCTAAACCTACAATTACAACAGCAGACCTACAACCTACACACAAAAAAGAGAGGAAAATGTTGTTGGGATTGGGGGTTTGCCTTCAAGTCAAACCCCATTTTGGAATTAACCAAGTGGTTGTAAAATGCTGCAAGTAAATGAAAGGAAATGTCTGAAGTAGAATCCACCTCAAGAAGGGGATGTAATTGAAATGTCGATACCTTTGTAGATGAATTTGCTTGAATGGGTATGTGAAATAGGATGTCTTGAATGTTGATAGAAATCTCCTCTTCAATGGTTGAATCCTTGTCTTGAATGCAACACCTAGCCTTGAAAGGATACTTGAAATGCTCAATGCTTGAATGAATGCTTGAATGTTTGATGATAATAATGGAGACCTCTCATTTGTTCGCCTTACTTCCACTTATGCAAATAGGAGGGGAAGTGCTCCTTATATACTTGTCAATTAGGGGTGTTTAGATAATTTCCTGTCTTAGGCCGACATAGGAAAAATTTTCCCGCTCAACAATTGACAAGCCCGATGCAAGGGAGGACCAAAGGGGTCCAAAATAGGGCTAGGAGAAGGGCGCCACGCCCCTGTCTTGCCCTAATTTAGGACAGGCAGTGTAGAATGATGAAAAATGCAAGTTATTGATGTCTTGAGCATGTTTTGGGTCTTCGATCAGGCTTAGGGATTCGTTCGCTAAAGCAAAGACCCAAATGTAGTCGAAAATTGCAAGGGTCGCAATTTTATGACGCTACAAGTGGCATCAATATTGGTGGAATCAAAAGATAGTCCTCGAGAGTTTGAAAAGCCTATTGACACTTATCATCCCATTTCAACTTGATATTCTTATGAAGGAGATGCTGAAAAGGATGACATTTATCTCCAAGTTGTGCGATGAATCTGCATATCGATTGAAGTCTTCCTCGTAGAGACCAAAGTTGACTGATATTATTTGGTGGTGGCATCTCTAATATATCTTTGACTTTGGCTGGATCTTCTTCTATTCCTCTTTGTGAGACAATGTATCCAAGGAATTTCCCGAAAGTCACCCCGAAGACACACTTCTTAGGATTTAGCTTGACTTTGTATTTTTCCAAACGTTCAAAAACCACTGATAGGATATCTAGATGTGTTGCTCTTGTTATCGACTTTCCTAGGAGATCATCAACATAATCTTCCACAATGAGGTGCATGAGCTCGTGAAACATTATCATCATTGCTCTTTGATATGTAGCACCTGCATTCTTTAATCTAAAAGGCATGACATTCCAGCAGGAAGTACCCCAAGGAAAAGTAAATGTCATTTTGTGCTGGTCTTTAGGTGCTATTTTGATTTGGTTATACCCAGATAATTCATCCATCAATGATAACATTGCGCAACCAGCTGTAAGATCCACTATCAAATCAATATTCGGTAGCAAAAAACCATCTTTATTACAAGCTTTATTGATATCTTTGAAATTTGTACATATACTAATGTTGTGATCTATTCAAGGTAGTCAATTGGTCTAATGAATCCCACATCCAATAATTTATCCACTTCTACCTTGACTAATAATGCCACCTGCGGATGCATCTTTCTCAATTTCTGTTTTATAGGCTTAGCTCCTGAGTAACTGTCAAATGATGCATTACTAAATTAGAGTCCAATCTAGGCATATCTACATATGACCATGCAAAATTGATTTGTCGTTGTGTGAAGAAACTTATGAACTTTGGTCGTCCTTTTTCTGTCAAAGATTGTGTTAAAAATATGTTGTGTGGAATCTCTTTCGCGTCAATCTTTGTCTTGATATTCTCTTCCACCAGCATTGATTATTTCTCTTCATATGATGTCATAGGGAGAGTGTCAAACCTTCCATCCTCGGGCACCTTAGAGAGGTTTTCACCCTCAGATATGTCCTTTCCTTTTACTTTTTTAGAGTCAGATAGTGCCACAATGTGGTTTTCACCTTAAGACTCATGATTTGTTTTTATTTTTATATTTTTGTGACTAGAAGGTTTGGCGTTCTCTCCAAGATATGTTGCGCTATCAAGTTCTATGATGAATCCTGCTTTGTGGCCCCTGATAGGTAGATTATTTCTTCTGCCAAGATAATCAATAAAGGCCTCATCATTTTGAAAAGTGTCTAATTGTGGAGGCTCATGTTGGTCCCAATCAATGAGTTGTGGATGAATGAGAAGTAGGCCATCAAAGCTCTCAAAGTCAACAGGGGTAAGGGTAAAGACACAAGAGTCTTCGGGTATCTCAATGCAATCATTAGGGTCATTGCTAGAACTGTCCCCATCAGCCTCAATCATGAACAAATCCAAATAGACCTCACTAGAGGGACACTTAGAAATGGGAGTCATCACTCTTCGTGGTTTTGACCTAGAACCTTGAAATGTTGAGGGTTCGGGATCCCAAAATATTTTTATCCACAAATCTCCACTATCATTATTTGTTTGTTATGTAGACTATGATAAAGTTAATTGAACAACTCTAAATTTTTTATTACTCTTCTTCTTCTATGGGTTCACTTGGTTCTCTAAATGTTTTGATGAGTTCATAATCACTAGATTACTTATCTGAACCCCATTCCCATTCATTAGAATCTGTGGAGCAGTGTTTCTTTTCTGGTTGGTCATTAGAGTTTGTGATTTGCAATGCTTATGTAGGATTATGAGTGCCTAATCTATGAGGTATGAATCCAAATCCTTTGGAGTGCTGATTTTTGAATGTTAGCTCTGGTTGCAATGGTTCAACAATTCCTTTCTTTTGTAACCCAAGAGGGCTCTTGGTGCAGGGCACCTAACACTCCAAGCATGCAATTCTGACACTCCAAGCATGCAATTTTGGTTTCTTCCAAGTTTTTGTGTTATCTCTCATGCTATAATAATGGACCAACCATTTGGGACTCAGTAGAGCCACAGTTGAGTTGTCCAAGCTTTTGGTTGTGTCATTTGTGTTCAGGATGCTATCAACCTAGGAAGTTGTAATGATAATGTTGATCACAGGAGTAGTACTCTAAATTAGAGTCATCATGTAATAGGGCTCTATTGTATTGTGTTTAGGTCTTCTAGGATTTTTGAAGTCCTTTGGGAGTCTTGTAATACACTTGAATGCAAAGTTGCATCCTAAGTGACAAAAAATGTAAAAGTTGTTGAGCAACATTTTGCAACATTTTGCAAAAGTTGCATTTTTGGATGTTGGCATTGAAAGTTGGTTCAACTAACTGAATCATGGGTATATAAGCCAAAAATAACTTCATTGTATGGGTTGGAGGATTGAGAATACAAAAACAAGTTTTTGAGTTGTAAGGAAATCTTATTTTCTTCACCGTTTTGACAATTTTTGTTTGTTTTTGTTGCATTGTACGACCCAGTATGACCTTGACAGAGGGAATTACTTGTAGGTGATGAAAGGTTATTAAATATACTTTTCAATAAGGTAGATTAGCAAGTCTAATTGTGTCTAGTTGCAGAGATCTAATCCATTCTCTGGGACTAGGTGTAAAACCCTTGCAAAGTAGGGTTTAAGGGGAAAATGACTCTAACATGAGCATCCATTGATGGCACCAGTTGAAATCAAATGGAATGATAGGTCAGGGTCTATACATATGTCTAGAGTAGGTGTTTGGTTTTTTGTAGGCATTTGTGGAGGAGCTACAATGAAACCCTAGTCTCACTACTAGGAGTTAGTGAGTTAGGACAACAAAAGATGTGCAAATTATGAGCACATGTGGATTGGTAGAAGAGAAATGGACCCATGGTTGGAAAGACCTGTGAATTCCCTTAAATAATCCTCAATTTATTTGAGTAGATGTTTTGACCGGTAAAGTTTTTAAAGAACAAGTTTGTAAGTCACCCGGGTAGGCCAAAACCCTTGAAATTAGGACAGATTTGGTTCCCATATGTGTACAACGAACCCAGATGCAAATTTGCATTATTGTTTTTAACCCTGAAAAGGGTATCCAAATCTATAATTTATTTGTGGTCTTATTTGGGATGTATAGATAGAAAAACCCCAACCAAGTACCATTGGATGGGCTTGAGGAGTTAGAGGGTTGAGTAAGACAAGAAACCAAGAAGGTGAATAGGATTATCTCCAAGTCTCAGTTGAGTAAGACAAGAAACCAAGAAGGTGAATAGGATTAGCTCCAAGACTCTCTGCATCAGCTCTTTCTATCATATCCAAATTTTTGCAAGAATTTGAATCCTTTGCCATACTTTTCACATGGTATTTTGATGTGATCTTGTGCAGATTCCTCTTTAGGTTCCTTATAAAGAATTTTGTAGAGATCTTCTTCTTCCATCTCAGCCCATCTGTAGAATATAGTGGGATCCCATTTTATAGTAATGGTGGATACTTTTTTAGAGGGACATGGTCATCCATAATATTTAGGAGAATCCACTATTTGTCTTAAATACATGGTTTGATTCAAAGTATATTCTCCCATGCCTTTGTCCTTGTATTTTCCTTTAAGCTCACCTTGTTTTGATGTGGAAGGTTTTAATGATTCTGGATCCACATATGCTGATGATGGAGTTGCTTCTCTATTGATTGGAATTATTATTTATGATCCTGTTCATAGGTTATTATAATACATTAATGGATTTTGATAACCTCTTATCGTTATTTCAACTCCATTATAAGGGAATTTGATACATTGATGGTATTGCTCTCATATCATGAATCCATGGACGTCCCAAAAGTATGTTGTATGTGAGATCTAGGTCAAGGACTTGACAAACCACATCCCTCATGATTGGCCCAATTCTTAAAGGTAAGGTGATTGTTCCCTTGGATGAGCGTTCTTCGTCATCATACACTTTAATGGTGATTTTGTGCTTTGAATTCATAGTTTGTTCCAAATATCCCAATTGTTTAATAGTGTTCAATGTACAAATGTTCAAATCTTCTCCTCCACCTATCAAGACTCGTTTGATATGATTTTTAGGGAGAAAGACTTCAATGTAGAGAGGTGCATTGTGTGGTTGACATATGGAGACATCATCGACTTTTATGAATGTTAGGAAATATGGAGTGGAAAGGTATCCCACCATGGCTTGAAACTGGTCCATGTTCAAATCAGTGGGTACAAAGGTCTCTCTTAATGCTTTTTCAAGAACGGTCTTATATGAAGGGGATATGCATAAGAGCTCAAGAATGGAAATGAGAGCGGGTTTCTTCCCTAACTGATCTACAAGGTCATACTCATTTTTGGTAGATGATGAGGCTGTGGTCTTAGATGGAACTCCTTGCAAGGTGACTTTACCTCGACGAGTTATGACATTACATTTGGAGGTTTCATCTTTGGAGGATGAAGAGGATGGTCCAATGCCCTTCAAAACAACTTTACTCCTTTGGGTAGAACCTTCGAGAGTTTTTTCCTTTATGATAATGGTAGAAACATAATTGTCCACTGAAATGTGATTAACGATAGAGTCATAATCATAGGACATCTTAGCATAGTTGGCTTGATTATCTGTTTTGGTTTTTCCTTTATCATGTTTAGAGAATGGCATGAGGAGCACTAGGTTTAGGTCGATACATGTCATGATCATGAGGATAGGAGGTATCATAAGAGCGATCTTGGATATTGCCCCCAAATGTGACATGGGGTCTCCTCGTGTCATGATTTTGAATGTTTGCCTGGGTGTAATTGTATGCATTCTTATGATCTTGGGTATCATCATGAGTACGTGTAGTGGTAGTTCTCCTCCATGGGAAAGGACAACTGTGGGGTTGTTCATGAGAGTTCCTAGTAAAATTAGCATGACCATAGGTATTGGGAACTTTTGGTTTTTGAAATAAGGATGAAGGTGACTTAGGCACGAAACACTCTCTCCTATTACCACCATTATGTCCTCTAAGATTTGCATTTGTTTGATTTCCTTGATTAGGGTCCTCCTCTATAATTTGCGACACATCAAAACCATGAGGTAGTTTCATTTCACTTTGCACCATGACTTGAAAGAATTATTTTCTAACTCTTCTCATGATTTCTTCAACCAATCTATTGAACCTTGGATCTATGATATTCTCTTCAATGTCTGTGGAAGTGATAGATGCATTTTCATTATCATTGTTGTTCTCATTGTCATTGTCTGGTATATTATTGCGATTGTCAAATGGGTTGTAAAATTCATCTCCATCAAACTCATAGGTACTCATGTTGAGAGATCTTAGAGTTTATTTGACTTCTCTTCTAGACCTTTGGGAACGGGTTTCAACCATGAACTTGACCTTAGCTAAAATAAAAGATGGAAGGAAATGGGAAGATCATGGAAGACCAAGAAAGGATATGAGATAAAAGTGTAACTGGCCGAAAGGACAAATGGGCCCCACCACCAGTTACAAGGCTCTTAAGTGAGTCACTGCAGAATGAACTTATGTCCAAAAACATCGAACATGACTAAACGCCTTTAAGTAGTAGCCCACCCGTTCTATTGATTGAGAACATTTGCGATATAATTTAGTGCAAGAGCATAGATGGTTTTGCTCCCAAGATACTCACCATACATATTTCCTCAAGTAGAAACATAGCTTTTTGAAAAGTCACTTGTGGCTTGATAAAAGTGGTGACTCCCCCATCATAGGGATCATCTATTTGTTATGCTCATGCAAGACTTAGTATATCACATCCTTACCTGCCAAGGTGGGATTCATAAGGTATGTAGTACCAAAGTCGAAGAAATATCAAGATGTGGGCTAAATTTATCACAACTGGCCATTTGACCTTAGGGATAAAAAGTGTTTGAAGTGTGTTCGTTTTAGTCAAGACCAAGTGCAAATTGAGCCGACTTCAGGCTTTGGAAATACACCTTAAAATACATCTAAAGGAAGGGTCATATACAAGTCCAAAGATTGGGTTGATCTAGACCCATACTCATTTGTGCCTTTGAGGCAACATTTTGGTGTTTGTGTGCTTGCTTTGTTTTCTTGTCAAAGAAACATCAAATCAGAAAATCAATCCCAAAAACAAAGTATTCATCCAACCAAACATCTTTCAAAAACAACCAAAAACATCAAAAACAAAGTGCAAACAACAAAAGAGTCAAAAATTTTATGACCATTCTTCACATCTTGCGAAAGAAGAAGCGTCATCAAAATATCAACTTGAAAAAAAGACAATTAAGCTCAAAGGCTTTGATCAAATGAAGGAAATTCTTCTATATCAATAGACAAATCTTTGTCTCCCATAGAGTTTTCTTGCATCACATGTGTCTCTATCTTCAAGGCAAAACAAACGAATTTGATTCCAAATCATTGAACTGCAGAGCTTTTATGCAATATAGAGCTCTGAGTTATCACAAAAACCGAGGAAAGATTAATCCCAACTTCTTCCCAAACGTCTGTATCACATACAACACAGCTCAAGAAATACCACCAACACCCAAAAGGGAAGAGATAGAGTTTGTCCTATTTGTAACACAAAGTTTTTATTGAAGTTGAAAACATTTTCGTCCATCATCTCACTCATACATCATCACTTCATCATCAATCCATCCCAACTCTCAAAACATTAAGAGGTTCTTGTCCCAAAGTTCTCTTTTAGATATTGCTTGAATCAAACACATCACATCACTTTTTAGATTGTTTCTACATCTAGGATAAGCTCATCCTAAGAGACACATCTACGCAGGTTAAAACTAGTTCATGAGTGAATCCTCTCATTACTAGGTAGTTCAATCTGTAACACATCTCAGATTTCTCTACACCTTATCACATCAAATCTTATCAAAAAAGCAAGCAATTCAAAAACAAGGAATTTCGGTTACATCTACCTTAAAAGTGCTAGAGATCCACATACAACACAATTCACCAACCATCAACCTTTCATTTCATCAAAAACTCATCATTATTTTCACACAACTTCAACAAAGACTCATAAAGCAAAAATGGCTCAAACCCGATCACGGTCAAGACAACGAGAAATAGAAATGGAAGAAGAAGAAGAGGACAATCTCAATGAATTTCAAGAAGCACTTGGAGGAAATGCAGATGACAAAAACCCAAGTACTCCCACTCCTGCAACAATAGAAAGGGCTCAGCATAACCCTCTCTTTAACAGACTTTTTGACGAAATACTCAGGAGCAATGCAGATGCTCACTTCTTAAGACTCGCTCAAGAAGGAGCAAAACTCCCCTCTGACTTTGATCTTGCCCAATTAAGACAAGCATCAGAAAGACAAAGTCACCATGAAGAGGAAAGAGGTAGAGATCCCATCAGATATAACATTCCTTGAGGTAACCCACCACCTCCTCCTCCAAACGAAATGGAGATGTTGCGGCAACAAGTCGAGAATCTCGCCCAACAACTTCATAGTGGTGTCAAGACTAACCAATTCTCACTCAATGACATCTGTCCCTATCCTTTTGATAGGGATCTTTACATGCCACCATTTCCACGAGGAATCAAAACACCCAAATTTAAAAAATATAGAGGAAAGGGAGATCCTCGTGATCATGTTAGAGAATTTCATTCCGCTTGTCTTGAAGTGGCATATGAAGACACCTACCTAATGCGCCTTTTTCCCCAAAGCTTGGGAGGAACAACCACATCATGGTTTTCTCGACTACCAGGTGGCATTAGAACATTTGAGGAACTCATCCAGAAGTTCCTAGCTCATTACTCTCATAACATTGAACGTGATGTCACCATGGCTGATCTATGCAACACCAAACAAAAACCAGGTGAGCAATTCTCAGTATTCCTGCAACGATGGCGTCAAATGTGTAGCAGACGTTCTCTTCAATTACCTGAACGAGAACTAGTGGAAATATTCATTTCCAACTTAAACGAATAAATGGAATTTCACCTGGATGTCAAAGACACTGACTCTTTTAATGATATGATCACCAAGGGTTTAAAATGTGAACGAGCACTCATCAAGAAAGGACTCATCAAAATCTTTAATGAACCAAAAGATGGTCCTTGCCCGCGCTTCAATAGTGATAAACCAAGCTTCTGGAATAAAAACAAGAATATCGTCAACGATGGGGTTGTGGATGCCCAGACTATCCAAAACGCACAACCTGTGGTTCGGTTTGCAGGACAAAATCCTCCACCTCAAAACAACACAAATGTTCCTTCTAATCAAGGTCGCATCACATCTCACGATGAACCTAGACCTCGTCAGCAAAAACAGAAATGCACATACACTCCCTTAGGGGAACCCATTGAAACAGTATTGCGACAACTCATTTCTCAAAATTTGGTCACTCTACCTAAACTATCAAACTATGAGCCTCAGGTCAAACCGGCATGGTGGAGAGATACTGAACACTGTGAATTCCATCAAGGAAGAGGACACAAGACAAGTAATTGTCACCGATTGAAAGATCTCATTCAGGATCTTATTGATCGAGGAGAAATTGAAATTGAAGGACATAACCCAAAAACAACCAATAATGATCATCTGATGTTCAAAAATCCACTTCCATCACAAGATCAAAGGGATCCTTCCACTCCCAGATGAGGCACTGATACCACTGATTATACGCAGGCTGCGTATAATTACACTGTAAATCATCTGTATGATGCCAATGAACAAGTTGCAACCATAACCTTCAAAAATCCCAACTCAAATTGCAATGTTGTTACGCGTCACGACAAAGTTACCATCAAGGCAGCTCCACAAGGCACCACCTCCATCCCAAAGCAGTACAATCTTGTGGAACAATTAGACAAAACCCCTGCGCTTATATCCATTTTAGAGCTTCTGCGCCTATCACCCTCTCATAAAACTATCTTGGATTAAGCACTCCAAGAGGCGTCAGTCCCTACAAATCTGAATACAGACCAATTTCAAGCCATGGTTGGAAGTCTAAAGTCATCACCTTGTCTCACTTTTTCTGAAAGTGACAACTCTTCCTTCCAACAACCGCATAACGCCTCACTCCACATCGAAGGATTTATCAACCAGCATAGGATCAAGCGAGTCTTGATCGATAATGGAGCAGGCCTAAATATTTGTACACTGCAGTTGGTCACAACATTGGGATATGCGGTTGAATCAGTGGATCCTCGTCAGAAGATCACAATCAAAGCCTATGACGATGCGGAGCGTTCATCCAAAGGAGCTGTGGTACTACCAATCCGAGTGGGCCCTGTGGTAAAGCACATCATTTGTCAAGTTCTGGACCTTCCTCTGCCATATAATCTATTGTTAGGAAGACCTTGGATACATGCCATGCAAGCTGTTCCATCTACCTACCATCAATGTATCAAGTTCCCACATAACGGTGTAGAGATCACAATCCTGGGCGATGCAAATCCCTTTGCATTTTGCCATAATATCAGCCATCAACCAGAGATTACCGTTCCTAATAATAGAGAAGCCATTTCCTCCACATCATATATAAGTCCCGCCTCTCTTGCCAGTTCAAACACCACTATACCAAAGCAAGAAAAGCTTAAGATGAAGATCGCAGAGGAAGGTCCTGGGGAATACAACCTGAGTCAACTCTTTTGTGTGGGACAAATGCCCACTTCTCCTAGAACTCATGGTAAACCACAGCGGGTACTCCAGCAACCACTAAACATACCAGCATGTGCCTTGACGCCTTTCGTTCTTGGAAAGAGTCAAGAGGAAGAAACACAAGATGATGACCTGGCGGAATGGATCTATAAGGATCCCATCACCACTGACATACCGTGAGTTACACTTCCTACGGACCAGTATGGCAAAGGCCTCCTCATTATGCAAAGAATGGGGTATGATGGTCAGAGTGCTTTGGGATATTACAAACAAGGACGACATGAACCCCTACTGCCGAAATTCAAGCCCAAAGGTAATACAGGCTAGGCTTTGAAAAAGAGATCTTTCCTAAACTCAAGTTCAAAGGAAAACCCAGCAAACAATTTTGTCCACCTATGGCAAAAAAGATGCCTTTTATCATTAAAGCAGCCTCAAGCACCATCCCAACTACCCCACTGAGGCTCAAAACCCCAACACAGCCATCACCAATGCCACTCATCCCACCAAACGAACCAGTAATCCCATCAGCAACACCATTAGCAGCAACAACTGTATCAGAACCTGCAGCAGCATCTATGGCACCAGTAGTTCTAGCAGAAGCCACTGAGTCAACATTACCAATACTCCCCGTACCAGATCCTTTAATCCCCATCGACCTTCTTGCAGCACCGATCATTACAAAGGTACATCAACCAATCACACCTGCAGTATTTAACTCAAAGGACATCCCAGTATGGTATAGCAATCGGATGCTGGAAAGTGATTCAGAGACTGACTCACATGAATGGGAATTTGATTCGGTACAGCTTAATACTTCAGATGAGAAAGACACATCACCACCTCCACCACGCAAAGACATCCCTGTTTACGGAGAAGCACAGATAAAGACCACTTGGGTTCCTGAACTGGAAACATCTTCCACAGACCCTACGTTTCATCCTACGCTTGATTCTGACAGGGAGAGTACCATTAACGACCTTCACCATAATGTCTTAACCCTCACTGATACATCTAACGAACTTAACCTAGTCGATGAAGTAATGCCCATTATCCACCCTGAACTCATTGAATGGAACCAACCAAATCCCCCATGTCTTGACTTCTTCCAAAATGATGAGGCCATCATTGACTTTTTGGAATTAAGGGATAACCTACCAAGCGGGGATCACAAAGCTGGATTCGCCATAGAACTTAATAGCACAACATACTTCCGGGCGGATGCCAAACCTTTTAGCTGCAAAAATATAACAATAAAACATGGATCTTCTAGTGAAAACCACACTGTGGCACTATTTGATTCAACAAAAGTAAAAAGAAAGAGCGTATCCAATGGTGAAAACCTCTCTGAGGCACCCGAGGATGAAGGGTTTTACATTCTCCCTGCTAGTACACAACAGGAATGATCAATGATTCTCATCGAGGAAACCAAAGAATACAATGTGGGGACTCCTGAAAATCCTCATCTCATACATCTAGCATCTCTTCTCACTCCAGAAGAACAGCCTAAATTTATAGAGTTCTTCCACAAGCGTCAGATCAACTTTGCATGGTCATATGCAGACATGCCTGGGCTTGATCCTGATTTAGTCATGCATCACCTCATAGTAGCAAAAGGAGCCAAACCTGTCAAGCAGAAGCTTCGTAAGATGCATCCTCAGATTGCAGTGCTAGTCAAAACAGAACTCAAGAAACTCCTAGATGTTGGCTTCATTAGCCAATTGATTATGCAGAATGGATCTCCAATATTGTGCCAGTTGGCAAACCAAAAGGGTGCATCCGCATTTGTACTGACTTCAGAGATCTAAATAAGGCCTATCCTAAGGATGACTTCCCCCTACCAAATATTGACATCATAGTGGATCTAACAGCGGGACATGCCATGCTTTCACTCATGGATGGCTTTTCAGAATACAATTAGATAAAGATCGCACCAGAAGATCAACATAAGACAACCTTCACATGTCCATGGGGCACATATTGCTGGAATGTAATGCCTTTCGGCCTCAAGAATGCAGGAGCAACCTATCAAAGAGCAATGACCACCATCTTCCACGACATGATGCATACCATGATGGAAGATTACGTGGATGACTTACTAGCAAAATCACTCACCAGAAAAGGACATCTCCACATCTTAGATAAAATCTTTGATAGACTAGAACAATACCATGTTCGACTCAACCCAAAGAAATGTGTCTTTGGAGTGACCTCCGGGAAGCTTCTAGGATACATTGTCTCAAGCAAAGGTATTGAGGTCGACCCAGCAAAGGTAAAAGCAATCATGGACATGCCACCACCAAAGAATATCAGTCAGCTAAGGACATTACAAGGACGAATTCAATCCATCCGAAGATTCATTGCACAATTGGCTGATAAGTGTCACCCATTTACACATCTGCTACACAAGAACATCCGCTTTCAGTGGGATGCCTGATGCCAGCAAGCATTTCAGACGCTTAAAGACTATCTCATGAATCCACCATTGTTGATGCAACCAGATCCAAGTAGACCGTTGTTACTCTATATCTCAGCAACAAGTACAACATTGGGTGTAATAATGGCACAACATAATGCAGAAGGAAAAGAGTGTGTTGTTTACTACATTTCTCGCACATTGGTGGGCTATGAACTCAATTACACCCCTATTGAGCGAGCTTGCCTAGCAGTAATCTTAGCAACCACTAAACTGAGGCACTATCTGTTAACACACAAGGTACAACTCATTGCAAAGATTGATCCACTCAAGTATTTACTCAGAAAAGCAGCATTGACAGGCCGCTTGGCCAAATGGGTGATGATTCTAAGTGAATTTGACATCGAGTATGTAGACCGTAAAGCTATCAAAGGTCAAGTCATTACGGATCAGTTGGCCGATGCACCACTCATAGGCAATCATCCTCTCATTTCCAATTTTCCAGATGAAGAGATATTCATGATCACAACAACACAAACATGGAAACTATATTTTGATGGTTCATACACTAGGCACGGCTCGGGGGCAGGCATTCTGTTTATCACACCTCAGGGTGATAGCATCCCGAAGTCTTACAGGCTCACATTTCCATGCACAAACAACATAGCAGAGTATGAGGCCTTGATCATAGGACTCAGGTTAGTCGTACAATGGAAAATACAAGAACTACAAGTATATGGCGATTCCCAACTAGTCATTCGACAAGCAACAGATGAATATCAGACCAAAGATGATAAACTCATGCCATACAAGAAAATGGTGGACAATCTAAAGGCATCATTTACTACTATCACTTTTGAGCAGATACCAAGAGATCAGAATCGAGCTGCTGACGCCATGGCTACCATCGCATCTCTACTAGATCTTCCACATAATTCAACATGTTATGAGTTCTTGGTCGAACAGCTTTGGATCCCCGCTTATGATATCCCTGAATCTGAGATGATATGTCGCCTTGTCGGTCCTAAATCCCTATGGTACGGTGAGTTCTACACCTATCTTCGCGATCATACCCTTCCTCCCAACCAATCGAATAACCAACGAAAAACCTTCATTCACCAAATTGCTCGATATACCATTATTGCCGAAACCCTATACCGACGCGGTCTTGATGGTACTCTCCTTCGATGTCTGGAACAAGGTGAGATAACAAAGGCTTTGGAAGAGGTACATGAAGGAATTTGCGGGACTCATTCAAGTGGTCCGTCACTCGTTAAGAAACTCCTGCGAGCCGGATATTATTGGCCATCTATGAAAAGGATTCCTACTACTTTGTCAGAAAATGCAAGAAATGTCAAGTTTATGGCGACTTGATACATGCACCAGCTCAAGAACTGCAACCAATCATGACACCATGGCCTTTCTGTCAATGGGGCCTTGACCTTGTGGGTAAGATTCATCCATCTTCATCCAATGGCCATAAATTCATTATTACCGCCACCGAATATTTCACAAAGTGGATCGAAGCTGTTCCACTTACCCAAGTCACCGGCAAGCAGATCGCCTCATTCATCCTCAACTACATCATCTGCCAGTATGGTGTACCCATGTCCATCATCACAAATAACGGTCTTCCTTTCAAAAATCAGGATGTCCGCGAACTTTGTGAGAAATTTCATATCCAACACCGCTTTTCCATTCCCTATTACCCACAAGGCAATGGTCAGGCCGAAGCATCAAATAAAAACATATTAAGAATCCTCAAGAAGACAGTCAATGATGCCGGCCGTGATTGGCATGTTCAACTAAATCCAGCACTATGAGCATATCGAACTAGCATTCGAACCCCTACAGGTGGAACTCCTTATTCATTGGTCTATGGTGCAGAAGCTATCTTGCCTATTGAGGTCGAGATACCATCATTATGGGTTTCCTTGCACAATCTCATCGATGACGAAGCCTACAGAGTATCCCGTCTTCAGGACTTAGAGTTACTTGATGAGAAACAACAAGCTGCATACAATCACCTCAAAGCCTATCAGCAGCGCATGAGCAGAAGCTACAATCACCGAGTTAGACCTCGTACATTTGAGGTAGGTGATCTTGTTCTACGAGAGAATCCTCGCAACCAACCAAACAGAGAACATCAGGGCAAGTTTGAATCAAACTGGCTGGGCCCATATGTTGTCACTGCTGTGTTCGGGTCCGAGGCATATCAGTTGGCTACATCAGAAGGAGAACCATTAGTAGATTCGATCAATAGCATGCACCTAAAATAGTTTTATACCTAAGCTGTATAGAGCATCAGGCTCCCCTGCATACCAGAAAATACCAAAAAAATTCAGAAAAATATCCTGAAGAAATACAAAAACATTCAAAAAAGAGTAAAGAAAAATCATGCATCCAAACGGTGAACAACCACTCCGATGGCACCTTGGGTAAGTGCGATGGTGAAAACCTGGCAAACAGGTGCCACTCGTAAAGGCTATGGCTCCATTGTCTTTCAGACTTGTTGCGATCACATCTACTTCATACATACATCCATCCATCCATCAACCATGGGTTTTTATTCCTCTGCAATTATGATAGTACTCCATACATCTTGCATCCCACTTTTTCATAGTCATGTCTAAAACTGGGGGCAATGCCTTTAACCTATTGATGGAAGTGGATTCTACATTGTCTTATGATTCATTAAGTTCTTCATTCAAACAATCATCAAAAATCCAAAAACATTCAAAAATATCTCGCAAAAATACCAAAAACATTCAAAAATGTCTCAGAAAATCCAAAAACATCAGAAAACATCAAAAATTGCACAAAAACATGGCAAGACATTGTACATACTCATCCGCACAGATACCAAACAAACATTGTGATATACTCCACAAAATGACCACTTATCAATCGACCACAGAATCAACATTAACACTCAAAACTGTCTTCAACAAGGATGCATCCTTCCTTACCAAAACAAAGACAATATGACATTTTCTTTGACAAGAAAATTCTGTTTACACTATCAAATACTTGGTTGATTTATGGTCTAGTAATTTATATCAGGATCTTGCAGCATTGTTTTGTATCATTTGCGCATTATTTCTGATGAAGTTCTGGGGCATGTACTGATGGTGTCTACATGGGAAGTTCACTAAGCTATGTGATCATAGGCAAAAATACAATCATAGATCACTACGGCTTGCTGACTACAACGTATACCTCAACCATATGAGCATGAACCATTACCAAGGATCCATATTCTTTATTCTTTATGTATATATTGTTTGTTTGCAGGTACAATTCTCTTTCTTTGGTTTTTCCTACCTCATCCAAACTGGATAAAGGTTTTATCTCTTATTACGGTATGCACTTGTCTCAGGATATGATCAGCCTAAGATCAAGGAGGACGATCCAAGTCATGCATGAAAGGAGATAATCCTTGTCTGTTCTGCAAGCAATACTCAGGTCAACTTGATCCATTATATCAAGTTGCTTGTATTAACTTGCTATATAAAATCCATGTAAGAAATACTCTGGTCATCTTGAATCTATATGTCAAGTTGCTTGTATTTTCTTACAGCATTTTAAATCTCAATGATGAAAAATAAAGCACCATGGATCATCATTCCATCTCATCTGTATATATTGCATTTCGTTGCATTCCACCCATCCCTACATTCATAATAGCTGCATATCATGCATACATAGTCATAATAATGCATACTCTATTTTACTCATCTTCTTCCATAGGACTCGGTCCTAGTCCTCCATATCTTCTATCTAACATCAAATCCCCCCTCACCCTCCCCATCTTGATAATCACCATCACATACCCTACATCGTGTCCCAATCAACCTAATCAAGCCACGTTCATCACCATCCCTCTCTATATAGGAGGGATTGTGTTTCCTATCCTAAGTCATCCAATAAGTCAAGAAAGTTACTCTATCTGCATAGATACATCGACTCCCACACACCTAGACTATCAACAGATACTTTGATCAAGTATCTTCGGGTCTCAACAGGTAATCGATTATGGTAATTGTAGACTACATCAGGCATTTATCACAATGACCTAGTCTCAACGGGGCTGCCATGATTCCCCACAACCATCCATCACACGCACACATTATCAATTGATCAAACCAATCAAACACAATCACATCGGACAATTACATCAATTGTCTACGTCTTAACGAGTGTTTTGCTTCATATACCTTGACTTCATCGGGCAATTATATCAATTGTCTAAGTCACATCAGGTCGCTTTGATTCACTTACTCAGACTTTATCATGTCCAAGTGACCAACTGACATTAACTGTCACGCTTTGACTTGATCGGGGCAATTAAACCGATTGCACCAGATTGTCTAACCAATTTTGATCAATTGTATAGCATCAATCCAAACCCCACACTACATCTGCTATGTATCTCTTGCATGACCTCAGGGTACTCGCTGGCTTGTTGTTTCTTCATATTCACTCCATTTTCTCCCATTCTTTCATCATTAGTTCTAATTTCTTCTATTCTACATCCCCTCCACTTTTCATTCTTTTTTGAGAGATCGCCCGATTTTTCAAAAAAAAAAAATAATAATAATATTAAAATTCGGCCCATCTCTCGAGGGGGCATACCACCCATTAAATTTACATTTTATGGGGCATTTCTTCACACCTATTTTTCTTTCTTTGAAACGACGCGATAAACCGCACCGTCTCAAAGAGGGGCAAATGTAGTCACATAAATCTGTCCACTTAATTAAATGAATACTTAGTATTTATTTGATTATTTAACCATCAATTAATGAATTAATTAAATTAATATTTAATTAATTCATCTTAACCCTCTTCTCCTATTAATTAAATAAATTATTTGATTTATTTGATTTAATTCACTTAACCAAATTCAGACCATTAATTAAATAAATAAATCATATTTGTTTAATTAAATCTTCTCTCACATTTAAATAAATTAATATTTATTTAAATCCCCCAAAATCCCACCTCTCACATTTAAATAAATTAACATTTATTTAAATCACCTTTATCCTCTACCCACTTGTATTTTCCTACAAAAGCAAGTTGCACAGTTATTTTAAATAAATAATTTATTTAAATCACCTTTATCCTCCACCCACTTGTATTTTCCTACAAAAGCAAGTTGCACAACTATTTTAAATAAATTATTTATTTAAAATCCTATTTATCCTCACCCACTTGAAACCTTTAATGGTTTCCCTTAAAGTATTCAAACTTGATGGCTTTAAAGTCTTCAAACTTGATGGCTTCCTTCTATAGTCTTCTTAAGACTTTAATGGTTTTCCTTAAAGTCTTCAAGCCTTTAATGGTTTCCCTCAAAGTCTTCAAGCATTTTAATGCTTTATCTTCATTTTTCTCATTTAAATAAATTAATATTTATTTGAATATTTATCCAAATGCAAATTACACCATTTAATTGAAATAAATGATTTTATTTTAATTGAAAATACCAAAATTTCTCCCACTTGCATTTTCCTACAAAATCCACTTGCATGCCTAAACCCCATATAGAATTTTCTAATCACTTCTAAATAACCTAACCCCTTCTCTAAACTTTGTCACATTCCTAAGTAAAAGGGAAGTCACTTCTCAAACCCTCAAAGTCTTTGATAACCATTAAAGGCTTTCAACCTTCAACCACTAAATGGCTCAAAGTCTTTGATAACCATTGAAGGCTTTCAACCTTCAACCACTTAATCCCCAAAGTCTCCAATAACCATTGATGGTTACCTCAAACCCTCCCACATGGTTAAAACATTTGTTTTGACTCAACCTCTACCCAACCCAAAGGTCTTCTTAGGCCTTTAATGCCTCCAACTTCTTCTCTCAACCCAATCCTATG
This sequence comes from Cryptomeria japonica, assembly GCF_030272615.1. NCBI lineage: Eukaryota > Viridiplantae > Streptophyta > Pinopsida > Cupressales > Cupressaceae > Cryptomeria > Cryptomeria japonica. Next base: position 169,445,490 of record NC_081409.1, read on the forward strand.
TTGACACTTGTCACCATTTTATTGGTGCCAATTGTGCACATGGATCCCCAACTTTCAAACTTGGCCCTTGATTAAACCATTCAATCTTAACCCTTCATTTCCCCATTTCTTCTATAAATAGAACCCTTCTCCTCAAGCAAAAAAAAAAGAGAAGCATTAGAGTATTGTTGTTATACTGGCATTAGCATAGAGCTTTCTCATAGCATCACTATATACACTTGCATAGCATTTGCTTATCATATTCAACTATCTTGAATCTCCACATGGCATCCATGGCTAGTGCTAAAAGCTGAGAGCTACACTCATTTGGGACTTGGAGAGGAGAGGAACAAGGGAGGAGCAACTATGAGCATCTTGATTAGCTATTTTATTCTATGTTTATATGCTTTCTATTTCATGCTTAATATCTCTCTTGATATGCCTGTTTAGGATAATCTTTTGTTGCTAACACTAACGTTTGTTTCTTGTGCTCTTGTGTGTGTTGCCATCAAACAGATTTTCTAATCCTTTTTGCAGAGCATCAATATGTGTGTGTCTCAACTTGAATTTCATCATCAAAATACTACCTGCAACATATTAGTTTCACAAAATACAAAGGAAATGCTACAGGAAATCCAAACTCAACCAATGAAACTACATGAAATGAATATTAAAATAAAAAACATTATTTTTACCTTCATGATTTAAGTCTCATGTGTCCTAACTCCACTGTTCCTAGTTGCAGATGATGTGCTCTCAAACAAGCACTGATAGCTTCCAAGATGACATATGAAGAATGGACGGATAACTGATAGTTAACTGATACTATGATATGCAATGCTAAATGATTATGCTATTTTCTTCAAGATTAAAACTCACAGATGCATAAGTTTTCATAAATGGTTAACTTGAAAACTCACTTGAAGACTAGCTCTTTCTCAACTCAAACTCCCACATTTATAGACTTTGAGAGGATAAGATGATGTGGCCTAGATCAACGGTCATGATCGGATTTGTAAATTTGGATGGTTGTGAGCAAAGGTGAAGGTTGAGAGAAAGGGGGAAGGAGAAGACAAGTGTCACTCATCTCACCTTGACTGAGTTGCTAACTAAGGGAATCTAGGGATGGTTGGAGAAGATTTAGGCATGAGAGGACACGTTGACTCAAGTCCTTCCTAAGATATAGGGATGTTGGAGAGAATATAGAAGAAAGTTAAGAAATATGTGTACGTACACAATATTTCATTTATTTTGGAGGTCGAAGATAAGTGGCTAATAAATGATTTATTTATTTTATTTTTGTTGAATTAATTTAGCCACATGGTGGATGAGTTGGCAAAGGAAAGATGAAGTGGAGATGGAAGAATGAGTTGGAAATGAAATTAAATAATTTAAGAAATCATTTAATAATTGAGACTATAGGATAGAGGAATAACCATTAAATATTAGATATTTAATTGATTGAAGGAATAATTAAATTTTGGATATTTAATTAATTGATTAGAAGAATAGGATAATTTAATTAATTAATAAAATGTTTCAATTAGATTAATTAATAGAAAGACATGAAATGAAAAATAAATTAATCTTTTCAAATTAACTATTTAATAGAAGAATATTTATTTAATCACTCATAGCCATTTTTACGTGTATACAATGTGATCTAAAGTAAGGTGTAGCTTCCAAAGAGATGATAAATCCCTTGATGAGGTAAGTTGACCTTGACTAAAGATGACCAAATAGGACCCTAAGATAATAGATCTGATGTGGGAACCACTTAGTGATGTGTTGTAACCATTTTACAAGATATGATGAGGACAATAAACAACCTTTTGACTCTAGTTTGGAAAAAAAATGTGTATGAGGGATTGCAAATGAATGACCAAGACTAGTTGACCGAAAATGATGAAGCCTTATGGGAAATGCCTTAGAAGCTCTTCAAATCTCAAAACTTAAGCCCATTTTTCTCTTTTTTTTCAAGTTTTTGTAAAATATTGTTTTGAAATAGAGACACAAAATTGTTTTGCACAAATGTGCTTTCTAATCAAAGACACAGTTTCAGGTGACACTAACGTAGTTTTAACTGTTGTTCTGACAATGTTTTTGCTTCCTAACAAAAACATGATTTTGCCCTGCACAGACGCGATTTTTGAATGTAAACTTGTTTTCAAGGAACAAAGATGCAGTTTAATCTGTTGAACTGACACTGTTTTGCTTTTCTGACAAAAACGTGATTCTGCTCTGTGCAGACGTGATTTCCCAACCTAGATGCGATTTAAACTGTCTGATTTTGTTTGAATGTGAATTTTTTGAATGTGACCAAATCTCAATGTTGAATGTTTTTGTGGCAAGAAAACACAACAAACAATGAAGACACAATGTCTAAAGGTGTGTTTGTCGAAAATGTTTTGTGTATGTTTAAACGATTTTCACTGGTATAGCACAAATTGAAGACACTTGAAAACATGCACAACCTATGCTAGAAAGAGAAACCATTAAATGCCCCCCCCAAGACATAGCAATACCTCAAACAAGTAGACAACTAGAGATTCTGGTAGAACTGGTTGCCCCACCATGATACTCACTTCTTGGGCGTACCAGATTTTCTTACCTCAAAAGATCAAGGATCAAATGAGGGATTCCTGTCTCAACATGAAAGGGTACATGAGGGGTATCTACGGGGTACGATCCGCACTCCCTGAACCATCGAATGCTAGGATTTTTGGCCTCTACAACATAGGTGTTTAGTGGGGGAACTTTTGCGGTACTTGGTGTCTACCCATGCGGTGATAGCTCATTTAAGAACCCACTCCTCGTTCTCCATACAAGTGCATACACATAGTACAGATACTAGGGAGTATCGTTGATGTAGATACACGTCACCGAGTCATTGCGGCTTTTGCCTAATGTATTAATTTATATAGCAGGCAGAAGAAGTACCGCTTGGGTCGTGCTCTATCACTTGGCCTTATGGGCTACCCAGGAGACATGCCCTCCTACCTAAATAGAAGATGATAACAATTTCTCTTACACCCAAGGTCCAATGGAAGGCGAGGGGAGAGGATACATTTTGTTATCAACTCTAGGGTTATAAACATAAAATGTGCAAAGCGCACCAAACAATTCAAACAAGTTCTTTAACCCCAAATGAAAAAAAATGTGACCCTAATTAGACTAAAAATTCAAAGACACACACCTAGATTACCCCTGCAACAAATGAACTCCCACCTACAAGCATACTAGTTAGGTAAATTTTAGAAATCCAAATCCAAATGTGAAAGGGGTGGCCTTCAACAATGCGATATTTTCTCTTTTTAATAGTTGCACCACTTCGTTAGTCCAATGCAAGGGATTAGGCTAAAACCAAAATCGAAAACCCTAAAAATGGAAAATATGCCAAAAACTAAAAAATGAAAACGCAATTGTACCAAACACATACGCGACTTATGATCACAAACGTAGAAATATGAGGCACAAATGCAAAATCAGATATTTGGAACCTACAAAACAAACAAAAAAATGGAAACGCGAAAACAGGCAACACAGACCCGACTTCTAGGCAAAAACGCGAAAATACAAGTCACAGACGTGATTCCTGGTAAACCTGCACTTGCAACAATAGAAAATAAAAAAATGTGAAAATATCCAGCACAAACGCGATTTAAATACAAAAACACAAAAATATGATGTGCAGGTGCGATTTTAGGATCTAGAACCTGCAAAATAGACAAAAAAAAAAAAACGTGAAAACAAAAAGCACATACACGAAATCAAAATGCAGACGGGGAAAAACCAGCCGCAGACGCAGAATAAATTAGGATCATTGCAAATCTAACCTGCAACTTCACAAAAAGATAGATCTACAAACAAAATATTAAAATAAAAGGGACGAGTCCCATCAGGCGTGCTAAAATGTATACAGTGAAACTATGATGATGATAAACCTATTATAAAGCCATAAATATCCAACTACAAACAATCTAAGTCCTACAATGAAACATCTACCATACACCAATAGAGATACCTAAGATCATGAAAATGCACAAAATAAAACAATATTACCATTCACATGTTAAGCAAGATTTCAATCTTCATTGTCTCTTATCTCCATTGATCTTGTTTGATATATTTGCTCTCAGATTTTATGTGTGCACAAGAGCTCCACAAATAACGGATTGTGGTTGATAGCTTGATCGCAAGAAGGCTTGATTGCATAACATTGATTAGGGTTAGGAAAGGAAGAGGGCATCTTCTTATATAGAGAACGTTGTAGGAAATAGAAAGATAAGCTTAAGAGGTGTAAAGATAAATGGTCGGCTAGGATTAAAAGGGTAGGTAGACAAAGTAATAAAATAATGAGAGGGTAGGTGGTGTAGGAATTAAGAGATGAATGACATGTGTCATGGGTAGAAAAGGCTAATGAATTAATTAAATAAATAAAGATCTATTTAATTAATAGAAGAAGTGGGACCAATTAAATAAATAAAAATATTTATTTAATTTAGGAGAAAGATTATTTAAATAAATAAAAATATTTATTTAAATTTGAAAAGGGCCAGAAGAGGCTAAATGAATAAATTAAATAAATAAAGATTTATTTAATTAATAGAAGACTTAGGATAAAATAATTAAATAAATAAAAATATTTATTTAATTAAGCAAGACAACTTTAGGTGTCTACACATATCTTGTGAGGATATACCTTATGACACACCTAGTAGGATGGACATAGATGAAATAATTTAACCTCATTCACTCATGTTTAAGATATACTTAGTGATTTTGGATTACCTAGCTATGACATGATTATCTTTTGATGATATTTATGTTGATTACACTTATTATATCATTAATATTGGGCCTATACATGATTACCTCCACATGTAGTTGTTAACTCTCTTGTAGTTCACGACGATCCCTCTTCACTTCCTTTTGGCTCACATTAATGTTATTATTGCATGTTATTACATTGAGAGACTCCATCTACAGTGACAACACAAAATGAATGAATTCATGTACATAAAAAAAAGAAATGCATTGTTCTTACATAAAAACTTTTCACCTTCATTATCAGTTGAGCAAGAAGCTAAGGAGTTGAGAATTACATTGTTGCTTTTCAGAAACTAGCAAGAAACTGAAATGGAGAAGGGAGGATTTATATTAAGGGGGAGAGGTGAGATAGGGAGCATGCAATTTTGTTTGGTGTTGGAGGGATAATGCAGGGATATGATGGGAATAAGCTAATTCACTAAAGGTGACAACATAGCACATATCGATAATCTATAAAGAGGATGGGATGGAAGCTCAACTCAAAGAATTTTGCCAGGTACTTTGTGGATTGTTTTGGTTGTGATTGACTATAAGTCTTAATGAATTCAAGATTTTCTTGATTGTAGTTTTTAGTTGACATAACAATGGGAGGTTTGTGAAGCTATTTATTATAGATTTTTTTTACAGAGAGAGTTATCTTTGGAGGAGGAAATCACATAATATGCACTTCATTTGTTTAGAGAAACCAAGGATACTATGTTGGCTAATATAAGATCCCTTTCCAACGGAAATGTATTGTTCTCAATTCATCTTCTATGTACGATGTTTTTGTGATTTGAGTCAAATTTTCATATTGGTTAATTTAGATATTGTCCCAGATATGAAAGTACTTTTATATTTTCTATTCAAATGAATTAAATTGTATTTTTTTATCTCAAGCAGAGGAAAATGAGTGGTTTTGGTTTTCTTGTGTCCTTTATTCTGTTAAGAGATTGAATGGTGGCAACATAATTAGTTAAAGTAAACCAAGAAGATAATGATATTGGTTTATACTTTCTCAAATATGTTTCCAGGTTTCCAATTGCCTTGCCTATTGTGAGATTTTGCCAAGATCAAGAGGCAATGGAAAGCACAAATAAGAGAGAACCAAATAGATGATAGAAATAAACTGTATTCTATCAAGAAAATACTGATCAACTGGATCATCAATTGTTATATACAATGAATATGAGCTTTCTTATATAGGCAAGGCTCTATGGATATGTGAGCACACAAACATGACATGTGGCTCAATAAGAAACAAGGGTAGGTAGGAAATAAGTGTGGGTAGGTAGGAGAAACAATATAATATTCCACATGAGGTGGATCACCCATTGAATGTGGAGTGTAACAACAAGATAAGTCCACAAAAGGTGGAAATTCTCCTACACACACTATCCCAATGTGGCACAAACACCCAAGTGTCTCATACCCAAACTACTATGAAATGCATTTCCTAAGTAAACTTAAGTATAGTGTAATAATATCCAAGATGAATAATTATTTACACCAACAACCCCCCTTAAGTGCAACTTAGGGGAACACACTTAAGTCTACAATGCAACTAAGTAATGCAAGATGGGTCCCGGCTACTAGGCCATGTTAGGTACCCATGGACAAATGCAATGAAATCTCTCACAAAGTGGGGAAAGAGAGAAAAACCCAATGGGAAAAAACCCTCCCCCAAAAGAGAGATGAAAACTAGATACAAAGAACTCTAATAGAAGTATGTGAAGGACAAAACCCCATGTGAGGAAAAAGTCCCCCCCATATGAGAGAAGAAGAAGAGAGACTAGGAAGCCCCCCCTCAATGTGGAATTTGCACCAATGATAGAAGCTCAAAGATGAATGAAGAAACTGCTCCATGAACGTCGAACCACGTTCCAACCCTTAGGAAGAAACAAAACCAAAGGTGGATCCAAAAAGTCTCCCCAACCATGAAGGGAAGATGAAGCAAAAATACTCATGATGAAAGGAATCTCTGAAAACTACTCAAGTGTCCCCATGTTGATGCTGAAAGTAACCTCCTCCAAAGGTGGTAAACTGTGCCACACTGCTGAAAAAGGCACTCCAAGATCTAGTGAAGATGAATGTAGAACAATATCCAAAGACTCATATGTCTCCTCAAAGATAAAGAAACCTCCTCCAAGTGTTGTACAAAAGTATCCACAATCATGTCAACCTCTAAAGATTGATCATGTAGAGAATGTACAAGAGGGTCAGAGTGATCCCTCACAACAATCAAAGAAGGATCATCTTCATCAAAGAGAAGATGAATGTCATCAATGATGTCTCCCAAATTTGTAATGTAGGATTCCACAAACAAACCTGCAATGTCTGTCAAGTAGGCATCCCAATCAACTGAAGCTAGAAGACATGGAAAATCTTGCTGCACTGAATCATAAGAAGGCAAAACTGTCGCACTAGCTGCATCATCAGGTGCAATAGGTGGTGTGATATCAATAGGAGGAGATGAAATGCAAGGCTCAAGAATGGGGTCACAAGTGAGAATCCCCAAGTTCAAATGCCCAAAGTTCTCCTCAAAATCTGAATCATCAACATAGGAAGAATCAACCTCATTAATAGGACCAAAATCTGAAAAAGAGTACAACTGAGATGCATGATCAACCACCCCAGTCGCAATGATAGCTCCACTCTCCAAGTCTCTAATGATAACTAAATCAGGTGTGAACTCCATAGTTTTCCTGGTTGCCCCATGTGTGATTTGATAGATGGAAAGAAGATTATTTGTCAAGTGGGGTACACACAACACATCATTGAAGGAGTTATCCCCAATGGCAATAGATCCTTTCCAATCACATCCATGTATGTATGATTGCCCATCAAAATCTGCGGCATGTGGTAAGGCTCAAATATAGAAAACATAGACTGTGAAGATGCCATATGATGAGAAGCCCCTAAATCTAAAAGTCATCTCCCTGAATCATGACTTGTAGTAGCATAAAGAGTTTGTCCCTTCCCTTTATCTGTCCCAAAAGAGTGATCCTTTCCTTTATCCTTGGAAGAAGAAGCTGATGTAGACATTCTAGAAGGTAGGTTGATTCTATTCTTCTCAAGAAGATTCTTCAACTCATCAATATCCTTCTTATAACAATGATGTTCATCATGTCCTGGCTTCTTGCAATATCCAAAAAAAAGATTGTCCTTATATGATTTCCTCTTAGGTGAGAATGGCGAATCACCTTGTTGTGGAGAGGAATATTGTGCTCCATCTTGATGTGGTTTTGACTTAGGTTTGTTTTGATTCTTGCCTTTTCCTTGATTACTTTGATTCCCTTTGTTAGCCACCAAAGCTTATGACTTTGAAGATTTGAGAATCCCCATCGTGGTCAACTTAGATTGCTCAAGTATCAACATCTCCATGAATGAATCAAATGAGGGAGAAGTGTATGAGGAACCTTGAGCTAACCTATGGGTGTGAAAGCTAGATACAAAGGCTGCATACTCTGAAGGAAGCTTGTCCAACAAGTTATAAACCAATTGAGCATCCTTTTTGTTAATTCCACAATCCTTTAGCTTTGCTCTTAGCTCAGTTGCTTTTGTGACGTAATCTTGGATTGTATCAAAATCCTTGGGATCCAAAGTTGTGAGTTCACTATCAAGCTTGTAGCCCTTAATCTCATCAACTTGACCATACAATTTCTTAAAAATATCCCAAGCCTCTTTAATTGTTGTACACTTATCAATGTGAAAAATGAGGTCATCTGATACATACTTTCTAAGAGTTCCAAGTGCCATAACATTCTTAGTAAGCCGTTCAATTTGAGCATTAGGATCCGCCTTAGGATCAGGTGGTGCTATTATAGTTTCATTTACATAATGAATGAGTCATTTTTCCATTAGTTTACTCCATGCCTTAATCTTCCATGATGCATAATTAGGAGGAGTTAAAAGTGGACATTTAGAAGAACCCATAGCACCAAAATGAAAAAACACAAGATAGAGAGAGGCACAATCACACAAGACACCCCCCCAAAATACTCAATAAAGAAACCCCCCCCCCCCAAAAAAAAAAAGGTGATTTTGGCACTTTATACTTAGTGCATATACAATGGGCCACTTTCAAAACAAGGCAAAGTGAACTTCTGATTTCAATTTACAACTTCTCAAAATGAGATCTAAGAGACTTCAACAAATATTGCTAGTGATCTAAACTAAGATCCAAGCAAAATGCAAGTACCAAATATGCCAAAAATGGCCAAATACTGAAAGTACAATTTCCACTTAAAATCACTGCAAACAAATGACATATTATGAAAGTAGACAAAACATTATGCACTCTAAAAAAAAAGGCACCTGAAAAGGAGTCCATATGAGCCCAAATGAAGCCTCCAAAGTTGTAAAAATTGGGATTTCATGATTTCCGAAAAACCTGTATCCAAAAATCAACAAACTCCTGCATCATTGTACAGATCACAAAATTCTACCCCGAAACAAAAAAAATTGCTCAAAAATATGAGTCTGGATGAGTGAGATATCACTATTTGAAAATTGTCTGCAAAATTATAAATTCTTGAAAATTTTCGTTTCAAACTTCAAATGCCTCTAGATTTGGCCTCTAAAGTCTGATTTGGATGAAACAAAAGGCAAAACTGACTTTCTTGGACCTCCTCAATCCAATGGTGACCTCAGATTTGACCCATCAAGCTTCAATAATAACCTGCAATAGAAAGCTTCAAAATACACAATCTCAAATAGCATCAAATTTCTCTCAATTGACAAACTAATGACACTCTAATGGCTTTGATACCATGTGAGATTTTGCCAAGATCAAGAGGCAATGGAAAGCACAAATAAGAGAGAACAAAATAGATGATAGAAATAAACTGTATTCAATCAAGAAAATATTGATCAACTGGATCATCAATTGTTACATACAATGAATATGAGCCTGCTTATATAGGCAAGGCTATATGGATATGTGAGCACACAAACATGACATGTGGCTCAATAAGAAACAAGGGTAGGTAGGAAATAGGTGTGGGTAGGTAGGAGAAACAATATAATATTCCACATGAGGTGGATCACCCATTGAATATGGAGTGTAACAACAAGATAAGTTCACAAAAGGTGGAAATTCTCCTACACACACTATCCCAATGTGGTACAAACACCCAAGTGTCTCATACCCAAACTACTATGAAATGCATTTCCTAAGTAAACTTAAGTATAGTGTAATAATATCCAAGATGAATAATTATTTACACCAACACCTATGAACACATTCTCCATACAATTGAAATGTATGACATAACATCTCAACATAATATGGTCTCATGAATGATAATGTCTGTTTGATATGCATGTAAACATCTTCTTGTAAAATATTTGTATATATTAAAGTAAATGCTATTAGGAGGTGAAAAATCTAACCCAACAATCTTTGCCAACACATGTAAAGATATAGTATAATTACAATGGCACTACTATCATCATTAATTTAATGTCCATTGTATATATTACAATGGTACTACTATCATCATTGATTTAATGTCCTTTGTATATATTATAATGGCTCTACTATCATTAGTAATTACTAATTTAATTGTTATTGCATTGTTGTAAATATAGCATGTTCATTTTGAGTCTGAAAATAATTGTTCTCTATTTGTATATAATTTTGGGATAAGAAACATTCATAATTTTTTTCAAGATGAATCTACATCTACATCATAGCTTAACTCAATGATATTTGGGAATAGATTTTTTTTTAATGTTAGTTATTGAACTTTAAATTAAGAGCATTAAAGTATTTAACCTTATTTAAATTAGGGTGAGAATCATGGTTACATTTTAGTTATGAATAGGGATAATTAGATGTATATGAGATATCTTTGATTTAGAGTTATGGTTAAATTAGGATAAGGATTTTAATAATGCTAAGGTTACAATTCAATATGATTTAGAGATGGTTAAAATAGGGTAGGGATAGGGATAGGGTTTAATTAAGGGGAAATATTTAAGTATTACAATAAGAGTTAAACTATGATTAAATAGGGTGTAATTAGATTTCAATAAGAGTTGGAATTAGAGTGAGGATTAGGATTCAAATAGAGTAGGATTAGGATTTTATTAGCATTAAGGTTCACTTGAGGTTAGGGTTAATATAGGGTACAATTGTTGTTAGGGTTAAATTAGGGTTATAAGAGAAATATTTCAATTAGGGTTAGGTTCAAGATCAACTATGGTTAGGGTTAAGGTTAGGTTAGTTTAGGTAAGGGTCCAATTAGAAGAAAATATTTGATTTAGGGTTACGGTTAGAGTTAAAATAGGATTACCAATAGGGTTGAGGTTAAATTATAGTTAGGGTTCTAATAGGGTTAGGGTTAGGGTTCAATTAGGGGAAAATATTTGAGTTAGGTTTAGTGTTAAATAAGGGTTATGGTTAGGGTTTAATTAGGGTTATAAGAGACATGTTTGATTTAGTGTTAAGTTAAATTATGGTTAGAGTTAAAATAGGGTTACACTTATAATTCAATCATGGTTAGGGTTAAGGTTAGGTTGGGGTTATTATTTAATGAGGGGAGAAATATTTGATTTAGGTTAGGGTAAGGGTTTAAATAGGGCAAGGGTTAAATTATAACTAGGGTTCAAATAGGATTAGGGTTATGAGTCAATCAGGGGAAGATTTTCAAGTTAGGCTTAAGATTGGTTTAGATTAAGGTGAAGGTCAAATTAGGGTGAGGAATGCATATTATGGTTTAAATAGATTAGGGTTAGGTTTTAATTAGATTAGGGTTAGAGTTTAATTAGGATTAGGCTTCAATTAGGGTTTCAATCAGGGCTAGGGTTTAGTTAGGGCTAGGAAATATGATTAGGGTTGAATTAGGGTTATCGTTATGGTTCAAATAAGATTAGGGTTCAATTAGGGGAAAATATATGATTTAGGTTTATGATAGGGTTAAATAGGGTTAGGGTTAAATTATAGTTAGGGTTTAAATAAGATTAGGGTTACCATTCAATTAGGGAAAAATATTCAAGTTAGGTTTAAGTTTAGATTAGTGTCATGGTTTCACCGAGGTTATAGTTAAAATTAGGGTTTTAACTAAAACTAGGTTAGGGTTCAATTAGGTTAGAGTTAGGGTTAAGGATAGGTTACGATTAGAGTTGTCATTGTATATGATAAAACTTGAGTTAGGATTAGTGTTATGGTTACTATCAAGGTTTAATTAAGGTTAGCGTTGGTGTTGGAATTTAAATAGGATTAGGGTTAGAATTAAGGTTAAGGTTAAATTTAGGTAAGGGTTAGTGTTAGGGTTTCAATAGATTAGAGATAGGTTTTAATTAGATTAGGGTTAGAGTTTAGTTAGGACTAGGATTCAATTGGGGTTTGCATTAGGGCTTTGATTTAGTTACAATTATGATTTAATTAGGGTTTAAAAAGCCTTTGACTTAAGATTATGATTAGGGTTAGGATTAAATTATGGTTAATATGACTCAGATAAAATTAGCATTTAATTATAGTTATAGTTAAAATTAGGGTTTCAAATACCATTAGAGTTCAATTAAGTTAGGGCTAGTGTTAAGGGTAGTTTAAGATTATGGTTACATTTCTAAGATAAAGCTTGAATAAGGATTAGGCTTATAGCTAATATTAGGATTTAATCAGGCTTAAAGTTAGCATTAATATTTAAATAGGGTTAGGGTAAGGTTAGTTATGATTAAGGTTACCATTATACGATAAAGCTTGGGGTTAGAGTTAGGGTTGGAGTTGAATTAGGCTTAGCATTAGTATTAGGGTTCAATTACAATTAGAGTTAAAACTACTGTTCGGGTTAAGATTAGGGTTTAATTAGTATTCATCTTAGTGTTAGTATTAGAGTTACAATTAGTGTTAATGTTAGTTTATGGTTATGGTTCAATTAGGGTTAACATTATAGTTTAATCAGAGTCAGGGTGTAATTAGGGTTAGATTGTAATAAAGATTATGATTTAATTGGAGATAAGGAATAGGGTTTAATTAGGTTATGATTAGAATTAGGGTAATGGTAACATAAGGGTTAGGTTTTGATTAGTGTTAGGGTTAAGATAAGGGTTAGGGTTAGTATTAGGGTTTGGATTAGTATTGAAGATAATTTAGAGTTAGGATTACGATTGGAGTTCACCTAGCATTTAACTATCATTAAATTATGAAACCCTAACCCTATCACTAACCCAAACTCTATCTCTCACCCTAGCCTTAACCTTATCATCAACCCTAATTTTATGTATAACCCCAACCCTAATACTATCTTTAACTTTAACCCTAAACCTAATTACATATATATGGCATTGTCCCTAGCCTAACTAGCCATAGCTCTAATATTGACCCTAATTCTATTGCTAACCCCAATTTTATCTATAAAACTAATCCTAACCCTAATGTTTGGTAATTGTGTATGTTGAATATTGGGTAAGTGCACAAAGATGGTGGTAAAAAAGGGGGGTATAAGTGAATACTTTTTTTCTGAAATCAGGTGAACCCAAACTTGGAGGCAAAATTTGAAAGTCATCCACTCAAGATATGAAGATAATCAAAGAACAAATATTATAGTACTCCGAATCTAGTTTCCAAACTACTTAAACTTTTCAAAATTGGATAAGATTAAGGGGGTCAAATCCTTCGCGCACGAAAAACAAACCTTGATTTTTTCTTAAAAAAACATAACATAGTGTCTGACGTGCGCATCAAAAAAGTCATAGTTAGATTTAGTATTTTGAAAAATCCTTTGGCAGAAAGATAGTTAAGAGTGAGCACTAGAAGATGTGTGTTTTTTTGTAATTTTTTGTTGAATATTTTTTTTATATGATTTTTCCACTCGAGCACATCTTGAAAATTAGGTACCTATTCGTGCACAAAGCATAAGTTGCACTAAAAAAATCGAAAATACAATTTTATTTTTTTAAAATTGTAAAGAATCAAGTGCACTACAATAATATATAAAGTTTTTTAAATTTAGTTAAGTATATCAAAAGTTAATAAAAAAATGGCGCACCTATGTCTGTGAGAACTATGGAGACACTGGTAAAAGAAATTCAATAATAATATGTTATTGTTGTTCAAGTTTTAAAAAAATTATATGGTTAGAAAGCTCAGAAGATGGATGAAAATATGGTGGCAATTTTAGAAATACCCACTTGATGAAGTGTAAACCGGATGATGATAGAGTCGAGAAACCAAGTTGATAAATTAAAACACATAAAAAAGGAGGGAAATGGAGGGAAATCAAACTTCCAAACCGTAGCTTTGTCATCCAAGCCTATTTCCAAGCCTAAACAGTCAAAAGCACATATGGGGTACCTATGGTATAAAAAGTGTGTATGGGGTACTTATGGTGTAAGAAGCGCGTAAGCTCTATCTTAACTATAAACAACACGTACATGCTATAATTACTATAAACAACACATACGCACTACGTTTTTTTAAATTTTGGGAGTGTGTATAATATGATATTGTATATATAATATGTGTATATACATATAATGTATAATTTTTATATAATATATAATATATAATAATATGTATATAATAATATATAATATATTAAGTATATATACACACATATGTGTGTATGTAAGTGTATTGTCTCCCTCTCTCCCCCTCTCAAGTGCGTACAAGGTGCCCCTCTCTCTCTCTCTATCTATCTCTCTCCCTCTCTCTCCTTCTCCCTTCCTCCATACCCCATCCCTCTCTCTCTTCTTCTCTCCCTCACTCCCTCCATACCCCACTGCAACTGTGTCTGCACTTCTATAGAAGTAAGTGAATTTATTTATTGTCTGCAACTTTGTCTTTGATTTTTATCATGTATGCTCTCCTAAGAAAATTGACTGATGGATTTGTGTGTGTATATTGAATAGGTGGAAGAAGGGTCTGAAATTGAACCACGGGTGCATTACCATGACAAACAAGGAAACTTGTAGCAATATTCTTCTCGAATGTGTTTTAATGAGCAGAGTAGATGTGGAAAATAGTGTCAACAAATTTAAATGATGAGTCAGACTACCTGCAATATGTTTTTTAGAAGGAAACAACCGGTAGGAAGAGAAAGAGGGAGAGTAACACATATGATGTCATAGAGAATGACAGTGGTGGGTATGCGAGAGTTCCCATGCTGTGACACAACGCCTGTCATCTAAAGAAATTGAAGTTTGTTGTAAGCATGACAATGGTAGTATATGATAATCATCACTTGTCAAAAAGCCTAGAAGGGTGCATACCCATGAAAGAAATCAAGTGTGTAATTCCTATAGTCACAATCGAGATCAGTCCTATAGCCTTGCAAATTTAAGAGCATAATATGTTTTAGAAAGGAAATACTCTTAGGGTTAGGTCAAGCTCTTACACTTGCTTTTTAGTGAAGCCTCATTGTTTGTTCGCCTGGAGTCTCTCTTATGCTGACAATGGTCTATCTTAGCTATATCAAAACTAAACTACCAATGTTCTAATGTATGATGTTCTATTCACAACTTTAAATAATATAACGTTTTATTAGCTATCATTTATTAATTAGAAAAATTGTATGACATAATTTATAAACAGTTATGGGGAGGCTCCTCCAATATATCTTCTTTTTGTTTGCATATAGATGAGGTGATAAGAAGATTGACAAGGTGGTTGGTTTTTTTTTTTTTTACAAAGAAGATAGGATATAAAGTAGAATGTTTGAAGAAGATGAACACATTGGTTTCTTTGGATCGTGTGGATGTATTGGTTGGATAATCTTTATGGGTTGTATGGTGTACTAAGGGGTCATATGGTGTCTTATGACCCCTTAGAACTCCATATGACCCCTTAGGTGTCGTTATGGGTCATATGGTGTTCTATGATCCCTTAGGACACCATATGACCCCTTAGAACTCCATATGGTGTTGTTATGGGTCGTATGGTGTTCTATGATCCCTTAGGATACCATATGACCCCTTAGGTGTCATTAGAGGTCATATGGTGTCCTATGACCCCTTAGGACACCATATGACCCCTTAAGACACCATACGACCCATAATGACACCATATGGTGTCCTAAGGGGTCATAGGATGCCATATGACCCCTCAGGACACCATACAACCCATAACAACACCATATGGTGTCCTAAAGGGTAATATAGCTTTTAATGACCCCTTAGAACACTATTTGGTGTCGTTATAGGTCATATGATACCTTAGATGTTGTTAGGGGTCATATTGTGTTCTAAGGGTCATATGGTGTCCTATGACCCCTCAGGACACCATATGGTGTCGTTATGTGTCTTATGACCCCTAGGACACCTCATGACCCCTTAGGACACCGTATGGTGTCGTTAGGGGTCATATGGTGTCCTAAGGGGTCACATGGTCTCCTACGACCCCTTAGGACACCATTTGACCCCTTAGGACTCTATATGGTGTCGTTATGGGTCGTATGGTGTCCTAAGAGGTCATATAGTGTTCTATGACCCTGTAGGACACCATTTGGTGTCATTATGGGTCGTATGGTGTCCTATGACCCCTCAAGACTCGATATGACCTCTTATGTATCGTTATGGGTCATATGGTGTCCGATAACCCCTTAAGACACATGCATGGATCCCTAGGATACCATATGACCCCTAAGAATATCATATGACCCTAGAGAGGGAGAGAGGGGGAGGAGAGGGAGAGAATAGGAAAGAGATACACCTAAGAGAGGAGGAGAGAGAGAGAGAGAGAGAGAGAGAGAGAGAGAGAGAGAGAGAGAGAGAGAGAGAGAGAGAGAGAGAGAGAGAGAGAGAGAGAGAGAGAGAGAGAGTGGGGGAGATATAGAGAGATCTAAGAGGTGGATAGAGGGATTGGGAGAGAAAAAGAGACCTAAGAGGTGGAGGGAGGGAAGGTGAGAGAGAGAGAGAGAAAGAGAGGGTGAGAGATAGAGAGAGTCTGAGTGAGAGGGATGAAGGGATGGAAGGATAGTACAAGAGACTAGAGAGAGAGGTGCGAAGAGAGGGAGAGAGTGAGAAAGAGAGGTAATGAGAAAGGGAGAGAGGGAGGGGGAGGAGAGAGGGAGAGAAAGAGAGAGAGATACACCTGAGAGAAGGGGAGAGTGAGATAGAGAGATAGAAGATGAGAGGGAGCAACTTCAGAGATAAAGAATGGGAGAGAGAGAGAGAGACTTAAGTGAAAAATAGAGACTTGATTCTCTCCCCTTCTCCCTTCCTCCATACCCCATCTCTCTCTCTCTCTCTCTCTCTCTCTCTCTCCCCTCTCTCTCTCTCTCTACCTCTTTCTCCCTCCCTCCCCTTCTGTCTTCCTCCATACCCCTTCTTCTCTCCCTCCCTCCCCCCCTCTCTCTCTCTCTCTCTCTCTCTCTCTCTCTCTCTCTCTCTCTCTCTCTCTTTCTCCCACTCTCCCTCTCTCTATATCCCTCTCTCCCTCCCTCCCTTTTCTTTCACATTTTCTTTACTACAAATAGCACGTACGGGGTACTGAGCCTATTAGTTTGCTGCTCTGCCATAACATTTTTAAGGCGTAGGAGTGCGTACACGCTACTTATTACTTGTAAGCGCGTACAGTGTACTGAGCCTATTAGTTCGTTGCCTGCCATAACATTTTTAAGGCGTAGGAGCGCATACGCGCTAATTATTAGTATAGGGTGAAAAAAAATACCGTTGGGCTTGCCAATATTTTAGGGACTAACAGCGTGCACACGGTTATTAATATAGCGTGTACGGGGTACTTAGACATAGTTTTATTTTCCCAAGAGCCTCAATAGCCTCAAAAGAAGTTTTTGAGGTCGTTAAAGGCCCTACTGCAACTATGTCTGCACTTCTATCACTATTTTATACATAGAAGTAAGTGAATTTTTTGTTTTTGCATGATTTCAAATGATTGAATTGTTGTTCTTATTAGTTTTGTCAATATTATTGTGATTGTTTAATAGTTTTGATTCAAAAAAATAATGATAAGATGCATATTTATGGTTATTTGTTTGTTTATGAACTTTTGTTTACATATATATGTATCTAATATGATTCTATTTAGGACAACCGATATCAACCATGGGAAAGAACAAGCGAGGAACGATGGAAGAACGAATGGCTAAAAAGGAAAGACAAAGGAAACATATGAAGAAATTACGTGACATAAGAACAATGGAAGAAAAAGGCATGTCATCCTCAACATCTCAATTCGATTTACCAAACGAACATAATGCACCTAATGCAATTGAAGAAGAGACATTTAATTTACTGTATGAATCTAATGCAATTGAAGAAGATACCACATTGAATAATCAATTAAATGATGAACATACACCTTCTCTATTTGATGAATTGAATATACACAATTCACCGATGTTAACACCTCCTAGAATCATTCGTAGGAAACCAAAGTATCTAATTGACATTGATGACAATATATTGAAGCCAAAGCCTGATAAAATGAATGAATGAACTTGTAGGAGAATGGTTAAAAGAATATGGAAAAACTATTTTGAAAACTTAAATCGAACCGCAAGATGTCAATTAACTGTTCAAATGATTAAAAATTTGAATTTTAGAGAGAATGAAAATTCTTGACCTAAGATCATCTGAAAGTAACAGTGAAAGAAGTATTGTGAGAAATCTGTTTGATGCATATCCAGCTATTGGTTCAAAATACCGTACTAAAGATTTTAATGCTACTCGATGTCTCATTACATCAACCATAATGAGCAAGAAAATTAAAAAAGATCGTTTGATAAGCAAAACAAGTAAGTCATTAAACGTTAGTAGAACAACATTAAGTAAAGCATTACAGAGGCGAGAAAAAATAGAGGAACCTAACAATAATTCTCTTTGGGAATTCTCGGGTAGACTACCACACAAAGACAAGGTTGTTGTTGATGCACTAAGAACATTAATTAAATTTTTCTTGGCATGACAACACAAGAGTTTCGCCCAACCAAAGAGATGTTGTTAGAAGGCGAATCAGGTCTACAAATCGTGAGCCACATGCCAAACACTATTTGGATATGACTCAAACAAAATTTTATGAAAGATTCCTTCAAAAGTTTCCTCAAATAAGAATTTATCAAAGATTTTTTGAAATGACAAAACCTTTTTATATTAAGATTAATCATGTACGCACCACGTGTTGTTGTAGGACGCATATTGAATTTTCCATGCACTATGATATTTTTCATCATATTTGTTCTACTTTGCACACTAACGATGTTTTGTAGGAATGCAATATACAAGCACCTCCTAAGTCGGTAAGAGAATTTATTTCATGCGTGCTATGTAATAGATACGATGGTTGCATTTATTATAAGATGCCTTGTTTGGAAGGTTTTGTGCTATATGTGGTGGTTTGCAACATTTACCAAGATGTGTGCATTTGGAGAGCACACATGAAATTGGTAGGAAACTAGTTTCTTTTGGAAAATACAAGACAATCACATATGGAGTTAAAGATGGAAAATATTTTAAGAGATGTGAGCTAGTGAAAAATGATATATGTGTAGCTGAATTTATGAAAATGTTTCAAGAGAAACTAGTTTATGAGTACATAATGCATACACATAGAGCTTGATGGTTAGATGAGTAGTTCAAGTTATGCAATGACACATTTCCTTTTGGTACCATTGTCTCTATCGTTGATTTTGCTGAAAATTATACACTACAACCTTAAAATGAAGTGCAGTCTATGTATTATCATTCTACACAAGTTTCTATTTTTGTACACATAACATTCATGCATGCAAATGATAGCACATAGGAGGATAGAAAGGTTGTAAGAGAGTATCACTTTCTACATAAGTGATGATCATACTCATTCATCGGAGTTTGTACAAGGACGCTTTAAAGTTTTCTATAATAATTTAAAGGAAAGAAACATATAATACAACCGACACTTAACATGGTCAGATAATTGCACCACACAATTCAAGAATGTAAGGTTGTTTTATTGGTTGAGAAGGATGCATATGACAAGCGGTGTTCAATATTTTTGGAATTTCACTAAGGCTGGACATGGTAAGGGAGAGCACTATGGTGCAGGAGCATGTGTAAAAAGAGCGCTAGCTAGAGAAGAATTGAAGTAGAAGGTGGTGCTGAGTTGATAGATGCAGAAACAATTGTGTGATGGTGTAAGTCTACGATGGGTCCAAGTAATCCAAGTACGTCAATGGTTCATTGATATTTTTGGTTGATCATTGAATCTAACATTGAAAACTATCTAGATTGTTGTACAGTTGCAGGATCGAGTGACATGCCCTCATTTATGAGTTCAAATGAAAGTTCACTAGTAATTTATACGAGACAGATGGTATGTTTTTTCTCTTCATGCATGTATTGTTTGTGGGAAGAATGTCAATCACAAGAGTGGGTTGACAAATGGTCTTGTAGACCGTTGGTTCCCATTGATACATATCAAATTCCCAAAGCACTACAATTGAGCCAGTTGGAGACATCAGTGGATTTTGACCATGTATCCGACCTAGTGGATTCGGGTGATTTTTTGAGTTAATTTTTTTGCAAGTATTCTTTTTGGTTCATTTTGTTGTACATCACACTTTATTTTTGCTATTAATTATCACTTTATAAAATGTAGGTCATGTGTATGCAGTTTTTGCAGAAGAGAACAATGAAGAAGAAACAAATTACTATTTGTGTTGTTGTGTTGAGCATAAGAGAAATTTGACAACCACAATCATTGATAGAGAGGGTATTGAGTACCCAGTAGGGTCTGTTGTCGTGACAGGAACATGGCTTAGGAGATACCCTATCAAGAATTATGATGTTTGGTTGTTCGAGGACTTTGAAACACACAGACATATTCTTCATTTCTCTAGCCTTGTTGTTGCAACAAATATTCATTTGATGAAGTATCATGGTAGACCTCATAACAAGATTTTATGGAAAGTTTGTGAATCTGACCACGAGGCAATACTTGACAAAATACGGGTTAGAGCCGATCTTGAAGGCTCACTTGATTGATTCTACGGTTCAAAGTAGAATGATTTTGAGAATTTTGTATACATCGTCGACAAATTGTTCTATATTCATTTTTTGTATATATAAATGCCCATGAGCTGATTTTTACATGTTTAGGGGCATAATTTTGTATATTTAAATGGCAATGAGCTGATTTGTACATATTTAGATGCCAAAATTTGTATATTAAAATGGCGATGAGCTGAATTGCATATATTGTAATGCCAAATTTTGTATAAAAGCCCATGAGATGATTTGTAAGATATTTTTTTGTATATTCAAATAGCCAAGAGCTGATTTGACCATATTTAGAGGTAAATTTTTGAATAATATGTGATAATGTTTTGTGACTATTTTTTGTGTCTATGTTTTGTCACTATGTTTTGAGTTTATGTGATGTGATAAGGTCAATCATGAGCATTCTTAATTCTTGTATAATCATGGAGAATTATTTGAGTCATTATCGGGTCATAGGAGTCATAGATTGAGTCTAGATACAATTTGAGCAAAAATTGTCATTATTGTCAAATAAATTGTCAAGCAACTTGTACATTGCGTCGGTACAGTATGACTCTCAACATTCCAATGCTTTGGGATGCATGAGAGGAGCATGCCTAGCGTAAACCTGCCCACCTAGACACGCTCATGACATCGGTTTGTGCACACAACGAACCAAATCAATTATAGCCTATCTTGCAACTTTGCATTGCATGCAACTAACGGTTTTTGCAACAGACGAAAAAATGCTACCAATTGAAAATGGCTTCGATTCGTAAAAAAATGAGATAGGCCATTGTAGAGGAGCCTCACACAATCCCATAGGTTCAAACAAATCGATCATATGTGTCTTGGATTGGAAGAAATAGTTCGTCAAAGTTTGACCATTTTTTGGACTCCGGGCACTTGAGAGATCGCGCCCGTAGGGTATGACTCTCGACGTTCTGACACTTTGGGATGCATGAGAGGAGCATGCCTAGTGTAAACCTGCCCATCCGGACATGCTCGTGAAGTCGGTTTGTGTGCATGACAAACTGAATCAATTCTAGCCTATCTTGCAACTTTGCATTGCATGCAACTAACGATTTTCGCAGCAGGTGAAAAAATGCTACCAATTGAAAATGGCTCCAAGTCGTCAAAAACTGAGATATGCCATTGTAGAAGAGCCTCACATGACCCCACAGGTTCAAATAGATCGATCATATGTATCCTAGATTGGAAGAAACAGTCTATCAAAGTTTGAAAATTTTGTGGACTCGGGGCACTTGAGAGATCGCGCCAGTAGGGTATGACTCTTGACGTTCCGACGCTTTGGGATGTGAGAGAGGATCATGCCTAGTGTAAAAATGCCCACCCGGACATGCTTGTGAAGTCAGTTTGTGGTGTAGGAGCACCTAGCTTCTAGCCATTTTGTTGATGCACTTTCTAGATTTTGGTGTGATAGTCCTTATTTTGGATTACGTTTGTGAATAATGGACTACTCAGATGTCCACATGTGTGTTGGATAGTCATTTGAAGGGTTATTGCCCCCTAGGTTGTTTGTTTGCTCAAAATTTGGCCCATGAGCCCTTGTAAGCCTAAAATGGCATAAATTTGCATTTTGAGGTAAAATGTCTTGTAAAGCCTCATTAGGAATTTAGGCATGTCATTTTAATGTTATGTAGTCATCCTAGGAGGTTTAGGGTGAGTAGCAATGCATAAAATACAAAAATGCACATTTGGGCAAAAGTTGTCATTGTTGCTTGACAACTTTTTGCAACTTTTGAGCAACTTTGCATTTTTGAGAAAATCGGTGGTTAGGCAATCGATGAAGAGTTGGTTAGGATCAATATGGCATATAAAATGCTCTTAGAATGATTGTACACAGGTTGGAAAAATCCTTGAGCAAGTTTGAATATATTTAGAAGACACTTTCGAGTTTTTACCTTGTAATTTTCTCATTTTTGGAGCAGCAGTCTGTACCAAATGGATTGATCCTGCTACTGTTCTTTCATGATTGTTTGGTGTATGATATTGTAGTGCTCAGAAGGTGTTTGTAATTGTTTTTAGTGCAGGTTTGAATTGTGTTTATAAATTTGCATTACTCTCGGCTTGAGCAAGGGTTCAAGAGCCCAGTCATGGTTCCAACTTAAAATCCCTTGAGTTTTTCTCAATAACCCTTGGGACTCAAGTTATGGAACCATTGTACAATGTATATATGCTTTATAAGGGCCTGGAAGACGTTTGAAAGCAACTTTCCATCATTTCCTAGGCGAGCTCAGTCATAGCCTGGTTAGGAAAATGATTGAAATGTTGCATATGCTTGCAGGGATGATCAGTTGTGAAGGTTCCAAGTGTTTGGATTGAGAGAGTAATGTGTGACAAAGTCATTGTGAAAAGGTGGAGGTGTGATAGAATAGAGAAAACTACAAAACCCATTGGAGAAGATTGCTAAGTCCTAAACCCTTTATAAATGCTATTTTTGGGTTCTGTACCAGTAGAGACAAACTTGACTATCTCACCTAGTGGATCCAAAAGTTCATCCAAAAGGGTACTCAGATCACCAAAGATGTTGGAAGGTTCTCTGAGTGATTTTTGAATAATTGCCCAAAAACCGGCAAGGTAGGGCTAACTGGGGCTCTAGGGCTACTAGGCCTAGAAAATAGGAGAAAGATGAAAAAATGATGGAAAGCCAATTGAAGAACCAGTTGAATGACATGGAAACACCTTTAGAACACCTATTACAACCCCTACAAGTACATGTTAGAGGATTGCATAGCTTAAAGGTTGGATTTACCCTTGTGAATCTCAACCATGCTTGAAGCAACTATTGGGCACAACTTGATAGGGAGCACTCCAAGAGAGTTTGAGTGTTTTGGTTTGTTAAAAGACAAGTGAAGAGTGAAAGGAGCCCACTAAAACATCACCCAACTACCTATTGAGCAAGGTGAAACTCTCCTTGAGATCCTCTCCCTATCAAAGTGGTATCAGAGCAAGCTAAGATTTGGGAAGAAGCGAGTTCATGTCAGAGACTGAGTCAGTAGGAGAAAATAGTCTCAGGATGGTGACCAATGTAGATTTAGCCAAGAAGGTAGAAGACCAAGAGGAAGAGAATAGATTCCTTAGGGTAAGATTACAACAATTGGAGAGTAAACTAGGCGTAGTTGAATACAAGACTGAGAATGCGACAATCAAAGTCAATGAAGGGAAGGGTAAAGAAGTAGTAGAAGAGGATAGCACACCTGAACCAAATCCTATTCTACCTAAAGAACCTTTCCTTAGAGCCATCAAAGACTTAGGAGGTAAATCCCTAAGAGTGCCACTTTTTTGTGGAAAAATGGAACCAAAAGTAGTCATGGAATGGATTGAAGGATTGGAGAATCACTTTGAATGTGATGGGATTAGTGAGGCACAAAAGATGAAGGTAGCCAAATCTAGATTGAGAGGAGAAACCTTGACTTGGTGGAAGTTCATCCAAGAGGAGAGACAAAAGGAGGGTAAGAACTTGATTTCCACTTGGAAAGGAATGCTAGCCAAGGTGAAAGAAGCATATATCCATGAAGACTATGAAATTCAATTGCACAAGAGGAGACAAAAATTGAGACAAAGAGAACTAGATGTGAGCAACTACACTGAGGAATTTTAGAAGTTGTGTTTGAGATCCAAGGTGGTGGAAGATGAAAGCATCAAGGTAGTCAGGTATTTGAATGGCTTGACATGGAATATACAAGAAGAGTTGAGTTTGTTATGTCCTAGTACTGCTCACAAGTGCTATCAATTGGCACTCAAGGTAGAAGAGAAGAGTAAAAAGAAACAAGAGCAAAGCAATAGAGGCAAAGGTAGGGGAAGAGATGGTAGAGGTCATAGAGGTAGCTATGGTGGAAGAAGTATAGACCAAAGATCCCAAGGGGAATCCAAGTTGGTAGAGAAACGTGAGGATTTCAATAGCAAGAGCAGTTATAGAGGAAGGGGATCTAGAAACTCTAGTAGAGGAAGGTCTAGTGGTTCAGGAAGAGGGTCCTATTTCGCCATAATGAAGTGCTACAATTGCCATCAACTTGGACACCCGGCCTATAGATGTCCTAAGAAGTCTTCTTCGTCCCAAGAAGGTGAGAGGAGAGTAAGTTATGTTCAAGAAGATGCAACAAACATGAAGGCATCAAAAGTGAGTTTAGATTCAGAGGTTGGAGAGAATCTCATGATAAGAAGAGTCTTGATTAAAGAACCAGTTAAGGAGGAACCTAACCAAAGGAGATCCTTGTTTAGGATAAATGCAAGATCATGGCTAAAGTATGTAGAGTGGTGGTGGATTCAGGTTCCACTGATAATATAGTGTCAGAAGAAGAAGTGAGTAAGCTCAACCTACAAAGAATCCCACATAGTGATCCTTATAGGGTTACTTGGCTCAACAAGGGGCAACATGTTCTAGTGAATGAATAAACTTGGGTGGAGTTCACTATAGGAGGCTACAAGGACAAAATCTTGTGTGATATCTTGCCAATGGATGCTTGCCACCTACTCCTAGGTAGGCCTTGGCAGTTTGACAGAAAAAGAAATACACCATGAGGAAAATAATGCTTATACTTTTCAAAAAAATGGGATCACCTATAAAATTCAGTCCATAGGAGACTAAGAAGAGGGCAGATCTAAGGGTCCTAATGTGCTGCTAGTTGGTGAGGAGTTAATTAACACACTCAAGGAAGGAGAAGGAGTGGGGTTTACACTTGTAGTAAAACCAAAAGAAGAAAGCAAGGAGAAGAAAGTATGCATTCCCAATGAAGTGCAGTAGATTCTAAATCATTTTAAGGACATTATCAGTGATGGAACACTAACAACCTTGCCTCCTCAATGTGCCATAAGTCACCAAATTGATTTCATACTCAGAGCCTCATTGCCTAATGAGGCAGCATAAAAAATTACACCGGAGCAGAACAAAGAGATAGCTAAGCAAATACAAGAACTCTTGGACAATGGTCTGATAAGGAAGAGCATCAACCCATGTGTTGTTCCCACCGTTTTGGCCCCAAAGAAGGGAGGTACTTGGAGACTTTGCACTGATTCTAGAGCCATAAACCGGATTACAATCAGGTATAGATTTCCCATTCCAAGAATTGAAGATTTGATGGATTGTTTAGGAGGTGTTGAATACTTCACCAAGATAGACCTCAAGAGTGGTTATCACCAAATTACAATCAAGGAGGGAGATGAATGGAATACAACATTCAAGACCACAGAAGGACTTTATGAATGGCTTGTTATGCCATTTGGACTCACAAATGCCCCTAGCACATTCATGCGACTCATGAATGAAGTACTCAAGGATTATATTGGTAAATTTGTTGTTGTTTACTTAGATGACATCTTGATTTTTAGTAAGTTTAAAGATGAACATCTTAAGCATATAGAGATTGTATTAAAGAAACTATGTGATGAGCAACTAACCATCAATTTGGAGAAATGTGAGTTCATGAAACATAGTTGATATATCTTGGGTTTGTAATCTGAAGAGGTGATTTGAAGATGGATACCTCCAAAGTGGAAGCCATAATCAGTTGGCCTACACCTAAGACAACAAGTGAAGTAAGGATTTTTCATGGCTTGGCACAATTCTATAGGAAGTTCATTAGAGGGTTTAGTGAGATATGTGCACCCATGCTTGACACAATCGAAGGAGGCGTGAAGACTAAGTTCCAATGGACAAAAGAATCACAAAGAGGATTTGATCTCTTGAAGACAAAGGTGGCTACTCAACCGATACTAGTTCTTCCAAGCTTTGACAAGCTCTTCACCATTGAATGTGATGCAAGCAACGTAGCAGTTGGAGCAGTCTTAAGTCAAGACAATAGACCGGCTGCATTTTTCAGTGAGAAGCTCAATGATACCAAGTAAAGGTATTCCTCTTATGATTTGGAGTTGTATGCACTTGTTCAATCTCTTAGGAAGTGGAGGCATTATTTACTCCCTAAAGAATTTATGCTTTATACTGATAATCAAGCTCTTAGCTTTCTCAATTCACAAGAAAAGTTGAATCATAGACATATTAAATGGGTAGAGTATTTGTAGTCGTATACCTTTACCATTAAACTCAAGAAGGGACAATGTAATAAAGTTGTTGATGCATTAGGTAGAAGTTTGCTAACAATTCAAGAAGTGCAGCTCAAAAGCATTGGAGTGGAAAGTTTCAAGGGGTTATATCAAGATGATGAAGACTTTGTTGTTGCCTACAAGGTTTGTCAAGAGTTTAGAAATCATTTTAATAGTGAATATGCAGATTTCACCTTACAAGATGGTCTTTTGTTTAAAGGAGGACAACTTTGTGTACCTAAAGGGTCTATGAGAGAAAATTAGATGCAAGAGAAGCATAATGGTTGCCTAACTGGACATTTTGGCTTGAACAAGACTTTGAAACTTGTCCACAGATTCTACTATTGGCCTAAGATGTAAAGGGATATTCGGAAATATGTGGAGAAATGTATGGTTTGCCAAAGAGCCAAGGGTACTTCTTCTAATGCTGGTCTTTATCAGCCTTTACCTATCCCAAACCGACCATGGGAATGTGTAAGTATGGATTTTGTTGTTAGTTTGCCTAAGACCAAATCATGATTTGATAGCATCTATGTTGTGGTAGATAAATTTAGTAAAATAGCCCATTTTATTCCATGTAAAGTGACTCATGATGCTAGTCATATTGCTCATTTGTTTTTCAAGGAAGTCATTAGGATTCATGGTTTACCTATCAACATAGTATCAGATAGAGATGCAAAGTTTATTGGTCATTTTTGGAAGACTTTATGGTAGAGATTGGGTACTAATTTGTCTTTCAATTCAACCTACCATCCCCAAACGGATGGCCAAATAGAGGAGGTCAATAGAACACTTGGAAACCTTCTCATATGTTTGACAAAGGAGTATGGACAAGCCTAGGATCAGATCATCCATCAAGCTGAGTTTGCCTACAATGACAGTGTGAATAGATAAACCGGTAAGAGCCCTTTTGAGATAGTTTATGGCCTTCATCCCAGAGGTGTTTTGGAGCTCAGAGATGTTGGGAAGATGGGACAACAAAGTGGACATGCTATGGACATTGCTCAATCCATGCAAGAGATTCATGAGCAGGTTAGGACAACCGTACTAGACACCTCTCAAAATATCAAAGAAAAAGTAGATGAGAAAAGAAAGGATATACAATTTGTTGTCGGGGACTTGGTCATGGTTCATTTGAAAAAAGCAAGGCTTCAGAAAGGTATCCCTAGTAAAATCCAGATGAGGAGGATTGGACCTTGTAAGGTCTTGGCAAAGTATGGAAACAATACCTACAAACTAGACCTACTCAGAGATATGGCCTTATCTCCCATATTCAATGTTGCAGATTTGGTGCAATATAAGGGCACACTTCCAGAGGAATGTAGTAGAGTCTTAGAGGTCTCTCAATCAATTTCAGACCTTCCCTTACCACTTACAACCGTGCCAAAAATAGAGCAAGTGTTAGATTCTAGAGTTCTCAAGAAGACAAGGCACACCGTTTATATGGAGAATTTGATCAAATGACAGCACCTTCGAGCATCTGAGGCTACTTGGGTACCTGAAGCAGAATTTTGTAAGCTTGGAATTCCCCTTTCTTTGTTTCCTAAAGGAGTCACTTGACTTATTTTTCATTTGGGGAGTATGGTGCAGGAGCACCTAGCTTCTAGCCATTTTGTTGATGCACTTTTTAGATTTTGGTGTGATAGTCTTTATTTTCGATTAGGTTTGTGAGTAATGGACTACTCAGATGTCCAAATGTGTGTTGGATAGTCATTTGAAGGGTGATTGCCCCTAGGTTGTTTGTTTGCTCAAAATTTGGCCCATGAGCCCTTGTAAGCCTAAAATGGCATAAATTTGCATTTTGAGGTAAAATGTCTTGTAAAGCCTCATTAGGAATTTAGGTGTGTAATTTTAATGTTATGTAGTCATCCTAGGAGGTTTAGAATGAGTAGACACGCATAAAATACAAAAATCCACATTTGGGCAAAAGTTGTCATTGTTGCTTGACAACTTTTTGCAACTTTTGAGCAACTTTGCAGTTTTGAGCAAATTAGTGGTTAGGAAACCGATGAAGATTTGGTTAGGATCAACATGGAATATAAAATTCTCTGAGAATGATTGTACATGGGTTGGAAAAATCCTTGAGCAAGTTTGAATAGATTTAGAAGACACTTTCCAATTTTTACCTTGTAATTTTCTCATTTTTGGAGCAATAGTCTGTACCAAATGGATTGATCCTGCTACTGTTCTTTCATGATTGTTTGGTGTATGATATTGTAGTGCTCAGAAGGTGTTTGTAATTGTTTTTAGTGCAGGTTTTAGTCTTGTTTATAAATTTGCATTGCTCTCGGCCTAAGCAAGGGTTCAAGAGCCCAGTCATGGTTCCAACTTGAAATCCCTTGAGTTTTGCTCAATAACCCTTGGGACTCAAGTTATGGAGCCCTTGTACAGTGTATATATGCTTTATAAGGGTGTGGAAGTCATTTGGAAGAAACTTTCCGTCATTTCCTAGGTGAGCTCAGTCATAGCCCGGTTAGGAAAATGATTGAAATGTTGCATATGCTTGCAGGGATGATCAGTTGTGAAGGTGCCAAGTGTTTGGATTGAGAGAGTAATGTGTGGAAGAGTCTATGTGAAAAGGTGGAGGTGTGACAAAATAGAGAAAACTACAAAATCCATTGGAGAAGACTGCTAAGTCCTAAACCCTTTATAAATGCCATTTTTGGGTTTCGTACCAGTACAAATAGACCTAACTATCTCACCTAGTGGATCCAAAAGTTCATCCAAAAGGGTACTTAGATCACAAAAGATGTTGGAAGGTTCTTTGATTTATTTTTGAATAATTTCCCAAAAATTAGCAAGGTAGGGCTAATTGGGGTTCTAGGGCTACTAGGCCTAGAAAATAGGAGAAAGAGGGAACAATGAAGAAATGATGGAAAGCCAATTGAAGAACCAGTTGAATAGCATGGAAACACCTTTAGAGCACCTATTACAACCCCTGCACGTACATTTTAGAGGATTGTATAGCTTAAAGGTTGGATTTACCCTTGTGAATCTTAACCGTGCTTGAAGCAACTATTGGGCATAACTTGATAGGGAGCACTCCAGGAGAGTTTGAGTGTTTTGGTTTGTTAAAAGACAAGTGAAGAGTGAAAGGAGCCCACTAAAACATCAACCAACTACCTATTGAGCAAGGTGAAACTCCCCTTGAGATCCTTTCCCTATAAAAGGGTGTGTAGCCTTTTCATGGACATATATAAAATTGTGGTCCTATCTTATGCTCTTGAATGCCTAATATTTTAAAGCTAGGTTGATTTCCTTTGAGGACAAAACATGATTTATACTTTGATGGTAATTAGAATGGTATCTTGATAGAGGAATATGATCTATGGTCACCATAGATAGATAGACAGAGGCAAGAAAAGGCCAAGACAAGGGGAGAAACTAAAAGGGCGATTTAATTGGACATAATTTGGGAAAATCTTGTTCTGATTTTGATAAAGCACGAAAAGGGGGGAAACAAAAATAAGCATTGAATGGGGAAACAAAAATAAGCATTGAATAAAGAGTTTAATAGGTTTAGGTTGTAGCATGTTAGAGCATATTTAGCTATTAGTTGCTTTTTTACAACTAGTTATGCTTTTTTGCTTAAGTTCACTTACAAGTGCTTATTTTAGTTTTGCACCTAGTTTAGCTTTTATGCATCTAGTTTAGCTAGAGTTGAGCTTTATTTAGCTCCTCGTTCTTACACTTTAGTTCTCCTAAATTTAAGGGTTTGAGAGCACGGATTCAACAAGCCCCTTCTCAAGTTTTGAGAGTTTCTTTACTCAGAAGCATTATAAGATCCCATATTTGTTTTTTTGTGTTTTGATTATAAGTAACTTTTTTTTATTAGTTTTGGAACAAAAGGGGCATCATCATCATATTCGTAGCGTCAAAAAACCTTAAGCTCGATTGTTGTTGTGTCAAAATATGAGCAATTGAAATTTGAGGTCAAATTGGTTGAGGGCATGCTTTTTGAGGCAAATTTTAGGAGCAGCTAAAAAATATGGTCAGTTTGGGGCAAAATGGATGTCACCATCATGCTCAGGAGGCTCGTGAACCTTAAAATCGTCTGTCAATTTGTCGAATTCAGAGATCGAGGAATTCTTTGAATTTTTTTTCAAAAAGTTCGCATTTTCATAAAGTTTCCGTTTTTGGAAATTTTCCATTTTGGTCAAGTTTCTATTTTAAAAAACTTTCTATTTTCATAAGCTTTCTATTTTTAGCAACTTTCTATTTTTGGAAACTTTCTATGTTGGAAAGTTTCTACTATTGGAGACTAGTTATTTTTGAAAACTTCTTATTTTTGAAAGGTTGCTATTATCATAATTTTTTCATTTTAGGGTTCTTTCAAGCCTTCTAAGCCCTAAAAAGCAGTCTTCAGTGTTTTCCTCATAACTTTGCCATACGGAGTGAAAATTGAGCAAACTAGATATTGTTGGAAAGCTGTTTCAAAGTGCTATCCAATTATGTAGGTGGTTTGATCAAATTCTATACCAATTTCCTGTACCAGGCCTTCAAAGTCAATTTATGTTTTGTGCTTCCAGGGCCAAATCTTGTACGTTCGAACTCTATTTTTTAAGTTTTGCATATCGTTGGAAAGCTCTTGGAGCTCTCTATTTTGATCTATTATTATTTTTTGTAGATTGTGTTCTGGGTACATTTTATTTAGTCTTTCATGTTTTCAATTCATGGTTGATTACTTGGTTTTTCTGGTTATTAGAATCTTTTTGTTTCTTGTGGATGGCTTCTCCTAGGTTGTCCTACATGTATTTGTAGCACTTTATCCTATTTGAGCATTTTGAGCATCCATTTTTTGCACTTATTTGGTTGTAGACACACTTAGATAAAGTGCCACTCTTGTGTATGGTTTTGGGGGATTTGCACATTTTGTTGTGCCTCATTTTGTACATGCACTGTATTATAAAGATCCATGGGGGGTTGTATAGTGCCTTTTGTTTTTCTATCACACCTTTGTCCGATGAGTGTCCGTCCACGACAATATCGAATCCCAGTGATTCTTGTCCCACGTGTGTGTGCATTAGTTGCATGCCCTTTTTTCGTTGTAGGTACTTTCTTGAGCACATTCAGATTCTCCTTCGTGCACTTCACGGTGGCGCACAGTTTCAGTGGACCTATCATGCCTCTCCCTTGTTAGAATTATGGGGGTGGTTTCTACTATTGGTGATAATGCTTCCTTGGTTTTGTCTTGGAGGTGACCTTCTATCTCTTGTTGATTAGAGTTCTTCATACTATTGGCACCTGTATTTTCAACTAGCAATTTTCTCTTGCATGGTTGAGTAGTGTTGTTGGGGTCACTCATGCATATTCATGTGGCATCTGTATCTTCAACTAACAAATGTTTTTGCCTTTGTTTGCCATTTGATTGTTCGAGTAGTGTCATTGGGGACACTCATGCAGATTGTTATCTTCTTGATCCTGATCATTATGTTGGTTTCAGAGGAGGTTTTTCATTCAACACTATAGCAAATATCATTCGATAATTTTCTGCAACTTCTTTGTGCTTGAGGATGTTCTTCATGTTTCTATTCTTTTGAGACATTTTCTTGGAGGTTTTTTAGTCCTTCATTCCTTTTTTAGCAGTTCATGTTTTTTTTTCATGTATTGCATCTCTCAATTTTGGAGAGGAGTTTTTTCCCAAATGGTTTTTCTCCTTTTCTCTGCTCAGAGAGACTTCATTCGTTTGTACATAGGTACCTAATAAGGTCTTTTGTTGTTAGAACCCATTTCTACATTCATGCATTTAGAGTTTTTCTACTCACCCTAAGTTTCACTTAAGAAGGTGTTAGATCATATTTAGCTATTAATTGGTTTTTTACAACTAGTTATGCTTTTTTGCTTAAGTTCACTTAGGAGTGCTTATTTTAGTTTTGCACCTAGTTTAGCTTTTATGCATTTAGTTTAGCTAGAGTTGAACTTTACTTAGCTCCTCATGCTTGCACTTTAGTTCTCCTAAATTTAGCTTTGTGCTTTCTTTATAAGCACCTCATTGTACAATTGTAACTCATCCTACAATTATGTATTCTTTTATTTTGAGTAATATAGCATTTACTTATGCAACTCTTGTTTGTGGAAGGTGTTCTTGTTTGTCATTTGATCTTGTAGGCTTGTGTTGCAAAATTCAACATAGAATAGCAACAAACATTGTGGTTTATTCTTGGGTAGTCATTGGTCAACATGCAAAGCCATGACCTTGTGCAAATGTAGATTGTATGGAAACAAAAAACTCATAGTTAGGTATCTTGGTGAGTGACGAAATGTAGATTGTAAAACCTTGATAATTTGTGCTAGCAGTGGATCAAGATGCAAGATTGAGGAAACAACTAACACTACCACAAGTTCACAAGAACGACTACAAACTAGGTCAATTTCCCATATTGTGTGTCTACTGATCTAGATTAAATTTCTAAGCTATTTGCAATAATTAAAAAAATACACTTAATCTACTTGCAATGATTCAAATGAAATACGAAGCCATATATAATTAGAAATGATAAACAACTAGTAACGAGATTCTTGCTTGTAAATGAGATAAACCATAACATAGTCTACTCCAATCTAACATAAAATAAAGTTTCACTTCGAAAACAAGAAGCCCTCCTAACCAACTCTACCAAGAAGCAAGCACAATAGACCCTACCTCCATCCAAGCCACCAAACCCTAGTTGTGTTGGTAGAGTTGAAGTAAGAAGAGATGCAATATGAGAAGACTTGTGGTAATTTCTTGTACCTCCTTCCTATCAACTTGTAGACCTATCCTAAAATGTGTAGAGGGAGCAGAGAAAGGAGTGGTATCACAATAAACTATGTAGCTTTGAGCAATATAGTGGGCATATGAGAGTAAGGAACAATATAGTGGGCATATGAGAGTAAGAAGTGTTGTGAAGAGGATTTGAGTACCCAGCCCAACGACATAACTATGTGTGTGGAGAGGATATTGAGAAGGGAGTAACATCACAATAATTGTGTAACTTGTTGGAAATTGAAACTCATTGGATTCATATGTTGTCATTGATGGCAACAAGATTCTCTAGAAGGCATATACCGACAGATATCGGCATTTGGAGGCATACACCGGCAAATACCGGCATTGGAATAATCAAGGTCATCACCGGCACCGACACCGACATCCAACACTTCAGTGAAGCCGACATCAATATGGATCCGAAAGGTTTTATTTGTAAAATCATTTTGTAATTATTGTATAGGGCCGACATTGAATATCTTTGGTAATGTATTGTAAGCCGACATAAGGCATATTGTTTGTAGAGGGTATATAAGTCAGTCTGTTAGGTCATTTTGATATATGACAAGAAGGTAGTAGAATAGAGTGATGCGAATGATATGTATGTAGATCATTTTGTATGTGAAAGTTATATCATGCAATAATCAGTAGATGGTTTGTAAAGCATTCTTGGAGGAAAGGAGATACCGGTAGAAGGGTTCAGGGTTTATGAACCGGTACAAAACAAAGCTATAACTAGAACTCTTTTTGGAATTGCAGATGCATTTTGTGAGTTCACCATTACTGTTTTATCTCAACAGAAGCTTGTAGTCAGTGAGACTCTTTTGTGCTGAGCAGTGTTCCCCAGGCAGTGTGCCTTCCTGCATGTGCAGACCCCATGCTATGTAATATCTTTCATATGGCCAGTGAATTGATATTGTGGGTCACAAATCCCACCATGGTTTTTCCTCTTTGAGGGTTTCCACATATAAATTCAGTGTGTTATGGTGCTCATTCATGTGGCTGGTTTATTTACTTCATGTTATATGTTTCTTCATTTTCCAGTTTATATGTGTATGTTATAAAAAGTTAAAATCTTGTATTACCGGCAGAACACTGGTTCACCCCCCCTCTCAGTGTTCTTGAATTCATTGTATTCCAACAATTGGTATCAGAGCCTGGTGCCTCAGAGGAAGTTTAACATCTTGAGGAAGATCCTGAAACCGAAATCATTGAACATGGCTATGGAGAAGCAACTTGAGATGGCACTTGAGGATTATGATGTTGAAAGGATGAAGAACTTAAAGCTACAAGATGAATTGAATTCTGCTAATGAATTCATTCTTGTTCTGCAAGAAAGGTTATCATCAGCTCAAGCTAAGAGGAAGGAACTTTTGCAAAACCAAGATGATGAAGAGAAAAATGCACTTAAGGAACAATGTCAGAAACTGAGTCAAGCAAACATGCTCATGAAAAATGAAATGCGAGACCTGACTATGAGGATGTCAAAAGATATTGAGGACAAAAAGAAGAAGGAAGAAAATCTTGCCATATCTTTGAAGAACAAGTTTGAAGAATGTGGAAGATTGGCTCATGAGAATAATCTATTGAGAACTGATTTGGTACAATCCCAGAATAATGAACAAGAGCTTGAAAGACAAATAATGACTTTGAGAGATGATCTGACTACTGCAAGTGAGTATAAAGAAAAATTTAGGATTAGTGTTGCACAGTTGGATGATTTATTGAAAAGACAAAGGCAGAGTGAAGATTCTAGAGGACTTGGATTTGTACAAGGCGAAAGCTCCGGTACTGCAAATGAAGATTAGTCAACTGGTATGTAGAACTCATCAGACTAGAGGAAACCGGTAAGGCAATCTAATGCTTACAAATTCAATGGTAGATGCTTTGTTTGCAATAAATTTGGGCATATGGCTAAACAATGCAGAAATAGAGCAAATCAAAACTACAATTCAGTTCCCGGTCAATGCAC
Source organism: Cryptomeria japonica (assembly GCF_030272615.1). Taxonomy (NCBI): domain Eukaryota; kingdom Viridiplantae; phylum Streptophyta; class Pinopsida; order Cupressales; family Cupressaceae; genus Cryptomeria; species Cryptomeria japonica. Next base: position 169,480,982 of record NC_081409.1, read on the forward strand.
AAATTGCAAGAAATATGGTCATAAGTCATAAGATTGTAGAATGAATGTTAAATGTCATGTATGTGGAAAGTTTGGACATTTGGCTAATCAATGTAGGTCAAGGAATGACACTGGATATGTCAAAGCAATTCAAAAGAACAATGTTACATGTTATGCATGCAACAAAATAGGTCATATTGCTAAGTACTACAGAAGCAAGACTAAACCAGTTAGCAATGATAAAGAAAATGAGAAAGGAAAGCAGAAGGTAGATGAAATACAACAAGATCACACTAAGAGATGGGTTAGAAAATCTGAAGAACCTAGTGGAGATGCAACTACACCGGTAGAACAGAGCATTCCTGCACCGACAGGAAATTCAACTGGTAACTGAGGCATACGCCTTAGGGGTTGGCAAATTCATTGCAAATCTTGCATTCTCCTTGGAAGAGATCTGGAAAGAGATCTAGAGAGTGGTATTGATAATTGATGGAGGTTTATCTGGCATAAAACTATGAAATCAACATCCGATAGGGTGCACCGCTAAGCATTTATGACAGTGATGAATTAGGGTTTATTCGTTGATAAAAAGGGAAAATGGACTCATTTTCACTCACCCAGCACTCGAGCAAACCAGAGCGAAGCAAAGGCGAATCATAAGCGATCAAGAGCGAGCAAAGGCATTCCAACAGTTATCTGAGAAGTAATCAAGATCTTTCAACTGACGATCGTTATCCAGGTATTTCTTTGAAATAGCATCCGGATCATCATCTGCTCCTACTTTCATTGCAAATCCCACCGTTGTTGAGGTCAAGGATAGGCTTAGACCTGTTTTCAAGGAAGTTCCCCAAATTGCTATGAAGGAAGACTCTATTGGTGCATTTTCGAGGATTCCCGATGGTGTAGTTTATGTGGAAGATATCACGGCCTATATTCACTGCACATTGGAGGATTTAGGCACTGATGAAATCAAGGGAATGTATCAATTTGAGATACTAGGCAGCTCCAGAACAATCGAGCCGGAATATCAAATCATTGAAGACCTAGGGTTAACCGGAATCCTGTATATACCAGAATTCAAGGATGAAGTGATTAGATATGTTCTGAGCAAGGTCCATAATGAATTCATCTGGCTGGACCGACCCCACATGATCACCAAAGAAGCAATTCAGGCGGTCACCGACTTACCCAAAGTTGGACAGGAACCAGGAAAGAAGATCTCTAACACTGCGGTTGAGAAGCTCACTGACACAACCCATGATGGAAAATCAATGAGGGTCAGCACCATCAAAAATACAAATGTGAAATTTGCCAACATGATCATTGACTACAAGGTAACTCAATCAAGTCGATTGAACTTTGTTGCCAATTCCTGTATCCATGCTGCATACCAAATGATAAAGAATAATGGAAAGTATGACTTGTGTGAATGGTTAATGAGTGAATTAATGTTAAATCTTGGCAAGATTTGTGTTAAGAAAGGAACATTCCGATTTGGCAATCTTATTGTCTGCTTGATGTTGTATTTCATGAATGAGCTACCGGGTTTGGGAAAGAAATGTTGGGCTCATGACATACCGAAAGATATGCAGATCAAAGATGCAATCACCGGTCTTGGCAGAACAGGGATGAGAAGCTTTGGGGCTACTTTAAAACTTTTCAAGAGAACATGAGACTGAGGGAAAGAATCTCCAAACACATTATGGAGAAATACTCCATTGATATTTGCTTCATGGTAAAAACAGATGAGACACTGATGGAAGCAATGGAACCTAGAACAATATGGGTCACTAAATTGGGGTATGAAGTAGATGACAACATCTTGGAACTATATGCTAAAATGTTGATTGATGCTCCTTTGAATGATAAGGCTGAACACTTTGGCACTACAGAAGGGAAGGCTCTTGAGGTTAAAATTGGTTTCAACAAGAAAAGGAGGGAAAAAAAAAACACAAAATGTAATTTATAGGATAGATACAAAACTAGGTTATGGATCTAAACCGGTAGATCAACCGGCAGCGGCTAGTGCTTTTGAGGTAAAGAGGCCCGAGACTTTCATTTCTTCTATCACTTCTGACTTTGATCGAGAGGATAATCAACCTCTTGCATTCAGAAGGGTATAGAGGAAGAAAGCTAACAAGCCTCCGGTAGAAGAGAAGAAGGTGGAACGAAGGAGGAAGCTAGTAAGAAAGGTAACAACAACATCCACACCTTCGGCAAGGAAACCTACTCAGAAGAGGCAGCCTGCTCCATCAGCCCCTGCAACCCCCAACAAGAAGAAAAAGGGTGCGATAGATGAAACAATTGAATCTGGTAATGTTACCATCATCCCCCTAATGAATTGTGTAGAATTGATAGATGAGGTAACTAAAGATGGAGTTTTGAAGAATGTGTCAAATTTCTATGAAGATTTAGATGATAATGAGCAAAATGAAATGGAAGAAGCAATTTTGTTACATTTAGACATATATAAGAAGGCTTTGGTAGAGATTTTGAAGGAAATTCCTTTATCATTGTATAATAAGTTAGATGCAAGGAGATTAGATGGAATCAAGAGGGACAAAGAGATTAAGGAAGTTGAACTTTTGAGTATGTGTGGTTCTATAAATAATGAGGAAATGAAAAGATGTATAGAAGTTGCAAATAGAACAATCTTTAGCAACAAATTCCGACAAATAAGCTTAATGATGGGTAGAGTCAATGAAATAATAAATGAGATCAGAGATGGTTGGGCTAAATTCTTCCAAAAGAATCTTGATTTCCTTACTTCTCAAGAAGAATTTGCTAAGGCAACAACTCCCACCATTCCGGACAAATCTAAAGGGAAAGAAATTTTAGGAAGCTCAGATCAAATTTTGAGTGAACCGACAATTAAACCTAAAATTGATGAGAATGTACAGACTAAACCAGTAGAAACAACATTTGTACAGTCTGAGCAAGGTAATATAGGTAATGCACATGTTACAGATAACATTGTGGATAATACTCCACCGACAGTAACAGATACTGCACCCAGTGGCGAAGCCATCGGTGCAAAAGAGGATGAGAAAAGGGATACACCGGGAGAGGATAAGGAAAATGAGACTGATAAGACACCCAATACCATACTGGCAGTTGATTCCCCAACAAAACTTTTGGCAATTGACACTTCTCAAGTTGAGAAGAAATCAATCACTGAGATGAGTCCCACAGAGCTAATGATGATGGCTACTCAAAAGCTAATGAAGGAAGGATCTGTAGACAAAGGAATAATAGATCAATCAATAACAATTTTGCACAGATTGATTCCTGATTGTATCATTGAAAATGAAGCAAGCCATTCCGGCAAGCTTAAGGCATTGACAAAGCACATATCTATAAACTTTCAATCATTGCAGCAGATTTCTGACAGGAAAGCACTTGAGAGATTTACTCTGGCCAAGAAAGCTGCTTTTGACCAGATTATTGAGACATAGAAGAGGAAGGTTGAAGATAAACTTATACTTATTGAAAATTCTTTGAAACAATGTACTTACATCTACAGGGTCTGTTGTAATATAGAGATCCTTACAACAAATGTAGATAAGAGGATAAAGGAGTTACATGAACATATTGCCAATATTGCTAATTCTTTTGATGGACTAACTTCACCTATTGATGGACAAATTTTGACTTTGGACAACCAATTTTTTGCTTTTGAAAAGGAAAGAGACAAGATTATTCAGAGAGCAAGAAGTCTCAGAGGTTTGGTGAGTCCAAAATTGGATTCACTTGGTGTACATAACAGAGAACGTATGGATATGCTTGCGAAGCCCACACTGACAGAAGTCACTAAGAAAGAAACACTAGCACATTTACTAAGTGGACTTGTATCCATATCTGGAACATTCAAAACCAGCTGGGATACCTATATACAATTGCTAGAGAAAGCTTACTTGGAAATCTTGAAGTTGGTCAAGCTCCGGTAAAGTAATCTGTAACAATTCTTTCACCGGTCTTTGGCATTGATGCCAAAGGGGGAGTGTATATTATGTGAAAAATATGTATATGTATATAACCCTAGGGGGAGGATATCAGATAGAGTATATTGCAGACCTAGTTAATCAGCTCAGGGGGAGCATGTTTCAGTTGAACCGATAGGGAATCCATTTTTCACATGAGTGTTGCCATCAATGCCAAAGGGGGAGATTGTTGGCAATTAACACTCATTGGATTCATATGTTGTCATTGATGGCAACAAGATTCTCTAGAAGGCATATATCGACAGATACTGACATTTGGAGGCATACACCGACAGATACTGACATTGGAGTAATCAGGGTCATCACCGGCACTGACATCCAGCACTTCAATGAAGCCGACATCAGTCTGGATCTGAAAGGTTTTATTTGTAAAATCATTTTGTAATTATTGTATAGGACCGACATTGAATATCTTTTGTAATGTATTGTAAGCCGACATAAGGCATATTGTTTGTAGAGGGTATATAAGTCAGTCTGTTAGGTCATTTTGATATATGACAAGAAGGTAGTAGAATAGAGTGATGCGAAGAATATGTATGTAGATCATTTTGTATGCGACAGTTATATCATGCAATGATCAGTAGAAGGTTTGTAAAGCATTCTTGGAGGAAAGGAGATACCGGTAGAAGAGTTCAGGGTTTATGAACCGGTACAGAACAGAGCTATAACCGGAACTCTTTTTGGCATTGCAGATGCATTTTGTGAGTTCACCATTACTGTTTTATCTCAGCAGAAGCTTGTAGTTAGTGAGACTCTTTTGTGTTGAGCAGTGTGTTCTAGGCAGTGTGCCTTCCTACATGTGCAGGCCCTACAGCTATATAATATCTTTCATATGGCCAGTGAATTGATATTGTGGGTCACAAATCCCACCATGGTTTTTCCTCTTTGAGGTTTTCCACGTATAAATTCAGTGTGTTATGGTGTTCATTCATGTGGCTGGTTTATTTACTTCATGTTATATGTTTCTTTATTTACTGGTTTATATGTGTATGTTCTAAAAAGTTAAAATCTTGTATTACCGGCATAACACTGATTCACCCCCCCTCTTAGTGTTCTTAGATTCATTGTATTCCAACATAGCTTTGAGTATTATGGTGGACATATGAGAACAATAATTGATGTGGAAAGGTCTAAGCGTCCAATCTAGTATAGGGGGTGCATTGATCAAAATTATGGAAAATGAAGTAGAATGGGTCATGCTATAGGTTGCACCAAGGGCAAAGTATTTTACGGTCAATATACACTATTAATGTAAATTGGGGTGGAATATTTGTTTCCGAGATCCCTTTGTAAAGATTCCCCCTCATGGCTATCATAGTTTGTTTCGAGATCAATGACACAAGCAAAAATATAATGTGATTATAACAACCTTTAGCAAAAAGTCTGTGGGCTTTGTGTTAAAACATGATCAGCTGCAAAATGCTCACTTCTAAAATGGCTTCAGTCTTAGCTCCCAATTTGTTGTCATCGACTTATTGGTTGATTCCGAACATTTAATGTGCAATCTCAAACCATAACTGTTTTGTAACTGAAAAGTTTATCACTTATTGGTAATTTTATTGATAAGTATGACTGACCTTTCAATTCATTGTCTAGGAAAGCTTTGTTTGATCGCAGTGACCTTTCAATTCATTGTCTAGGAAAGCTTTGTTTGATCGCAGTGTTCAAATGAATATAAATGTGAGGAACGAGGATAGCATTCCCATTCTAGGGATTTCAGCTTGATAACTTTTAATGTCTTTTGCTTTCCTGTTTGCTATCCTCTATATCCCAATTCTTATGTCATTGACAGAAGAAACCTTAGGTTGAATGTGTAAGTAAATGTCAAAGTACGAAAATTTGCGTAATGTTCAATTTGTAAAGAAAGCCATTTCCGTTGTTAAGATCAATATGAATGGTTTCTATGGTCTATGGCTTTCCTAAGCACGATCCACTCCAAAATTAACATCGAGAAACAGTTTTTTTCTGCAACTTTTCTGCTAAAATTGACTTCAAATTTGCACGTGACTAAGCTTCCTATTTCTCTCTGATATACACATTATTGCCTCACTGCATTCTATTAAGAAGAACCTCATAGTTTTAACAAAAGCCAAACCTTTCCCATTGAACCATTTCCACTTTAACTATATTAGGTTTTTGCTTGACCATTGCATCATCAAATGCTTAATTCATAAGGGGATACTTTCTTCTTTTCTAAGACCTTCGAAAACGAAGTGCCATGAATGTTGTGAATGATGCTCAATGTTTTGACCAGCCTTCTAATATTGCAACAGTGATCTCAAATTGACTCGGGTAAAATAAATCAGTTTGGACACTATAAGCAGGCTCTGAAATTGATTATGAAAATGAAAAATTCAACTGGATAAGGTCACATTTGAGAGCATTCAATAATATTCTATTATCCAAACTATTGGAAAACAGTAATTAAAAAAGAAGGCCATCGTTCAATATCTATTTCTAGCAACTCTGCCTTCACAAGAGTATAAAATAACAGATTAAAATGAAGGATTAAACTTTAAGGTAGAGTACAATTTTTTTTGGAAAACAATTAAGGATTAAACTTTAAGGTAGAGTCAGAATATAACATGGCTCATGCTTCTGTTGATGGGCATTCCAACAGCCTAGACTACAATTGTTGAAGAGAAATTAGATCGGATTCTATTATAGAACTCTTTCATACAACACCCTTATATAGTTTAGATGGTGTCGATGGAATTGGAATTCTTTACGTCTGCTAGATTTGACTACTGACATTAAGAATTTGAACTGATCACCTGATACAAACAATTAGTAATGTCTACCACGTGATATGCTCTTACAATATAATATTTTTAGAACATTCAATGTAATCGACCCCCTCAAACCGTAGTTGCCAGAAATATAAAACGTGATAAAGTCAAGGCAAGAACTCAGTTTACAGCATATAGGAATGTATTTATATATACATAAAATTTACAATGCTTTATGAGATTCATCAAGCATGCCTATTGTTAACGGTTCAAACATAATATAAGTCAGAAGTCTGAGTTGTTTATTTCTCAACAAGCCAAAGGGCAAGTGAAGTTGCATCTAGCAAATAGTGAGAAAAACTTGGCAGAGAAAATACATTTAAAATGCTATAAAAATCACTGACAGCCAATGACTTTTTCACAGCGTGAGCATAAGGTCAGGTTTCTAGCAACTACGCTACCAGCTCAAATAATAAAATCATACCAAACATATGAAAATTTGACAATTATGAAACAATTACAAAGTACTTACTCTTAAATTAAGATGTCTCCTAAACGAATACCTATTGAAGCTGGTAGCAATCAAGCGCATTCGCTATTTAGTAAGTTTTAAGAGCATACAACTTTGAGCTGCATTAGTTCTTAACCCAACATAATGCTGGAGCGAGTTTCAACATAAAGCCACCACCGGAGTGAGTTTCAACATAGAGCCACCACTCTACTCATTTTCCTAAAGTAATTGTCAATTTTGAATTCATGATAGTCTATTACAGGATGACTGCATACATGTCAGATTGCAGTCAAAAGCTAGAAAATTCAGGTTGCAGCCAAAAGCTAGAGAATTAAGTGCAGATTAGCATCAGAATCTTCAATGCTGGTAGGCAGGTATTAGGAACCAAATTCTGTAACAACATAAACTATTAAACCTTCAACTTTCATTTCCACCCAAAGATCAAGTGTAATCAATAGTCAATCGGATGGAATTAAGGTTGATTGACCTTTGGGAGTAATTGCATGGAAAAATTAAGTGATTCTTCCTGTTGATTTTAAATGCTAGATTTATTTACACAAATATTTAAGAGACACTTATGAGACAAAAATTACACTTAGGTGACTGAATGATCGCCGGAAACTAATGATTTGAATTTCTTTAGCTCAGCTTTATTTTGTTTTGATAACAGGATGCTTTCATCCAAAATACTATCAAAACATGTGCCCTCTTTGATTGTTTTGAATTTCATTCCTATGGCATGTCTATCTAAGACGCCGGATCTCAACAAAAGGCTATTTTGATCATAGACGTGTTAAACCACTTGTTTAACGCTTGGTTTAATTTAGCATCATCAAAAAAAATTGCACGAGCACCACGTCCTTCGAATAAATTAACTGTAACAGGGCAGTTCTCAAAAAAATCTCTTGTACAATGCTGCTGGTGATGAAGTTGACGACTCACTGGAGATTGCCACAAACCTTGAGGGACGTGTTCATGGTTACAAACTCAGTTGCCATTTCCCCTCCAAGAGGCACAGAATATTCATTTCAATTCCTCACCATGCAACAAAATCATATTTCAGGTCTACGCCCTGCTTCTTCTGCCTGCCAGATTCAGTTTTTTAGCATTGAATATTGGCCACATTTTAGGATCCTGGCCGTGTTTTAAGAACAAGATTGTTCAGTAGTTCATATCCTATTTTATTTAGAGCCATTAAATTCCCATATAACCACCATATCTCCTTCAGCTGAGTAAATTCAACTGTTCATTCCTCACAGGAATTACTTCTACAAAACTTTTGGCAAGGAAGTCAGTGTCACACAAGAAATCATCACATTCTGGAATGCTCTTTGATGATCTAGAAGTTGTTTAAGTGATGTGTTTATAACTGTAAACTTGATTTACTGTTTCCTTCCAAATGACACAATATTCATTTCACCCCCTCGCCATGAGCACAAATCTTACATCACACTATGGCCATGTTTCCTTTACATGCTTGAATCAGTCTCACTTATAATATGTAGCCATCATTTGCCTCCTACAAGAAAAGCGTTCACTTTTCCATTGACCTCAATCCAGCTGCATGCTGGTTCTTTTTTGACATTTCTTTCTTCCATAATTTTTCTAACATTCTTAACGTCATCCCACCTATTGGCTGCTGCATAGATGTTTAAGAGAAGGAGATAATGTGCAGAATTGTTTGAATCCAACCGAAACAAGTGTTCTGCAGCATGTTTTCCTACCTCTACATTTGCATGAGTTCTACATGAACCAAGCAGAGACGCCCACACAGCAGAATTTGGTTTTATTGGCATTCTTTTAATAAATTTTTGTGCTTCAACTAGGTGACCAGCACGACCAAGCAGGTCAACCATGCAGCAATAGTGATCTACTGTAGGGGTGATTTGGTAGTGCTGGGACATGCAATCAAAGTACAGTCTGCCATCATTTACTAGGCCTGCATGGCAGCAAGCAGACAGAACTCCAACAAAAGTAACATTGTCTGGGTTTGTTCCAGACTGTCGCATTTTTTCAAAAATATGAAGGGCCTCTTTACCACACCCATGGATGGCGCATCCAACAATTATTGCATTCCAGGAAGCCACATTCTTTACATACATTCTATCGAATACTTTGTGTGCATCCTGAATGCTTCCACATTTAGCATACATAGTCAGCAATGCAGTCTCCATAAAAACATCCCTCCAAAATCCATTTCTAATCATGTCTTGATGAATTAACTTTCCTTGTGATAGAGCTGCCAAATTCGCACAAGCAGATAGAATGCTGGCATAGGTGTTAGAATCTGGCTTTACATCTTTTAATTGCATATTTTGAAAGAGCTCGAAGGTTTCAAAACAATATCCATTCTGTGCAAGTCCTGAAATCATTGTATTCCACGAGACTACATTTCTTTCAGGCATTTTGTGAAAGATCGCTAAGGCTTTATCAATATGTCCATTCCGTACGTAGCCTGCAATCAAAGCAGTCCATGAAACCACATTTCTTTCTGGCATTCTTCGGAAGAGTTCCAGGGCTTCATCAAAACACCCATTTAGTGCAAATCCAGTTATCATCTCATTCCAAGTCACCACATTCGGTTCTGGCATTTTCTGAAAGAGCTTCAGAGCCTCATCAAGAAACCCATTCTGTGTAAATCCAGCTATCATCGCATTCCATGAGACAACATTCCGTTCAGGCATTTTCTGAAAAATATTAAAGGCCTTTTTGGCATCACCATTCTGTGCATAAGCAAAAATCAAAGCAGTCCACGAGACTACATTCCGTTCAGGCATAATGCGAAATAGCTTCAGGGCTTCCTCAAAGTGCCCATTCTGTACAAAACCCGAAATCATTGTATTCCATGAAACCACATTGCGAACAGGCATTTTCTCAAAGATGTTCACAGCCTCTTCAAAATGTCCATTCTGGACAAGCAACCCAATCATTGCATTCCACGAGACAACATTTCTTTCAGGCATTTTCCAAAAGAGTTCGAGGGCTTCATCAACAATTCCATTCTGCGCATACCCTACAATCATTGAAGTCCATGATACCACATCTCTTTCAGACATGCTCTCAAACAGTTTTACAGCTTCAACAACGTACCCATTCCGTGCATATCCTGAAATCATTGCGTTAAACGATATCACATTTCTCATAGGCATTTTATCAAACACTTGGCGTGCATTCTCTATGCTTCCACATTTGGCATACATGTCAACTAGGGCACTATTCACAAAAAAATCCGATTGAAACCCACTTCTAATTATATCTCCCTGCACCTCCCTGCCATGTTCAAGATCTCCCAAACCTGCAATTGCTGGAAGAATCCCCACAAATACGAAATTATCCAGTTCAACACAAGATCTTTTCATTTGTTGAAAGAGTGTCAAGGCTTGCTTATAAAACCCATACTTCGGGTAAGCTGCAATCAGAAGAGACCATGAGACAACATTTCGTTCAGGCATTTCGTCAAACAAATTGCGAGCATCAATCAATCTGCCACACTTGACATACATGTTCAAAAGTGTGTTATCTAAATACATATATTTACAGGCGAATCCAGCTTGAACAATGTGGGCATGCACTAGTTTTCCTTCTGGCAGGGATTTGTACTTAATACAGGCCTTCAGCAGAGAAGCATACGAACTAAAATCTGGGTGTTCCATAGTGTTCAAAAGACTGAAGGTTTCCTTGAAGTTTCTATTCCTACTACGAGTTTCAACCTGAGTATTAATGGAATAAGAATCTAAGCTGAAGTTGTTAGTGCTATCATAGCGGTAATTGCGATAAAGAAGTTTACTGCGAATATTTGCAGCACCCTTGACACTGTGAAGGTACAAAGGTGTGATTATCTTCGTCCTGTTGTGAATCCAAGGTGATGTTGGCATTGCCGTGGTCACAATTAAGCATATATAGTCAACATATTGAACTTTCAATGTTGTTATCCAACATCAAGCAACTGTACTAAGAACGCCATTGTTACATAGCAGTATTGTTTTATGAAGTAGCACTATAATAGCAACAACCATGATCAGAACACAACAAACATTCTTAAGGTCTGTGTACTCTCATTAAGATCGCGGGTTTAAATTGGAAGGATAGTGTACCCCTCAATGGAATAAATATAGGATAACTGGAAAGCAATCTCTAATTAATAGAGGATAACAAAGTGTTAAAAAAGGAGATAGTATTACTTACGAAGCACTAGAGCGAAGGGAAATAAGGATGGTAAATTATGAAACAAATTTGGCAATTTATGTAAGAATTATAACTAGCAATTGCATTTTGGTGTGTAATGGGTATGTCAAAGAGGTGTGGGATGTCTATGGGAAAATTTTGGTCTATTTTTGCATACATTTGTGTAGTACATGAGGTCAATTGGTAGACCATTTAGCAAATTATGTTATTTGTGAGACAAAGGTATCGATGGAGAAGTGATAACTTAATTTGAATTGATTACTAATCTACTTATAGGGATCCAAAAACAATTGAAATAAAACCTCTAAATTAGGAAGATCACCAAACTACATTACCAACAAGCTCATGTTATGTTGCAATAGGGAGAGAGGGAGGTAAGGAGGTAGAAATTAGGTATACAGATAGAGATGGAGGAGATGGAGAGGGAGAGGAGAGGAGAGGAGAAGAGAGAGAGAGATTAAGAGAGTGAGATGAGAGAGGGAGAGATGGAAAGACAAAGATAGAGTAGAGAGAGGGAGAGATATAGGGGTAAGATGGAGAGATAACAAGATAGAGACAACGGGAGATACGAAAGAAGAGATATGGATAGATATAGATAGATGAAAAGAGATATAGATATAGAGCTTTAGGAAGAGAAAGAGGGGGAGAGAGGAAGATCTAGAGGTCGAGTCGAAGATAGAGGGAGAGAGGAAGAGGGGGATAAATCGATAGAAAGAGGTAGAAAGAGATATAAAGATAGTGAAATAGAAATATGAGGAGATAGAGGGAAAAATAGATAGGAAGAGATAGAGAGATATAGAGGGAGTAGGGGAGATAGAGACACATAGATGATGAAATAGAGTGATATAGAGATAGAGATATAAGGAGATATAAAGAGAGGGGGAGAGGGAGACAAAGACAAAGACAAAGATATAGATAAATAGATTAATAGATAAAGAGAAGTAGAGACAAAAAAGAGAGAGGGAGAGATAAAGAGGAAAATAGAGGTAGAGATTGAGGGATAGATGGGGGGTAGGGAGGGATCAAGGGAGAGAGAGATAGAGAGATATGGGGGGGGGGGATAAGGAGGGAGGGAGAGATGTGGAGAGAGAGAGAGAGGGGGGGGAGATAGATCAATTATAGAGGGGCAACAAGAGAGTAGAGAGGAAGAGATAGAGATGTATAGAGAAAGTGGGGGGATGGAGACATGTAGATGATGAAATATAGTGATAGAGAGATATGAGAGGGGGAGAGGGAGATATAGATAGAGACATAGATGAAGAGATTAACGGATAAAGCGAAGTAGAGACAAAAAAGAGAGAGGAAGAGAGGGAGAGATAGAGAGATATAGGGGGAGATAGAGGGAGGGACAAAGATGAAGATAGAGGTATAAATAGAGAGATAGATGGGGGGTAGGGAGGGATCGAGGGAGGGAGAGATAGAGAGATGGATGGGGGGATAAGGAGAGAGTGAGAGACAAAGAGATGTGGAGAGATATAGAGAGAGATAGGTAGAGGAGGGAGATAGAGAGAGAGGATTGGGGGGAAAGTGGAGGAGATAGCTCAATATATAGAGGCAGAGGGGTAGAGGGAGAGATATGGATATAAGATGGAGAGGGATAGGGAAAATGATGTTGATCAATATATTTGAGTCTTAGATCCTTATACACCCAAAGGGAAGCCTCTAGTCTATTTATTGAAGCTTAAAAATTGCCATATAAATTGAAAAAACCCTAAATCTATGAATAATCGACTTTGATTTTATTGATTTGTATGTTTCCTAAATAGTTTATATATAAATATTAAAAACGCTATATATATTATTAATAACATGTATAATATTTTATATAATAAACAATTTTATTTGAATTTATTAATTAATTTATAATATACTATAATATTATATATAATGATTAATATACCATTAAAAAAGTCAAAACTAAATTTATAATATAACTTATAATAATAATACAATCGAATTTTATTATCTTATATTATTTAGAATTAATTTAAATAAAATATTATGTAAAATATGTAAATATTATATATTAATTATGTCTTATGTTTTATGCGTATTTAATAAATATGATTAAATAAGAAATATATTTAAATATAAAATTTGATAATATATAATAATAAATATAATAACAAGGAACAATGGTTACTCTGCAACTTTGACGAGGATCTGTGGTACGAGGTGTTGTGAGGGGTCGACCCCTTGTTTGTGGAGGAGGTGGCAGGCCTCCTCCACCGTGGTATCTCCACCGCCCTTCTCAATTGCGTTCTCTCTGCTTTTATTAGGTCATATTTTCTTGTACTAACCGTGTAGGCCGAGCGAGTGAGGGTTTATGTGCCCTCATGAAAGGCGATTCAGGTGGTTTGGCAATTAATAATGCCCGTCCTAACGCCTTGAATAACGAAATCGATGGTGTCCAAGGCAAGTCATTCAAGGCGGCGTTGGAAGGATCCGAGAGTCTGGTTTCTGAGACTGCAAAATTCGTGTTGGTAAGTGGTTCCGATGTCCAAGGGGATGGAGTAAACCAACACAGAGGTAAGGTTTCTAACCCTCCCTTGCATACATTATTCGTAACTCCTAACGAATCTATGGCAAATGCTATTTCTTTGGAAAAGGATAGACTTAGATATGTGGCTATTTTTTTTGCTGCAGTTAATGTGGCTGCCTACCCTGCTAGGAAGCTTCTTGATGATTGGTTTAAAAATATGTGGAACAAAAAATTAGGGTTTCATATTTCCTTTTGTCGTATGGTGCAGAAAGGTTTATTTGTTGTATTTTTTAAAGATCATAAAGTCTCAAATTGCTGTTGTTGATAAACAATTCTGGACTGTTGGCAGATGTACCTTTCGTGCCCTAAATTGGTCGCATGATGCTATCAATGAAGAGATTCTTACATTATTATGACCTAGATGGCTTCAATTAAAGAATCTCCCTCCCTTGCTATGGAAATTTATCCCTTAGATTATCGAACTGATTGGGAGAGTTATCAAAATAGACAATTCCCCATCTCTTATCCCGCACTTGGATGCACATATCCTTGTCTCGGTGAATCCTGGATGAGACATTCTGAAAGCTATTGAAGTTTGATTGATAATGAACCAATTTCTTGTCCTGTTGAGATTCTTGGTGGGATTAACTCGTGTTTTCTATGTCGGAAAGAAGGGCAGATTAGAAGATTTCCCCTATTATGTTGTCATGACACGACACCACCAACAACCCTAAATAGGGAAAAGCGGATGCAACCGGGTCAAAAAGGCCCCCTTGATAATAATTCTAATGATTCCACACCTCTGTTAGAGAAATTAAGCTCCCAAAGGGAGCCAATTAATAAAGCTATATATTATAATCCTAAATAATTGCCTATTATTGAATCTAATGCAAAATTTGACGCTTTCAACACCGACCCTCCGCTGCACTCTGCGGTTTCAGAGGCCATCTCTTAGATGAATGAAGGCCATAGAAACGAACTTGAGTTTGTGGTTCCCAAATCTAAAAAATCTAAAAGGAAAAATGCCCAACAATTATTCCTGTTGCCATGCAGATTATCATAGGCGATATCATGTGTGAAATATATAAGTGTTTTGATTAATTAAAATAGATATATGCGTATGCTTGTATGTTCTATCTTGTGAGATTTTGCCAAGATCAAGGGCACAATGAAAAGCATAAAGAGAGACAATAGAATGACAAGAACAAACTGTATTCTCATCAATATACAAAATGATCAACTGGATTAACCAATACAATGAATATGAGCCTACTTATATAGGCAATGCCATATGGATATACGAGCACACAATCATGACATGTGGCTCAATGAGAAACAAGGGTAGGTAAGAAATACTAAGGGTAGGTAGGAGAAATAATATAATATTCCACAAGAGGTGGATGACCCACCGAATGTGGAGTGTAACGGCAAGATAAGACCACAAAAGGTGGAATTTCTCATACAAGCTATATCCCTATGTGCACACTTCCCTAAGTGTCTCAAATCCAAACTACGAAGAGATGCATTATCCTAAGTTAACTTAAGTAAAGTGTAATAATATCCATAATGAATATTTATTTACACCAACACCCCCCTTAAGTGCAAGTTAGGGGAATGAAGACTCAAGTCAATAATGCAAGATGGGTCTCGGCTACGAGGCCATGATAGGTACCCATGTACAAAATGCAAATGCAAGCAAACCTATGCAATGCAATCTCTCACAAACAGAGAAAGGGAGAAAACCCAGTGGGAAAAAACTCCCCCCCAAAAGAGAGATGAATGTACAAAAGACTCTCAAAGAAGAAGGACAAAACCTCGAAGAGGAAAAAGTCCCCCCCATAAGAGAGGAAGGAGAAGTCAGCTGACCCCCCTGATGAGACATCTCGCACCCCCAAGAGAGCTTGCAATTGCTGGAACTTACTCTCGGTGAAAGTTTTGGTGAATATGTCTGCAACCTGCTTTGCTGTAGGACAATACTGCAAATAAATGACCTGCTCCTGAATTAGCTCTCGGATATAGTGCATATGGTTCTCGATGTGTTTGGTCCGCTGGTACTGGACCGGGTTCTTCGAGATTGCAATAGCACTCTGATTGTCATAATGTAGAATTGTCGGTCGTGGAGTGGTGAACCAAAACTCTGTGAGAATCTGCTGAAGCCAAATGGTCTCAGTTGCTGCATTAAGAGCTCCTCGATACTTAACCTCAGTAAAAGAGAGAGCAATAGCATGTTGCTTCTTGCTCTGCCAACAAATGGGGCTTGAACCAAGGCAAAAATTGTAACCTGAAGTAGACTTACGATCATCAAGATCGTCAGCCCAATTGGAGTCTGTGTAACCAACCAAGCGAAGTCCTGTGTCTGCTGCATAGTGAATCCCATAGTGATGTGTACCCTGGATGTAATGAAGGATGCGTTTGGCGGATTTCCAATGAAGCTCATGTGGTTCCTGCATGAAGTGGGAAACCATGCCAACTGTAAATGAAATATCAGGGCGTGTGTGAGTCAAGTAGATGAGACTACCCACAAGCTGACGATACAATGTTGCATCAACTAGTGGAGAAGAGAACTGAGCCTCAAGCTTGACTCCTGAAAGAAAGGGAGTTGGTGCAGGCTTACAATTAGCCATATGAAAGCGTGCAAGTAGATCAAGAGCATACCTGGGCTACGATAGTGTAATCCGGGAAGGTGATTGTGAAATCTCTATCCCGAGAAAATAGTGCAAAAGACCCAAGTCAATCATAGCAAATCTGTCATGCAAAGCAGATTTGACCTTGCTAATGATGGATGCGGTGCTCCCTGTAATGATCAAATCATCAACATAGAGCACAAGTATTAAGTGAGAGTCATCCTGTCGCAAAATGTAGACATTCGGATCAGAATGACACCTGGTGAACCCTGTTGAGAGAAGAAAGGAATCCATCTTGGCATACCAAGCCCTGGGGGCCTCCTTAAGGCCATACAAAGATTTCCTTAGTCTGCAAACCAAGGAAGTATCTTGGATGAAACCCTATGGATGCTCCATATAAATCTCCTCATCAAGATCCCCATGAATAAAGCACTCTTCACATCCATCTGATGTACAACCCAACCATGAGATACGACAATAGCAAGTGTCAAGCGAATGGAGTTCATCTTGGCTATGGGCGCAAAGGTCTCAGTATAGTCAACACCTGGAACCTGAGAGAAACCTTTCACAATAAGTCGAGCCTTATACTTATCCACACTACCATTCGCTGCAAACTTGGTCTGATAGATCCACTTACATCGAACCATCTTTCTCCCCTTAGGGAGAGGGACTAAGTCCCATGTGTTGTTCCTCATCAAGGAACTATACTCTTCCTCCATAGCTTGGTCCCACTCAGGAACCCCTGATGCTTCCCGAAATGTCTGTGGATTAGAAGTGGTAGCAATGAATGCATGTGGAAGGTCCTGATGTTGTGATCGAGTCCTCCATGTATCTGAAGGATCCCCAACAAGAGAACCCGCTGACTCAAGTGTCTGTCAAGCCCAACAAGGACTAGGTGGAGGTGGAGAATAAGGCTCCTCAACTGCAAGTGGACACTGCAGAGGTGTAACCCTGTGAGTCGGAGTTGAAGGAGTCTCATCATCTGAATCACTAGCATCACTATCCACAATGGAGGAAGGTGGAGGAGGTAGAGAGGCTAAGC
This sequence comes from Cryptomeria japonica, assembly GCF_030272615.1. NCBI lineage: Eukaryota > Viridiplantae > Streptophyta > Pinopsida > Cupressales > Cupressaceae > Cryptomeria > Cryptomeria japonica. The sequence continues at coordinate 169,498,535 of NC_081409.1, forward strand.
TAGGAGAGCTTTCCTCAAAGTGAACACTCCTCTAAATGAATACCTCATGTGTCTCAAGATCCATCAATCTATATGCCTTAACACCCTCAGGATATGCAACAAATATGCAAGGCCTACTCCGAGGTTCCAATGCCTTGCATTTCTGCGGAGGTATGCGAGCCCATGCTAGACACCCAAAGACTCTAAAATGTCTCACAATCGGTTTCCTACCAGCCCAAGCCTCAAAAGGAGTAATTCCTTGCAAAGCTTTGTGAGGAACCCGATTCTGGATGTGTGTGGCACAAGTGATAGCCTCTGCCCAAAAGGCGGGATCAAGAGACCGTGAATGTATCATATAGCTAGCCATTTCTTTGAGAGTTCTATTCTTGCGTTCTGCAACTCCGTTCTATTGTGGAGTGTATGCAACAGGATGCTGAAGATCAATCCCCTCAAATTTACAAAAATCCTCAAGTCTTTTGTTCACATATTTGCTTCCATTATCTGTATGAAGAATATTGACCACTTTCCCGGATTGCTTCTCCACATGAGTCTTGAAGTCCGAAAATCTATCAAATACTTCACTCTGATGAATGAGAAAGTAGACCCAAGTGAAGCGGGAGTAGTCATCAATGAAGGTGAGGACATAGCGGGCCTTGCTAAATGAAGGTGCTGGAAATAGACCTGCTATATCGCTCTGAACAAGTTGAAGAACTTCCAAAGCTCTCCAAGATTTCCCCTTATCAAACTTCTCCTCGGGATGCTTGCCCATGGAACAACCTAAACATACACCCTCTAAAAACTGATTTGAGGTAGACCTGTGACCATGTCTTTAGTGCTGAGCTGCTGAAGATAGCGGTAGTTGAGGTGACCAAACCGCTCATGCCATAGCTTACTTTTAGAATTTGAATGAGTAAGCAAGGCCCTAGAAGGAGAACTTGGCACAAAGTGGGAGAATGAATAAAGCCTTGAGTTGTCATTGACTTCTCCCACTGCTACCAAGGCATCATCATCAAGTTCCTTTACCACAACTGAATCAAGTGTAAACTCAACCTTTTTCTCATTCCCATAGTGAGTGATTCGGTAGATAGAGAGAAGGTTGGTAGACAAGTTAGGAACATAAAGAACATTCTCAAATGTTCCATCATCCATGTCAACTGCACCTTTCCCTTCAACCTCTACTTGTGTATCATCACCTATGTAAATGTGAGGTACCTTAGATGGCTCCAATGAAGAAAACTGCTCCTTTGTAGAACCCATGTGATAAGAGACACCCGAGTCAAGTATCCACTGCTGTGAAGAACCTGTTGTAGCCACAAATGCTTGCCCTTTTCCCTTAGACTGTGAGGAAGAGGAAGGAGATGAATCCTTCTTTGTGTAGGCGGATGGCAAGTTGATGTTGTTTTTCTTAAGAAGATTTGTCAACTCATCAACTTGCTTGGTGTGGCATCGATGCTCATCATGACCATACTTCTTGCGATATGCACAAGTTGGTTTATCCTTCTTAGGTGGAGTCCCCTTCTTGGAAGAGGATGAAAAATTGCCTTGTGATGGAGAGGATGATTTCCCTTTTTCCTGCTATGTCTTTGACTTATATTGCTTCTTCTTCTTGTTGGAATCTTTGGCTTGACTCCCTTTACTCCCTTGATTAGCCACCAAAGCCTTGGACTTTGAAGACTTGAGAAGCCCCATGTTCAACAACTTATATTGTTCCAATATCAACATTTCTGTGAAAGCATCAAATGAAGGCATAATGTAGGAACTCCCCACTGTCAAACAATGAGTTTGGAAGCTAGACACAAATGCTGCATATTCTGGTGCAAGCTTGTCCAACAAGTTGAATATCAACTGAGCAACCTTTTTGTCAATTCCACAATCCTTAAGCTTTGCTCTTAGCTCATTTGCTTTGGTGACATAATTTTGGATTGTATCAAAACTCTTGGGATCCAAGTTGGTGAGCTCATTGTCAATCTTGTAATCTCTGATTTCATCAACTTGACCATACAATTTCTAATACATATCCCAAGCCTCTTTGATTGTTGTACACTTCTCAATGTGAAAAATGAGGTCATCTGATACATACTTACACAAAGTTCCAAGAGCCAAGCAATTCTTAGTGAGCCATTCTAACTGTGCATTAGGATCAACCTTAGTTGCTATTGTTCCATCTATGTAATGCGTGAGACCTTTTTCCATTAATTTGCACAATACTTTAATTTTTCATGATGCATAATTACGTGGAGTTAAAGGTGGAAATTTATGAGGACTCATTGCAGCAAAAATGAAAGAGCACAAGGAAAGAGGGGCACAATCACACAAGACACCCCCCCAAATTCACTCAATCAAAGAACCCCCCCCCAAAATGATGTTTTGGCACTTTATACTTAGTGCGTGTACAATGGGCCACTTATAGAAAATGGAAAAGTGGACTTCTAATTTCAACTTTACAACTGCCTCAATAAGGCCAAAGGAGACTAAAACTAATAATGCAAGAGATCTAAACTAAGATCCAAACAAATTACAAGTACCAATTAGGGCAAATAAGACCAATATCTGAAAGTACAATTTCCACTCAAAATCTCTGAAAAGTGATCATAGATTATGAAAGTAGACGAAAAAACATGCACTTTAAAAAAAATGGCACTTGAAAAGGAGGTCGTATGAGCTCAAATGAAGCCTTTGAAGTTGCAAAATTGAGGGTTGGATAGGTACAACTGAGAGAATCTAAAAATTCTGAAAAACCTGTGCACCAAAATTAGAAAATAACCACACCACTGCGAAGAGCACAAAAAATTAGCCAAATAAAAAAAAATTGCATCCAAAAAGGAGCAAAAATGAGCAAGTTATGAGCCTCCAAAGTTGACTCAAAGATCCAAACTGCTCAATGGAGAGAGGTCTAATAATAATTTTCAAAAAATGTTGACTGGGTGCTGACTGAGCATTGACTGTGCAAAAATGCTGAATGTGCAGAAAATGCTGACTATGCAGAAAAAGCTAGGTGGCGCTGACTGCGCTGATTTGCTGATGTGTCAGTTGACTGGATCAGGCTGCCTACGTGGCAGGTGGAGGTGGGCGCCTTATCTGCGTGGCAGGCGGTGGTCGTCGGAGGTTTACCAGTGGTGGCCAGAAGTCAGCTGGAGGGCCAGGGCCCAATGGTGGCAGCCGGAGCGACGGAGTTGGGATCCAAAGTCGGCGGAGGGCTGGTTCGTCGGTGTCCGGTCATCGGTGGTTGGGGCCGCCGGTGGCCGGAACGACTGTGGAGGGCGGGGGCCACCGTTGGGTGGTGCTGGTGGTCGGGGCTGCTGTGCGGTCGGAGCTGCCAGAGCGGGGTTGCCGGTGGTCGGCAGGGTAGCGGCTGCTGTGGACATGACGGTGGAGGTCGTCGGTGCGTCTGCTAGAAAGCGGGGACTAGAAATTTGCGAAGCCTGCAGAAAGGTACGACGGGGCGGGGGTCTACGGACCCCCAAACAACATTTTTTTTTTGCAGAATAGTAGAATTTTTTTTTTGCAGAAAAAAAACATTTAAAAAATAATATAAATTCGAAATTCGTACTGTACCGCCTGAATTGGGCAAAAAATTCCTTCAACACCCAAAATTCAATTTTCGCCAAAATAGGTTGAGTTTATATTTGATTTTTATGGAAATGGCCTCCCAGACGCAATGGTGAGGTCAAAAATGCTCTAAGATGCCTCCAAAAAGCGTTGTTCCTCATATCCAAAAATAGAAGCCTTCCAAGATGTCTCCAAAAACCAGTCAATGAAGGCCCAATGACTCTGATACCATGTGAGATTTTGCCAAGATCAAGGGCACAATGAAAAGCATAAAGAGAGACAATAGAATGAATAGAACAAAATTTATTCTCATCAATATACAAAATGATCAACTGGATTAACCAATACAATGAATATGAGCCTGCTTATGTAGGCAAGGCCATATGGATATACGAGCACACAATCATGACATGTGGCTCAATGAGAAAGAAGGGTAGGTAAGAAATACTAGGGGTAGGTAGGAGAAATAATATAATATTTCATAAGAGGTGGATGACCCACCGAATGTGGAGTTTAACAGCAAGATAAGACCACAAAAGGTGGAATTTCTCCTACAAGCTATATCCCTATGTGGACACTTCCCTAAGTGTCTCATATCCAAACTACGAAGAGATGCATTATCCTAAGTTAACTTAAGTAAAGTGTAATAATATCCATAATGAATATTTATTTACACCAACATATCTTTTTAATCGCGAGAATAAATAAGATGTTGCGATGGTGGTTTTTGTGTCACGTCATGAAGGCAGTTAGAGATATTCAAGGGGCGGTTAAAAGTTCAAAACAACAAAGAGAATAATGTGCGTAAGGAGCAGCAAAGGAATAGCAGGGTGCACAAGACTCATTTATGTTTGTCTTCAGTAAACATTAAATCTTGTAATACCGCCATGGTATATTCTTGGTTGTGGTTTAGTAGTGATCCACATTTTCAGTGGCTTAACTCTGTTTGTTCTCTGTCATAAATATTTTCCGCCTTGTTTCATCGGCGTGACCTAGTTTGTAGGGAGTTGTTGTAGTTTTGTTTTAAATAAGAGTCTGCACCTCTTCTCTGAGGTTAGAGAAAGAGAAGGGTAAGGGATACAAAAGATTTAGAAATAAAGTTGCAGAGTATTCTTATCTTTCTTTCATTCTGTATGTTGTATCGACCTTTGAAAGACAATGAATAAAGTGATGCTATTCTAAGTATTTAGAGTTATCTTTGTAAGCCTGGATACACTCATCCAAGGGGGCCCACTTGGTGAGTATTCTTGTGCATTTGTTAACTTAGTTTCCCTTTTTGCTGCAATAGTCGTTTTGGCAATTGATTGTTCCTGCAACCACTAGAAATAGATCCTATGATTGTTCTTGCAACCAAAGAAAACAGAGTAATTCATGTTTGTCAGATTTGGACTTAGTTAACAAGTTCTTTAATTGGGTTTTATGTTAATGCAAAGTTTTCTTGTAGCCATTCAGTTGTTACAATTTTTGCTTACTTATTTCAAATAGGTTTAGTTGATGTAGTAATGCATAATAGCTATTGTAGGAACTTAGTGCATATATAGTGCAGAACCATTTCAAGTGATACATCCCTGGGTTGATAAACAAATGAGCTTCAGTTATGGAGATAATAACTTCACAAAGTGAATGTCCAAACTTTGAGTTGAGACTTTAGCTATAGTTATTGTTCCTATTGGTGAAGGAAACATTTTTGGCATTGTTGTCGGGGATGGTGTCAAGCTAAGAACCTATTATGGTTATTAATTTTTAGCTTTCAGTATAGTTGTTTTTTATAACTTAGTTTGTTTAAAGTAATTCTCATGAATCTGCATGCATAGACGAAGAAGAGATGCTCAAGGTAGATTCCTTCCCATCCATCCTAACCATACAAGACTCAATCCATATGACCCATAGATGTAAATCCTTTTGCTGCACTATACCAAACTCTAGATAATTTGAACCCTCTTGAATTTGAACTTTCGGAGAATAACCTCCATTTCCTCTTTGGACCTCCTGAAGAGGAACTTCATTTAGTAACTCGTCCTCAAAGCCCGATGCAAGGAAATCCACCCCTTGGTGGAAATAACCCACCTCCACCTGTGACTCCAACGTTTGAGTTTCCTATTTTTGATCATCATGATAATGCTAATCTTAAGAACATTCCAGCTTCTTCCCTTCCTAAATTCTATGGATTAGTGACATAGGACCCTAACACTTTCTTGTTTGAGTTTGATGTCCTCTGTAGGAGTTTTGATTATACTACAAATGCCCATAGACTCAAAATATTCCCTGCCACTTTGAAAGAGTCAGCTTTGAGATGGTTTATGAGTCTAGGGAGTAGCACAATCACTACATGGGATGAGATGAAATGGTTGTTTCTTGTTAAATACAAGGATGATTGTAGAGGGACTGACTGCCATGGGGATGATATTTTTAGAATCACACAGAAAGAAGATGAGAGTCTAGAGGATTATTTGGAGAGATTTCTATTCAATGTCAAAAAGTCCAAGCATGGTACTCTAAATGAAGAATTTCTTAAGTTAATATTTTTAAGAGGAGTCAATGATGAATGCATGGATGCTTTGGATCTTATGGGAGGAGGTGACATAACACAATCAACATGGAATGACATTGGACAAATTTGTCAAAAGTGTAGACGTATAAAAATGACCACTTTCCTAAGTGAATATTTAATATTCATTTTAAACCCCATTCTTCTATTTAATTAAATTCTATTTAATTATATTATTCATATTCATCTATTTAATTAGATGAATTATTTAATTTATTTAATTAAGATCACCTAAGCCTTTCATAGCCTTTGATTAATTAAATTACTTTATTTAATTAAATTCCCCTTTCTCCCCTTTTAATTAAATTTACATTTAATTAAATTGATCCTTGAAAATAAATAAATCTAATTTATTTATTAAATCCCCCACTTGTATTTATGCAAGTTAAATCTATTTTTGTTGAAATAAAGTAATTTATTTTAATTAAAATTCCCATCCATCCACTTGCATTTTCCTACATCTCCCACTTGCCTGTCTAAACCCCCTTCTAGATTCTTCTAATCACTTCTAATTTAGCTTAATCCATCTCCTAAATATTGTCACATCCTTAAGCAAAGGGAAGTCACTTCTTAAACCCTCAAAGTCTTTGAAAACCATTAAAGGCTTCATGTCTTCAACAAGTTAACCCTCAAAGTCTTCCTAACCATTAATGGTTAACTCAACCTTCTTGCATGATTGGAGACTTTCTCTCTAACTCAACCCCCATCTAACCCAAGGGTCTCATCAAGCATTCATGACTTTACCCTTGGTTATCCCTTTAACCCTTGCACAAGAGTTTATCCTTTGGGTAAAAGCTTTATCCAATGGATAAACCTAACCTAACCTTAACCCTTACCTCCTAAGGTAACCATCATGTCTTCTCAAGCATTTAATGTTTCTTACATCTCCTCTCAAGCAGTCTTTTGTTGACAATTGTCACCATTTCATTGTTGAGAATTGTAAACTTGGATTGATTAACTTTCAATCCTGACCCTTGTTAAGATTATTCAATCTTGACCATCCATTGCCCTATTTTCCCTATAAATAGAGCTCTCATTCTTCATTTTCATATCCAAGTCTTTAGTATCAAACTTATAGACATTTTGCTAAACATATCCAAGTTTCATGCATCTAATCTATAATAATTTTAAATCAATCATTTAGCCTCTCTTTGAATAGAAATCATCTCAATAAGCATTTTAATAAGCATTTCCATTATCATAGAATATTCATATTAGACTAGTATATCATGTCAGGATAGGTTTTACTAATCCTTTATCTTATTATCATATCCATGCTAGATTAAATCATTCTAGTTTCAATATCATACACATCTAGGAATGCATTCATGATAAATTAATCAAACATCCCTCATTCTTGGAGTTGTCATTCCTGAAGTCACTTTGCTCAGTGATCTGAGAGAAAAGGCATTGACTTGAGGGATCCCGTGAGATAAAGAATAATGGAACATCCCTTGGGGAGTTGAGCTATTCAATATAGCTCCATAACTTGCACCAAGAGTCCCATTGGTGTGTGGACCTTTTTGAAACTGAATTTTCCGCTTCTTTGCACCATTTTTCTCACACAAATTTCTGGCGCCCACTGTGGGGCCTAACCCCATAAAACATATCATTTTTAATGCAGGAGTGACATTGCAGGTATGTGAAAAAGATGAGTTAACGCATTGGAGCCTTCTTTTAGCATGTAGAAACCTTCTGCTAGTGCATCCAGTTTACTATTTAGCGCGTTAGACTCTATCATTAGCGCATTCAGAACTTAGGTTAGCGCATAATACTTTGATTGTCAACTGTAAAATCACAACACATTAGAAAAATAGGCTAGCGCATCCAGTAATCAGTTCAGTGCATAGGGATCATTTTGTAGTGCGTCTGTGCATTTCTGTAGCGCATAGGTGCAATAGTTTAGCGCATCGATGTAACATAGAAGCAACATTTGTAACCGAAGGAAGATCATTTTAGGCTTGTATAAGCCCACATCAAAATTTGATTGCTAACGGATTTTTCATGCAGGTTCTAATCTTTTTGTGCAGGAGTGACATGAGTTAGTTTAGAAGTTTTATTTTTGCTTTCTTTCAAAAGAAGTTAGTGAAAAATAACTCACTCTCCTTTTTGCAAAAGTTCAAAATAAACCTCATCATTTCATTTGGATGCTTAAAATGCACTTCAAGCTTCTTTTTGGTGTTTAAAATAAAACTTCATCTTTTCTTTATTGCAAGGTAAAAAGAACAACAAAATTCACATTTACTTTCTTGCAAGTTAAGGAAAACACTTCATTTTGGGGCTCTAAAAAGAACAAGCAAATTTACTTTCAGCAAGGTAAAAATGAACTTCACCTTCCTTTGGTGCCTAAAAGGATCAATTTCATTTTAGCGCAAAGGTAAAAGAACCTCATCTTCATTTAATGGAAAGCAAAGAGGGAAAGCTTTCCCCTATTGACTTTAATTTTGTTGACCGAATCACGATTTACTTTGTTGATCAGGCTTATTTTTCAAAGGTTTTGGAAATACACACTTTGCTATGAAAAGTTAAAAAGAACACCATGCTTGTTGGAGCAACATCTCCAAAATAGAAGTTAGCAAATCATTTACTTAAAAGTTAAAAAGAAGATTGTTTGCCTTGTCTCGAAAGTGGAAGGTATATGCTCTCCCCTTAATTGGGTGATCAAAAATCCAAAACACTCTTTCATGCTTCTTCATTTCAAGTACTTAAAACCTTTAGCAGGCCTACCCTCCCAAGTTGCTCTTAGAACGCCATTTAAATGGTCGGTGAGAGGGGAACAACCTAAGTGGGTAACGACTTTATCGCCAAGTGTTCCAACCCACTATAATCAAAAGTGGAGGTTGACGAAAGTCCCTTCAACGGTTATGCTCAGCGATTAGCCTTCTCCAGTATCTTTAAGATGTGTAAAGATTTTGTTCTAAAGGTTGGGAAGCCTCCCGAGGGAGTTTATTACTGAAGACCGAATAGAAGCCTGATTAACAACTTTAGAAATAGAAACTTTGAGCTGAGTCAGTATCCAAATATATTCAATATCATAGTGCAAGGGTGGGGAAGAATCTGCCCCCAAGATTACTCACCATATATATCCCAAGGTAACTACTCAATTGTGAAGCAATTCACTTTGAGTTAATTTCTGGCAAAAGGCAAAAAAACGGGTGCCCCCTAGGGGGTGACACGACTGTTTGAGCTGACGGAGTATCGAGACTAGTGGGCTATGGTATTTTTGATGACCCTTGAATAAAGAGTCTATGTGACTTGTCTTACTTGTATCCAAACCTATGAAAACATTGGGGATTTGAATACATCCTTGCAGAACATACACTATCTGTTTAGCATAGGCAAAATTGGTTATCTCTTTCATGCCGTGTTTTCAAGTTATTTTTCAGAAAATAATCCATCAAAAGAAACAAGTGTTAAATTTTTAAAAAACAACCAAAAACAGAGCAATCAAGGCAGTTTAGCACATAGGAGCAACTTCCTAGCGCATCTCGACCATTCTATAGCGCATGCAAACCAAAAATTAGCACTTTTATCAGTCAAAATATCGCATAAATAGTTATCATACTGGTTAACATTTCAGTGGCTCTTGTGAGACCATATTAGCGCTTTTGAGTATCAACTTAGCACGTTCAGTCTAAACTACAATATGTAATCAGGACATATTAGCGCATAACCTTTCTAGTCAGAAATAGTTTTCAAAATTCTGAGTTAGCACGTAACATAGGTAGCTTAGTGCATCGAGAATTTCCTGTAGCGCATCTAGATCATTAGCTAGCGCATCCAGTCTCTATTTTAGTGCATGGTAAAAACTCAGAAAAATAGTGAGCAAATCAGACCTTTTGAGAAAATTTTATCAACCTTCTTGAGTACCCTTTTAGGTCTTGTATCAAACTTAGTTGTCAAAATTTGAATCCAAACAACAAAGAAAACAATTCCAAATCAAACAAGGCATTCTTAGAACAAATATTTTCGAATCCAAAACTAGCTAGAGATAAAACTTTATCCAATCAAAATTAGGCAATATCATTACATTGATCAAAGTTTCACCATCTAACGGATCCTATCACAAACAAATACTGAGTTTAATCCTTGAGTTGTCAAACGAGTTTCCATATCAGGGGACTGTTATCCATATCATTGGACACACATTGTCGTGGGGGAGAATCTAAACCTCTACTTGATAAAGTAAGCTTGAGTTTTTCAAACAAATTATCACAATCCAACATCAAAGAAAAACATTGATCATTCGTGTATGACCACTCATATTTTCAGAAGAACAAGTCTTCATCACAAAACTGAGTTGAAGAAGAGACAACCTAGTTCTATAAAACTTGCAAAAAGGAATAAGTTTCTCTATATCAATCACCAACTTTTTAAATCACATTGCGCATTCTTGCATCATATGCGATTGTATATTCAAGGCAAATCAAATGAGTTTGACAAAGAACCTTTAAGAAGCAGAGATTATACTGAGAAAGCGACATTCAACTGATGTTTAAATCATGGAGGAAGGATTAACCGCGCTTTATTCCCATAGTTCTGCATCACTTATAACGAAGCTCGACCTGAATCACCCACCCCTGAAAGAGAAGAAGAAGACTTTATCTCCTTTGTCACACAAATATTTTACTAGATGCCCGTTGTCACTCGCTCTCAAAGAAACAAGCAAAGCAAACCACAACTAGAGTCAAGTATGGGTCGTAGATTATCCAACCCTTTTGATTATACTAATATGGAAGATACAGAGATCACTGAGGAACTTCTCCAAGAATGTCAAGAAAACCCCTCATTCCAAAAGCTCATGGCAAGACTCATTGAAGCTGACAAGGAAAAATATATGCTCATGCTAACTAGCAAAGGAGTTAGACTTCCTGAAGATTTTGATACTGAAAACTTTAGGAATGTAGACGAAGAAATTTTTAGGACAAGGACTAGAAATTACGCCTATCAAGGCCAACAAAGAGAAGAAGAAATGCATGACCCTGAAGTCATACCTGAACAACATAACATACCTAAACACAACCATGCCCAAACTAGGGACAATGAAAGGGAAGAAGCTTTCCCTCGATGTACAAATGCACCCATGGTCGCTCTTACACAATAAATTCAAATGCTGCAAAGACAAATGCAGGACATGCAACAGGGGACCACAATGCGATACTCCTTAGACGAGATTTGTCCTTACCCCTTTGACAATAGATTAAACATGATACATTTTCCCCCAAATTCAGATATACCAAAATATGACAAATACGATGGTAAAAGTGATCCCCACGATCATGTTTGGGAATTTTGTACCATAAGCCTAGAGTTTGCTCACGATGACACTTACTTAATAAGACTATTCCCAAGAAGTTTGGGAGGGAAAACAATGGAGTGGTTGTCCAAAATTATATGTCCTATCAGATCCTTTGATGAGTTGGTAAACAAACTTATCACACAATACTATAATATTCAACACGTGATCACCATGTTGGATGTATGTAATATCAAACAAAAAAACAATGAAACATTCATGGTGTTTCTTCAACGTTGGAGACATATGGTTTCAAGATATCCTCGAGATGTGCCTGAAAAGGAAAAGATGGAAATCTTTATTGACAATCTAAGTAGTGAGATGAGTTATCAACTCAAGCTCCAGTGCATACCATCTTTTGCCAAGTTGATCGAAAACAAAATCCAAGTAGAGGAAGCCTGCATTAAGAAAGGAACATTAAAGTTCTTTAAGGAAGGAACTAACTCATCCAATACTCACTCCTTTAACAATCAAAACAACAACAACACTTTAGACAAATCCAGATTTTGGACTAGAAACAAAAATGTTGTTAATGAGGGGGGAGTTGATGCTAATGATATAAAGTCCAAACAACTAGTATTAGCTTTGTCAGGTAATCCACAATCTAACAAGAATAAAAAAAGTGTTAACAACACTTATCCACAAAATACCAATCAGGGACCTTCAATTTCAAACACCAACAACAATACCCAAGGCAACAACAATAACCAAGGCAACAAGACTAACCAAGGGAATAATACAAATCAAAGAGGTAACACCAACACTTTCCCAAATAGACGCATCTACACACCATTGGGGCAAACCTTAGAATCAACATTTCAAGAACTCCTGGAAAACAAGATTATCACATTGCCAGCCACAAACAACTTTGAACCCCAGATCAAACCACCTTGGTGGAATGACTCGCATTTCTGTGATTTTCATCGAAACAAAGGACATCACACAAATGATTGCATGAGGCTTAAGAATATTGTTCAAGATATGATCGATAGAGGTGATTTAACGATTGATGGTCTCAAAACAAATGGTGACCATGACGGCTTTAAAAATCCTCTTCCGAATTACAAGGAAGGAGCTTCATCATCAAATGATACAAGGGGATCTTGCATAAACCATCTATACAACAACACCATCAATCACATATCAATAGATGACAACCAAATAAATGTCATAAAAATCAAGGACAAACAAGACCATGCATCAATCAATGTAACAACCGTAGCTCAAAAATATGTCTTGAAAGGGCATACATCAACATCAACCACTATCCCCAAGATTCAATATGATTTGGTTAATCATCTGTGGGGAACTTCTGCTCAGATATCCATACTCAAGTTACTCAAACTCTCGCCGAAGCATAAGGACATCTTAGAACAAGCAATAGTTGAAACAAATGTGCCTCAAGATTTGGACATTGATAAATTTCAAGCCATGGTGGCTCATATGACAGGGCCTCATAATCTCACCTTTTCCGAACGCGATAATATCTCTTTGAGTCATCCACATAACACTCCCCTTCATATTGAAGTCTTAGTCTACAAACATCGAGTTAAAAGAGTATTAATAGATGGAGGAGCTGGTCTCAATATCTGTACTTTAAAACTTATCTGTACATTAGGCTTCTCCGAATAGTCTATTGATCCACACAAAAAGATCACCATCAAGGCCTATGATGATGAAGAAAGATCATCCAAAGGAATAGTGATACTACCTATTCAGGTAGGACCGATACAAAGGGACACTATGTGCCAAGTCTTAGACATAGACTTAACATACAATATTTTATTGGGTTGTCCTTGGATACATGAAATGCAAGCAGTGCCTTCAACATACCATCAGTGTGTCAAATTCCCATATAAGGGACAGGAAATTTCCATCTCTACTGATAATAATCCCTTTCAACATTGCAATGCTATTGGGGTAGCTCAAGATAGCCTGGTTCCACACAATAGGGAAGCTCCAACTTCCTCAGCATTAGATCATCATCAAGAAAAGCTCAAGTCTTTATCCATGGATTTCAAACAAAAGATGAAAATCAAAGAGCAAGGCATGGGAGAATACTCTTTCAAACCCATGTGTCTCTCCAAATTACCAACATCACCAAAATCTCATGGACAACCTTCTGCGTCAACACATCATGCAACACAACCCATCACCAAGTTTGATGGCAAATTTATCCAATTGGGTACACTAGCAAATGAATCAGAAGAGAAAGACATCCTTAGTTGGCTATAAAAGGATGAGGGAGAAGTCAAAGCTGCTACTCTGGAGGTGGCCATACCAACACAACAATATGGAAAAGGATTCCTGATCATGCAACGGATGGGAAAAAATGGCAAAGGACCTATAGGCAAACGTCAAGAAGGCATTACAGAACCATTAGACCCTCCTTCGCAATTTTGTCGAGACAAAACAAGGCTGGGATATGGACACAACATACCACCAAGGCAAAAATAAAATAATTATAAAAAATCTCAATGGAAAGCAAAGAAAAAATACAACAAGGAATCATGGTAAGAGGCACTACACCAAGCAGTAGAAACAACAAGGAAAGAGCAAGAACACCAAGAAAAAGAGAAACAACAAAAGGAACTGACCATTCAAAGGGAAGAAGGATCTTATGAGAAAGTGCATCATGTACATGAACTTATTCAAAACAAGGCAGAGTCACCACCTGAAGAAATCACTGCTCCCTAAGGAGAAAAAACTACAAGACTGGTATCAATTATCAGAGATCTCTTCTCACCCTACAACATACCTGTCAGCAGCACTGAAAGACTCTGGGACAATACTTCTGAAACTGATTCTAATGACTATGAATGGGGTATTTGTTCAAATATTATTGAGGATGTCACCAAAGGTGCTATGCATTCACACATAACCCTTTCTTAGGAGGGAAAAGGTGCAGAGTCTTGATTACTTGAATTCGGTCCACAACATATCTACGAAGCTAAGGAAAACGAGCAACGACACTATGAACAAGTCTACATGGAAGATGATACCATCAAAGACCTTAACAATATCATTAACCTAACCAACATCCCTAACAACCTTAATGATACCTCTATCATGACACTTACCGCAACCGACCTTGACCCACCAAATGACTCCTTACCGCTCGTATTTCCTGATTTGATAGACTGGGATGAACCCGAACATCATGATATACCTATTTTCCTAGATGATGAATCCATTCTCCATTACCTATGTACAGTCAACCCGAAAATAGGCTCTACCAGTGAACAAAATAATGATATCTGCAATCGGGAGGGTGCCAAGTCTCTCAGTCGCAAAAATAAGACATAAAGGGTCTAATGCTGAAAACTAGTCAATGACAGAACTAGATCACAAAAAAGTCAAAATAAAGGAAGTATTTGAGGGTGAAAACCCTTTTAAGGCACCTAAGGATGGGAGACTTACCAATCTTCCTAAACACTATCAGGAGCGATCACCCATATTGATTGAGCCAACTCAATCAATAAACATCGGTACAGAAGCAACAACTAAAAATATACACCTAGCAGAATCACTGACAGAAGAGGAAAAACTAGAGTTTATCAGATTCTTCATAGAAAAGAAAATCAATTTTGCTTGGTCCTATGCTGATATACCCAGAATAGATCCAAACCTAATTATGCATCATTTATCTATTGCTCCAGGAGCTAAGCCAGTCAAGCAAAAGTTAAGAAAGATGAATCCACATGTAGCATTAATGGTCAAAGCTGAATTATAGAAGTTATTAGACATCGGATTTATTCTACCTATAGACTATGCTAAATGGATTTCAAACATTGTACCAGTTTCAAAACCAGATGGAAGCATCAGAATATGCATAGATTTTAGAGATGTCGACAAAGCCTGTCCAAAGGATGACTTCCCTTTGCCCAGCACCACATAATTGTGGACCTAACAACGGGCCATGCAATGCTCTCATTAATAGATGGTTTCTCTAGCTATAATCAAATCAAGATAGCTCTAAAGGATCAAGATAAAACTGTGTTCACTTGTCCTTGGGGAACATATTGTTGGAACGTCATGCCTTTTGGCTTGAAGAATGTTGGGGCCACTTATCAAAGAGCGATGATGACAATCTTTCATGATATGATGAATACCTTCATAGAGGACTATGTGGATGATTTACTAGCTAAGTCATTCACCCGGGCAGAACATTTGGGCATATTAGATAAAATCTTTCAAAGATTGGAACAATTCCAAGTCAGGCTAAACCCTAAGAAGTGTGTCTTCAGGGTGATATCAGGTAAATTATTAGGCTACATTGTGTCTGAAAAAGGCATTGAAGTAGATCCAACAAAGGTACAGGCCATCATGGAGATGCCACCTCCTAGCAACATAATCAACTCAGATCTCTACAAGGAGGACTATAGTCAATCAGGTGATTCATAGCCCAACTAGCAGATAAAAGTCTTCCATTCAATCACCTGCTACATAAGAACATACCATTCAGATGTGAAGCCAAGTGTGCGGAATCATTCTATCCACTCAAGCAATATCTAATGAATCCACCAGTCCTAGTACCACAAATAGAAGGAAAGCCGCTCATTCTCTACATATCAACAACAAAAGTATCATTGGGGGCACTGTTAGCACAAGAAGATCAAGAAGGCAAGGAACGAGCTATATATTACATCATCCAAACATTAAATAGATATGAGATAAATTATACATTCATTGAGAAGGCTTGTTTAGCTGTGGTATTTGCCTCTCAAAAGTTTCGCCATTACATGCTAGCTCACACAATCAAGCTAGTAGAGAAAATTGATCCTCTCAAGTATTTACTCAACAAAGTAACTCTTACAGGCCGACTGGCTAAATAGGTCATGATTCTCAGTAAGTTTGATATCCAATATATAGACCGTCGGTCTATCAAGGGACAAGTAATTGCAGATCAATTAACTGAAGCACCACTACCAGATAAGCAACCAATGAAGGTGGAATTTCCAGACATGGATGTCCTTACTGTTACGCTCAAGCAATGGACCCTATACTTTGATAGTTCCTACACCCAACATGGCTCAGGTGTCGGCATATTGTTTGTCACCCCCGAAGGACACACCATTCCAAGATCGTATAGACTCATGTTTCCATGCACCAATAACATCGCTAAGTATGAAGCCCTAGTCACAGGAATCAAAATGGCCATGGAATGGAGAATCATGAAATTGAAAGTCTATGGAGATTCCCAACTGGTTATAAATCAAATCAACAATGAATATCAGACAAAGGATGACAAGCTGTTGCCGTACAAAAGAATGGTGGATGACTTCAAACAGTACTTTGTACACATCACCTTTGAGAAAATACCAAGGTTAGACAATAGAATGGCTGATACAATGGCCACTATCGCTTCACTGATGCGAATTCTAGAGCAAGAGAGTCATTATGAGTTTCTGGTAGAGCAACTATTTTCCTCGGCCTATGACAATTTTGCTTCCCACCTCATCTATGCCTTAACCAATTCAGACTCTCCTTTATATGGGATAATCTATGAATATATTAAAACCAATACCCTACCCATTGACCTATCTCGTAATAAAAAACACAACTTTATCCGGCAAGCCACCCGTTATACCTTAACTGCTGACACACTTTACTGTCGAGGTCTAGATGGTACTCTTCTTCATTGCCTTGATTGTAATGAATCTGACTCTGCTTTACACGAGCTTCATGAGGGTATCTGTGGTGCACATTCAAGTGGTCCTACTCTTGCTAAAAAACTTCTGAGAATGGGATATTACTGGCCGACAATGGAAAAAGACTTATCAATTTGCAAAGAAATGTCCTAAGTGCCAAATTCATGGCAATCTTATCCATGCACCAGCACAGGAGTTGCAACCATTTACAACATCTTGGCCTTTCTCTCAATGGGGACGATTTAGTAGGGAGAATCCATCCTTCCTCTTCAAATGGACACAAGTTCATTATCATTGCGACAAAGTATTTCATAAAATGGATTGAAGCAGTTCTAATGACCACAGTAACTAGAAATTAGATTGCCTCATTTATTCTCAATTATCTAATTTGCAGATACAACATTCCAAGTTGCGTCATCATAGACAACGGGCATCCCTTCAAAAATTAGGATGTGCGAGAGCTATGTGAGCGATTCAAAATCCAACATCTCTTCTCTACACCTTACTACCCACAGGAGAATGGTCAAGCAGAGGCATCAAATAAAACAATCTTGAAAATCCTAAAGAAAACAGTAAATGATGCAGGTAGGGATTGGCATGTACAACTCAATCCGACACTTTGGGCATACAGGACTAGCATCAGGACACCTACAGGGGCTACGCCATATTCATTGGTGTACGGATTAGAAGCAATTTTACTTCTTGAGGTAGAAATTCCATCACTCAGAGTATCTTTAAAAGGCCTCATACCAGATGTGGAGTATTGGGTAAATAGATTGCAAGAACTAGAGCTTCTGGATGAAAAACGAGAACATGCCTATGATCATCTCAAAGCATACCAACAACGCATATGCAGAAGCTACAACCACAGAGTCATCCCTAGGATTTTTAAAGTCGGTGATCTTGTACTCAAATAAAATCCCAGAATTCAATAGGATCGAGAAAAGAAGGGGAAGTTTGAACCTAACTGGTTAGGTCCCTATGTTATCATATCAGCCTATGGATCAGGCACCTATTAGCTAACAACTTCAGAAGGAGATGTGCTCGATGAACCAACCAACAACATCCATCTGAAGAAATTCTACACTTGAGTGGTCTAATGCACGAAAAAGTGAAAAATACAAAAAAATCAAAAAATCAGAACAATACAAAAAAAAAATTCAGAAAATCAACAAAAAGGTGCAATAAAAACAAGTGGTGAAAACCTGGCAACAGGTGCTATTTATGAGGGAACAAATCCTCTATCTATAACTACTCATATCTTTTGCATCCATCCAAAGTCAACAGCTAATGGCCATCGCCCAACACTTTTTATGCAGTATTATCCCGAACATAGTTAGCGTAGTCACTATCCTTGATTATCTAAAGATCAATTCATCATATCCCACCATGGCTTGGTAATCACTGTGTATATCCACTTCAATAAATATCTATAACTAGGGGCAGAATTCCTCTGACTTCAAGCATTATGGCAACAAGTAAACAAGAATCACAACACGCTAAAGAAACCCTATCAACAACAACTCATCAGCCGAGAAAACAAAACAATTATCCAAATACAACTTTAACACACACATGATGGATGCTTTTATGAATTATAATTTATTTACATCTTGCATGAAGTTTTGACTATTTTGCATCTTAAATTTTTGAATCATTGGATCTCCTGAATTTCTCAACGATGCATCGAGCTAGAGAAAGTAGCAGGGGAGTCTAATATTTTTTGGTTTTCTATCTGTGAGGCGATCACTTATACGGTGCAAATGTGTCTTGAGACATGATTAGAGACATATCATTAAAGATATTCATCCATTTTGCGCATAAAAATGGTAAACTCTTGTCTGTTTTATGCAAGCAATACTCAGGTCATCTTGGTTTAATTATACCTCGACGCTTGTGTCGTCTTGCAATATCAAAATCCATGTACGTTTTACTCAGGTCATTATGATTCAATTATACCATTATGCTTGTATAAACGTCCAACATGTCAAAAGCTCAATGATGACAAACAAAAACAGAGCAAAAACATGTGACTAAATAGGAATGACAACGAGAAAATGAGGGTGATCATTTAGTTGCATATCATTTTACACTTACATTTAGTTGCATATCATTTTACACTTGCATTTAGTTACATATCATTTTAAACTTGGATTTAGCTGCATATCACATTTTTATCTTGCATTAATTTCACATCATTATCATACATCTTATTTTCAAGATACATCTCACATCATCATCATTATCATACATCTCATTTTCAAGATACATCTCACATCATCATCATCATTATCATGCATCTCATTTTCAAAATACATCTCACATCATTATCATATCATACATCAAGAGAATCAAGATAAACAAAGCATCATCATATTTTCACCATAATCAAAATCAAAAGCATTACTATCTAAGAATACATCCTCATCATAGCAACATCATATCAATGCATATCATAAATCATCATCCATAACACATCACATGTGAATAAGAGAAATTGGTGCCATATATATATATATATATATATATCTCAAAATGGTCGAAATGTACAAGGGATATCATGTCTGTCAAAATACAACAAAATGATCAAAATACAATAGAGACAAGTCTCTTAGGTATGACTATCTCCTGAGGCTGACGATCTTGCAACAGATGTCCCAGCTCCTGGATCTCCCCTGGGTGGGTCACATCGAGAAGGCCTCATAACACCTCTGCTCTCTGTCCCCGTTTGACTTTGAGCAGACCGACTAGCTGCATAGCTAGGAGCTCTATGCTCTCTAGGGACTAGCTCCTCATATAACCGCTTGTAGTACTTGGCCTCATTGGCCGTGTACTGTATCTCTCATTGTGTCCCACATCGGGGCACCACCTATCGCTCTCTCCAATCTCTCTGCAAGCTCCTCTTCCTGGCCCTGATGCTCTCTCTCCATATCTCACTCTACCATAATCTGTGTAATTTGGCGTTGCTGTGCTAGCACCTGTGCTTGTAGTTGCTACACTGTGACCTGTAGGGATCTAATCTGTGAATCCTGTCAAAGGGTAGGTACCCTAATTTGAACAAGTACCTGTGTCATGGTCCCACCCATACCTGTCCCTGTCTGAGGCACCGATGGAGGTAGAACATCCGATCTCCTCCTCTGGGCGGGTCATCTATCATCCTCTATATCCCCCATCGCCGCTAACACAATACCTACTCTACCCGCACCACCAACACCGAGGAGAAGTTCTCCTCCTCTCCCTCCATCCCCTCCTCATCCTCTATCTTGTCTTGTATCTCTCCCTCTATCACCCCCTCATCCTCTATCTCTCCCAAAACCTCCTCTATCACCTCCTCCTCCTCCTCCCCCTCCTCCATCACCTCCTCCATCATCCCCACCTCCCTCTCCAACCTCCTCTCCCTCCTCATCTCTCTGTCTAACTCCCTGTCACCTCTCTGGCTGCTCATCCTCCTCATCGTCAAAAGCAGGTAACATCTCTGCTAGATCCGATATCCATGCCACTACAGGTGCCACGAAATAGGTCGAGAAATCCTCTATCATCCCCGCATCAACAACCCCAGATATGGCTTGCCAATGTCATGTACTCCTCTACTACCGCTACGCTATCCACTATGGGCCCCCACCTGGGCACTTCCTATCTCCGACGAGCATGTAAACACGCTTCCTATAGTATCCCCTGTTGTCTCCCATACTGTCGTTGTACACGCCTATGCAAAAATTGCTCAATCTTAAAGGGCGTCCACTCGATCAAATATCTAGACATATACACATAGGGCATCTCTAGCCCGTCCTCAACCCACACCTCACAATCCATATATGATCTCCAAATGACCATATCAATATCATCCAATACTCTCTGCCAGTGCTCTAGTTTTCCTAGCTTACACTGAACAATTATACCTGTATACCCATATGCATATGCTCGACCAACCAACCTACCCCTATCTGTAAGTGGCCTCACCGCAGGAATATGCTCCCAGGCCCACACCTATACTAATGTCACTCCTGTTGACAAACTGTTGTATCCTAGATACACTACCTGGTGAAGCTCCCTGTACAGGTGCGCTAACATGCAGGACCCCCATGCAAACCTGCGTCCCTATGTCACCATGTCCTCCAAAACCAATCCCCATCCCACAGCTAGTCCCTTTGACCTATGGTCGGGACACAAAAATCCACCAATGAAACCTGCTAGAACCGAGGGTAAAGGAGCATAATCAAGATCCACAAACTCTTGCCATGGGATCTCATATCCACAAATATGATCATCCTGGAAGATGCAACGGAGAGCCTCTGTCCCACCCTCCTCAGTCTGCTCATATGGCAACAAGGCCTCCATAATCGGAATCCGCAGAATGCGATAACAATCCTCAGGTGTGGCTGTTATCTCGCCAGTAGCCAAATGGAAGGTGTTCATGTCACTATGCCACCTCTTCATGAAAGCTGTCAACAAACCTTGGTTAATGATATACCGAGGCATGTCTAGTAAAGAAGTCAAACTGCATCTCTCAATCACATCCCTATCAGCCTGTGACAATCGCTAAATCAATGACCACAGTTGTGGAAATCGCTCTCGTGATTGATGTACACCAAGCTGTGCCTACAAAACAACTGTTGGTGTAAATAAATATTCATTATGGATATTATTACACTTTACTTAAGTTCACTTAGGATAATGCATCTCTTCATAGTTTAGATTTGAGACACTTAGGGAAGTGTGCACATAGGGATATAGCTTGTAGGAGAAATTCCACCTTTTGTGGTCTTATTTTGCTGTTACACTCCACATTCAGTGGGTCATCCACCTCTTGTGGAATATTATATTATTTATCCTACCTACCCCTAGTATTTCTTACCTACCCTTGTTTCTCATTGAGCCACATGTCATGATTGTGCTCGTACATCCATATGGCCTTGCCTATATAAGCAAGCCTATATTCATTGTATTGGTTAATCTAGTTGATCATTTGCATATTGATGAGAATACAGTTTGTTCTTTTCATTCTTTTGTCTCTCTTTTATACTTTTCATTATGCCCTTGATCTTGGCAAAATCTCAAATGGTATCAGAGCCATTGGGGCTTCATTGATTGGTTTTTGGAGACATCGTGGAAGGCTTCTATTTTTGGATCTAAGGAACTGTGCTTTTGGAGGCATCTTAGAGCATTTTTGACCTCACCGTTGCGTTCGGGAGGCCGTTTCCATAAAAATTAAGTATAAAATCAACCTATTTTGGCGAAAATCGAATTTTGGGTGTTGGAGGAATTTTTTGCCCAATTCGGGCGGTACGGTACGCAATTTTTGGATCTAAAAAAAAATATTTTTCCAGTTTTTGAAAAGAAATTTTTTTAGAAAAAAAAATAATTTTTTTTTTTTTTTTGCAATTTTTGGGGGGATCCGTGACCTACCCCCCCCACCATACTTCGACTGCCATACTGCAGGCTTTGTTGCAGGTGTCTCCATGCAACTCCGACGACCTTCGACGACAATCCCGCTAGCCTCGACAACCTCCTGCAGCAGTTCCAATCACCTCCCGTCGCCGCACTCTGGCCACTACGACCCCACGTCGGCCACCGCAACCCCTTGTAGGCCACCGCGACCTCCACGCAGGCCCCTCTGGCCCTGCCACCGCCGACCACTCTGGCCTCGTCGCCAGATTCCGGTCGATGACAGTTTTCCAGCCGCCGCTTGTCAGTTTTCCGGTGACCGACAATAGAAGCCAGCCTGCTTGCCACGTTAGCAAGCCACATCACCCACCTTTGCCTGCCAATCGCCAGTAGGTCCAATCACCTGCCACGTCAGTAGATCTGCCCAATCAACGCCACCTGACATTTTTTTCACAGTCAACATTTTTTGCATAGTCAGCGCCTTGTCAACATTTTTTGAAACTCTTTTAGACCCCTCTTCGAGCAATTTGGATTTTTGGGTCAACTTTGGAGGCCCATAACTTGCTCATTTTTTGGTGCAATTTTTTTTTTTTGGGCTAATTTTTTGTTCTCTTCGCAGTGGTGTGGTTATTTTCTGATTTT
This sequence comes from Cryptomeria japonica, assembly GCF_030272615.1. NCBI lineage: Eukaryota > Viridiplantae > Streptophyta > Pinopsida > Cupressales > Cupressaceae > Cryptomeria > Cryptomeria japonica. Next base: position 169,521,585 of record NC_081409.1, read on the forward strand.
GGTGCACAGTTTTTTTAGAATTTTTGGATTCTCTCAGCTATACCTGTCCAATCCTCAATTATGCAACTTCAAAGGCTTCATTTGTGCTCGTACGACCTCCTTTTCAGGTGCCATTTTTTTGAAAGTGCATTTTTTTTGTCTACTTTCATAATCTATGATCAGTTTTTAAATATTTTGAGTGAAAATTGTACTTTCAGATACTGGTCTTATTTGGCCTAATTGGTACTTGTAATTTGCTTGGATCTTAGTTTAGATCTCTTGCATTATTAGTTTGAGTCTCTTTTGGCCTTATTGAGGAAGTTGTAAAATTGAAATCAAAAGTCCACTTTGCCATTTTTTGCAAGTGGCCCATTGTACACGCACTAAGTATAAAGTGCCAAATCATCACTTTTGGGGGGGTTCTTTGATTGAGTGAATTTGGACGGGTGTCTTGTGTGATTTTGTCTCTCTTTCTTTGTGCTCTTTCATTTTTGTTGCAATGAGTCCTCATAAATTTCCACTTTTAACTCCACATAATTACGCATCATGAAAAATTAAAGTATGGAGCAAATTAATGGAAAAAGGTCTAACGCATTACATAGATGGAACACTAGTAGCACCACCTAATCCTAAGGTTGATCCTAATGCTTAGTTAGAATGGCTCACTAAGAATCGCATGGCTCTTGGAACTTTGCATAAGTATGTATCAGATGACCTCATTTTTCACATTGAGAAGTGTACAACAATCAAAGAGGCTTGGGATATGTTTCAAAAATTGTATGCTCAAGTTGATGAAATCAGAGGTTACAAGATTGACAATGAGCTCATCAACTTGGATCCCAAGAGTTTTGATACAATCCAAGATTATGTCACCAAAGCAAATGAGCTAAGAGCAAAGCTTAAGGATTGTGGAATTGACAAAAAGGATGCTCAATTGATATTCAACTTGTTGGACAAGCTTGCACCAGAATATGCAGCATTTGTGTCTAGCTTCCAAACTCATTGTTTGACTGTGGGGAGTTCCTACATCATGCCTTCATTTGATGCTTTCACATAAATGTTGATATTGGAACAATCTAAGTTGTTGAACAGGGGCTTCTCAAGTCTTCAAAGTCCAAGGATTTGGTGGCTAATCAAGGGAATCAAGGAGGTCAAGGCAAAGATTCCAACAAGAAAAAGAAGCAATCTAAGTCAAAGCCACAACAGGAAAAAGGGCAATCATCCTCTCCATCTCAAGGTGATTTTTCATCCTCTTCCAAGAAGGGGAATCCACCTAAGAAAGATAAATCAGATTGTGCATATTGCAAGAAGTATGGTCATGATGAGCATCGACGCCACACCAAGCAAGTTGATGAGTTGACAAATCTTCTTAAGAAAAACAACATCAACTTGCCATCCACCTACATAAAGAAGGATTCATCTCCTTCCTCTTCCTCACAGTCTAAGGGAAAAGGGCAAGCATTTGTGGCTACAATAGGTTCTTCACAACAGTGGATACTTGACTCGGGTGCCTCTTATCACATGGGTTCTACAAAGGAGAAATTTTCTTCATTGGAGCCATCTAAGGTACCTCACATTTACATAGGTGAAGATACACAAGTAGAGGTTGAAGGGAAAGGTGTAGTTAACATGGATGATGGAACATTTGAGATTGTTCTTTATGTTCCTAACTTGTCTGCCAACCTTCTCTCTATCTATCGAATCACTCACTATGGGAATGAGAAAAAGGTTGAGTTTACACTTGATTCAGTTGTGGTAAAGGAACTTGATGATGATGCCTTGGTAGCAGTGGGACAAGTCAATGACAACTCAATGCTTTATTCATTGTCCCACTTTGTACCAAGTTCTCCTTCTAGGGCCTTGCTTACTCATTCAAATTCTGAAAGTAAGCTATGGCATGAGCGGTTTGGTCACCTCAACTATCACTATTTTTAGAAGCTCAACACTAAAGACATGGTCACAGGTCTACCTCAAATCAGTTTTTCAGAGGGTGTATGTTTAGGTTGTTCCATGGGCAAGCATCCCGAGGAGAAGTTTGATGAAGGTTCTTCACAACAGTGGATACTTGATTCGGGTGCCTCTTATCACATGGGTTCTACAAAGGAACAATTTTCTTCATTGGAGCCATCTAAGGTACCTCACATTTACATAGGTGATGATACACAAGTAGAGGTTGAAGGGAAGGGTTCATGGATGATGGAGCATTTGAGAATGTTCTTTATGTTCCTAACTTGTCTACCAACCTTCTCTCTATCTATCAAATTACTCACTATGGTAATGGGAAAAAGGTTGAGTTTACACTTGATTCAGTTGTGGTAAAGGAACTTGATGATGATGCCTTGGTAGCAATGGGACAAGTCAATGACAACTCAAGGCTTTATTCATCCTCCCACTTTGTGCCAAGTTCTCCTTCTAGGGCCTTGCTTACTCATTCAAATTCAGAAAGTAAGCTATGGCATGAGCGGTTTGGTCACCTCAACTACTGCTATCTTCAGCAGCTCAACACTAACGACATGGTCACAGGTCTACCTCAAATCAATTTTCCAGAGGGTGTATGTTCAGGTTGATCCATGGGCAAGAATCCCGAGGAGAAGTTTGATAAGGGGAAAGCTTGGAGAGCTTTGAATGTTCTTCAACTTGTTCACAGCGATGTAGCAGATCCATTTCTAGCACCTTCATTCAACAAGTCTCGCTATGTCCTCACCTTCATTGATGACTACTCCCGCTTCACTTGGGTCTACTTTCTCATTCATAGGAGTGAAGTATTTAACAGATTTCAAGACTTCAAGACTCGTGTGGAGAAGCAATCCAGGAAAGTGGTCAAGATTCTTTGTACAGATAATGGAAGGGAATATGTGAACAAGCGACTTGAGGATTTTTGTACATTTGAGGGGATTGATCTTCATCATTCTGTTGCATATGCTCCATAGCAGAACAAAGTTGCAGAGCACAAGAATAAAACTCTCAAAGAAATGGCTAGCTGTATGATACATGCACGTTCTCTTGATCCTGCCTTTTGGGCAGAGGCTATCAGTTGTGCCACACACATGCAGAATCGGGTTGCTCACAAAGATTTGCAAGGTATTATTCCTTTTGAGGCTTGGGCTAGTAGGAAACCAATTGTGAGACATTTCAAAGTTTTTGGACGTCTAGCATGGGCTCGTATACCTCCGCAAAAACGCAAGGCATTGGAACCTCGGAGTAGGCCTTGCATATTTGTTGCATATCTTGAGGGTGTTAAGGCATATAGATTGATGGATCTTGAGACACATGAGGTATTCATTTAGAGGAGTGTTCACTTTGAGGAAAGCTCTCCTAGCTTGGCCTCTATACCTCCTCCACCTTCCTCCATTGTGGATAGTGATGCTAGTGATTCAGATGATGAGACTCCTTCAACTTTGACTCGCAGGGTTACACCTCCGCAGGGTCCACTTGCAGTTGAGGAGCCTCATTCTCCACCTTCACCTAGACCTCGTTGGGATCGATAGATACTTGAGTCAGTGGATTCTCTTGTTGGGGATCCTTAAGATACACAGAGGAATCGATCACAACATCATAACCTTCCACATGCATTCATTGCTACCGCTTCTGGTCCACAGACATTTCGGGAAGCATCAGGTGTTCCTGAGTGGGACCAAGCTATGGAGGAAGAGTATAGTTACTTGATGAGGAACAACACATGGGATTTAGTGCATCTCCCTGAGGGGAGAAAGATGGTTCGATTTAAGTGGATCTATCGGACCAAGTTTGCAGTGGATGGTAGTGTGGATAAGTATGAGGCTCGATTTATTGTGAAAGGTTTCTCTCAGGTTCCAGGTGTTGACTATATTGAGACCTTTGTGCGTGTAGCCAAGATGAACTCCATTCACTTGACACTTGCTATTGTTGCAACTCATGGTTGGGCTGTACATCAGATGGATGTGAAGAGTGCTTTTCTTTATGGGGATCTTGATGAGGAGATTTATATGGAGTAGCCACAGGGTTTTATCCAGGGTACTTCCTTGGTTTGCTTACTAAGGAAATCTCTCTATGGCCTTAAGCAGGCCCCCAGGGCTTGGTACGCCAAGATGGATTCCTTTCTTTTCTCAGCAGGGTTCACCAGGTGTCATTCTAATCCGAATGTGTACATTTTGTGATAGGATGACTCTTACTTGATACTTGTGCTCTATGTTGATGATTTGATCATTACATGGAGCAGTACATCCATCATTGGCAGTGTCAAATCTGACTTGCATGACAAATTTGCTATGACTGACTTGGGTCTTTTGTACTACTTTCTCAGGATAGAGATTTCACAGTCACCTTTCGGGATTACACTATCGCAGCCCAAGTATGCTCTTGATCTACTTGGACACTTTCATATGGCTGATTGTAAGTCTGCACCGACTCCCTTTCTTTCAGGAGTCAAGCTTGAGGCTCAATGTTCTTCTCCACCTGTTGATGCCACTTTGTATCGACAACTTGTGGGTAGTCTCATCTACTTGAATCATACACTCCCTGATATTTCATTTGCAGTTGGCATGGTTTGCCACTTCATGCATGAACCACATGAGATTCATTGGAAAGCTGCCAAACGCATCCTTCATTACATCTAGGTTACACATCACTATGGGATTCACTATCTAGCAAGCACAAGACTTCACTTGGTTGGTTACACAGATTCTGATTGGGCTGGCAATCTTGATGATCATAAGTCTACTTCAGGTTACAATTTTCACCTTGGTTCAGGCCCCATTTGTTGGTAGAGCAAGAAACAACATGCTATTGCTCTCTCTTCGACCGAGGCTGAGTATCGAGGAGCTATTAACCCAGTGACTGAGACTATTTGGATTCAACAGTTTCTCATAGAGTTTGGGTTCACCACTCCACAACCGACAGTTCTACATTGCGACAATCAGAGTGCTATTGCAATCTCAAAGAACCCGGTCCAACACCAGCGGACCAAACACATCGAGATCCATATGCACTACATCCGAGAGTTGATTTAGGAGCAGGTCATTGATTTGCAATATTGTCCTACAACAGAGCAGGTTGCAGACATATTCACCAAACCTTTCACCGAGAGTAAGTTCCAGCAGTTGCAAGCTCTCTTGGGGTGTGGGATGTCTCATTAGGGGGGGTCAGCTGACTTCTCCTTCCTCTCTTATGGGGGGGGGGGACGTTTTCCTCTTTGAGGTTTTGTCCTTCTTCTTTGAGAGTCTTTTGTACATTCATCTCTCTTTTTTTTTTGGGGGGGGGGAGTTTTTCCCACTGGTTTTTCTCCCTTTCTCCGTTTGTGAGAGATTGCATTGCATAGTTTTGCTTGCATTTGCATATTGTACATGGGTACCTATCATGGCCTAGTAGCCGAGACACATCTTGCATTATTGACTTGAGTCTTGATTCCCCTAAGTTGCACTTAAGGGGGGGTGTTGGTGTAAATAAATATTCATTATGGATATTATTACACTTTACTTAAGTTAACTTAGGATAATGCATCTCTTCGTAGTTTGGATTTGAGACACTTAGGGAAGTGTGCACATAGGGATATAGCTTGTAGGAGAAATTCCACCTTTTGTGGTCTTATTTTGCTGTTACACTCCACATTCGGTGGGTCATCCACCTCTTGTGGAATATTATATTATTTCTCCTACCTACCCCTAGTATTTCTTACATACCCTTGTTTCTCATTGAGCCACATGTCATGATTGTGTGCTCATACATCCATATGGCCTTGCCTATATAAGAAGGCCTATATTAATTATATTGGTTAATCCAGTTGATCATTTGCATATTGATGAGAATACAATTTGTTCTTGTCATTCTTTTGTCTCTCTTTTATACTTTTCATTGTTCCCTTGATCTTGGAAAAATATCACAACAACAAATATCCATCATTAGTTCCCACATCTATCCGATATATCCAATCAAAACAAAATCAACTTGAAACAAAAATGAAATACTAGGATAATGACTTATTAAATACTAGGATAATGACTTATTAAATAGTGAAACATAAAATCAAGCACCATATCAAAAATCAAGCACCATATCGAAAATCAAAGACCCATATTGAAAATCAAAGAGCCATAACACAAGCAATTCAAAATCCACAAGGCAAGCATCACAGCGGGAAATCATATCAAAGACCCATAACACAAGTAATTCAAAATCCATAACACAAGCATCACATCAGGAATCATATCGAAAATCAATAATCAAAACTCATATCGGACATCAAATTCATATTGCAAAGCAAAAATCAAAGATCCACATCAACAAAAAATCAGGATCCTCATTCAAACAATCAATCAACTTGGCACTTTATAACAAAAGCAATTTTAGTAGACTCTCCATCATCATATCAAGACTCGGACATCATCACAACAGGAAAAACATTGGCTCCAAACCCATCCCAAAACACTCAGCAGGGACCTATCTACTCCTAAGCAATCTACCTCATCTATCCCCCCCCACAACACATTCTTCCAAGTCTTTTCTACCCATTTTTCTTACCCACGCACCACAACATCCCTCCCATGCGCTAGGCTGCTAACCATGTGCTATCCTCCTTCACCAATGCGCTATAATCTTTTCTCTAAGCGCTAAGCTAACCTATGCGTTAACTGGGGTTTCCATCGCGCTAACCTGCTTACCCTATGCGCTAGTTCACCCTATGCGTTATCCTAAACCCTCTATGCACTCACCTATCAACCCTATGCGATAAAATGCCAGACATGCTATCATAACCCTGCGACGCACTGTAGAATGCACCTAAGAAGCTAACCTAGCTAGGTTACCCTATGCGCTATTGACCTTATCATATGTGCTACCCTAGACTGCCTACGCGCTAAAACAACAAATTTGAAAGCGAAAAATAAAAAACGTGATCAAAATCGATAAAATTAGTCAAAAACGTGGCAAAATTTAGAGGACTTATAGGTGGGCCATACATGATGGGCCTCCAGTATTGACGAAAGAGCTCGAATCAGTGAGAAGAATAAGGAACTGACATTTTCGTCAGAGCTAAGTTATCACAATCACAAGGAGACAAATGCGTTGATAACTCAATGATGAATGAATAGTACCAAACCAGTACTGAGAGAGGGGGGGGGTGAATCAATACAAACAAAAACACATTCCTAAAACTAGTTTGTCAGCAGACACTGCGCTTTGATAAACAAACAGTAACATCGGTCTCAAACAGAGTACAATCGGCAAAACCCAGAATAACTGAGACAAGTATAAACCGGTTGACACTTATCTTTTCATACAATCTAATACTTCATTTCCATTTCGCCCTAGTGCATGAATAGGTAATCTATCATCAAAAACATAATAACACCTAGTTCAACATGTTTTACCGACAGACATAAGACACTGAACCATCACATGAAAACATCACACATGACACATAGATTTTTCACGTGGAAACCCAACTGGGAAAAACCACGGTGGGGATGAATACCCACAAGTTGTTCTGAACTCTTTAGAAGTCCGCTCTGTTAGGAGCCTTGTTCGGTTAAAGACTGATACAATAGGTTCTATTAAGAACCGATCCTGTTAGGGATCACCCAGTTAAGGGATGGCTAGAATACCCGGTTAAGGGTTAAACCCGGTTAAAGGTTACCTTGTTAGAGGATTTCAAGAACTCAATGGTTTTGAGTCACCCTGTTAAAGGATTTATAGCAAGCCGGTTAAAGCTACCCTATTAAGGGATTTATCAACTGTTGAAGTGGTTAGAGATCAACAGGTATTACAATGACCTGGTAACAACACTAAATGCCAATACAGATCTGCTTTAGCTCCTCTTCACCTTCTGCACTTTCACTCTGCAGGTATCACTTCTCTCCTCTAGTCTGGCAAGAATCACGTATCACTTCACTTGGATACACACACACAACTTTTTCCAACAACTTCAGAAAGAAACACAACATCAACCTTATAGGAAACAGACATGTCGGTAGCATAAACCCTAAACCCTAAACCTGTTACGTTAAACAATTCAAACGTTTCAATCCTGACCGTTGAGCACATTGCATTAAATGCAACAGTCTTGAACCGATCTCAAGACGTTCTCCATCGTTCGTTTTCCACCGCTTTCATGGCAGCTGATAACCCATCACGCGTTTTCACCATTTATAGACTTCGTACATTCCCGAGGTAGATAGGAACAATCTCCTTCATGCAAGATCCTTCACGCGCACAGGGCTGACGTGGCAACATGATCTGTTCTTCGTTACAAAGCTAACTCATCACATAAAGTCACCGGTTGAGTCACACAGGCTTGAAGCACTTCAACCGAAAACCCTGAAGTTGAGACTACCAACTGGTAGTCATACAAAGCTTCCATGTACCGGTTCTCATATCAACATGCCGGTTCACCTTGAACAAACATACCGCTTCACTTTGGCACATATACCGGTTCACAATGTTATACCGGTTCTCACATATATCGGTTCTTTATAACATACCGGTTCTCTCTTCTTCAGCATATTGACATCAATGACAACACACAATGTCATTATGTCCTCATACCGGTTCATGTTCTCATACCAATTCACATAATGCCAACATATGCAAATGATAAGAATAAAATCACTTTTTACCTTTTTATAGGGTAAAATTCAAAAAGGGTTAGTAGGTGGGGCATGTATTTTGCTCATTTTCTCACTTTTAACCTTATCAAACATCATTTTTCGGGAGATGAATCAATTACATTGCATTCAACACAGTCAAAATTTCAAAATGCAATTAATTCAAAAACGCTCATCAAAACAATACAATTTTCAAAATCCTTGATTCATCTCCTGAGGGGGCATCATATCGACATTTCGACACAAACATCATATCCAACAAAAATTTCTTTGAATCAACATGTGCACACACGTCACTTCAAAGAGCAACAAAATGTAGACGTATAAAAATGACCACTTTCCTAAGTGAATATTTAATATTCATTTTAAACCCCATTCCTCTATTTAATTAAATTATTCATATTCATCTATTAAATTAAATGAATTATTTAATTTATTTAATTAAGTTCACCTAAGCCTTTCATAGCGTTTGATTAAATAAATTACTTTATTTAATTAAATTCCCCTTTCTCCCCTTTTAATTAAATTTACATTTAATTAAATTGATCCTTGCAAATAAATAAATCTAATTTATTTATTAAATCCCCCACTTGTATTTATGCAAGTTAAATCTATTTTTGTTGAAATAAAGTAATTTATTTTAATTAAAATTCCCCTCCATCCACTTGCATTTTCCTACATCTCCCACTTGCCTCTCTAAATCCCCTTCTAGATTCTTCTAATCACTTCTAATTTAGCCTAATCCATCCCCTAAATATTGTCACATCCTTAAGCAAAGGGAAGTCACTTCTCAAACCCTCAAAGTATTTGAAAACCATTAAAGGCTTTATGTCTTCAACAAGTTAACCCTCAAAGTCTTCCTAATCATTAATGGTTAACTCAACCTTCTTGCATGATTGGAGACTTTCTATCTAACTCAACCCCCATCTAACCCAAGGGTCTCATCAAGCATTCATGACTTTACCCTTGGTTATCCCTTTAACCCTTGCACAAGAGTTTATCCTTTGGGTAAAAGTTTTATCCAATGGATAACCCTAACCTAACCTTAACCCTTACCTCCTAAGGTAACCATCATGTCTTTTCAAGCATTTAATGCTTCTTACACCTCCTCTCAAGCAGTCTTTTGTTGACAATTGTCACCATTTCATTGGTGAGAATTGTAAAAGTGGATTGATTAACTTTCAATCCCGACCCTTGTTAAGATTATTCAATCTTGACCATCCATTGCCCTATTTTCCCTATAAATAGAGCTCTCATTCTTCATTTTGAAATCCAAGTCTTTAGTATCAAACTTATAAACATTTTGCTAAACATATCCAAGTTTCATGCATCTAATCTATTATAATTTTAAATCAATCATTTAGCCTCTCTTTGAATAGAAATCATCTTAATAAGCATTTTAAGAAGCATTTCCATTATCATAGAATATTCATATTAGCCTAGTATATCATGTTAGGATAGGTTTTACTAATCCTTTATCTTATCATCATATCCATGCTAGATTAAATCATTCTAGTTTCAATATCATACACATCTAGGAATGCATTCATGATAAATTAATAAACATCCCTCATTCTTGGAGTTGTCATTCCTGAAGTCACTTTGCTCAGTGATCTGAGAGAAAAGGCATTGACTTGAGGGATCGTGTGAGATAGAGAATAATGGAATATCCCTTGGGGAGTTGAGCTATTCAATAGAGCTCCATAACTTGCACCAAGAGTCCCATTGGTGTGTGGACCTTTTTGAAACCAAAATTTTCATTTCTTTGCATCACTTTTTCCACACTCAAAAAGTATTCCAAATCTTCTTCTAAGAAGAGTAGGCCTTTCAAGCCAGGGGTTTCTTCATCAATATCCAGTAATGGAGTTTCTCGAATGGAGCTTAGCCCATCTACTGAAGGATTTTAAGGAGGATATCATAAACAATATGGCTACTCAATTGGACACACTTTCAACTAAGAAGAAACATGAGGAAGCTGATGCAGTTCTTGCAGAATTCTGCCCACATTGTAAATAGAGGAAAAGAGACCGCAGATGTAAAATGGTTGCAAATCTTGAAGTTCCTGATTTCAAGACAATACAAGGTGACGATGAACAAGTTTTCTATGTTGCTTAGAGAAGGCCAAATTTTCCAAGACAAGGTATGGCTCCTGGTCCACTTTCTTTTTCTAGTTATAGTGGAAATTCCTATGCACAAAATAATCATGGCAATCTCCATATGCTCAAAATTAGTATAATCCTCAAGGCCAAGGGCAACATTTTGCCAATCAAACTCCACAGTGGCAGCAACCACAAGGAAATTGGTCCCAACCTCAGGGACCATGGCAACAATTCCAAGGGAATTGGCAACCTGCTCCTCAATGGAGAGGAGGTCAGCCATGGGCAAATCAGTCATCTGGTTATCAACAACCTATGCCACAACCACGACCACCTGCAATAATGCCTCCTCCTGCAACTAATACTGTTCCACCTAAACCTACACAACTGCCCACTCAACTAATGCCAAATCCTAATAATAAGCCTCAACAACAACAACAAGTTTATTCAGCTGATCCTAATCAATACCCAACTTATTCTCTTTCTATAAGTGATATTCACCTCAGGTCTGGGACAACTTTATCCAACCCATCTCCACTAGTTATAATTGAGATACAAAAGGAACAAGACATCTCTAGTCCAACAACCCAAATACCTCAAAATCAACAAACCCCCATTTCCTGAGAGGTTGCAAGCTAAAGAGATTCTACAGAAGAGGAAATAAGTTTTGATATCATAGATCAGCTGAAACACGTGTGTTAAAATTCCATTGTTACAAGCTATTAAGGATGTCTCTATTTATGGCAAGGCACTCAAGGAGGCATGCTTGAAGAAGCCTAGTAGAAAGAAAAAGGATCCACAAATAGTGCATGTAATGGGTCAATTGGCTGATATCATGTTAGGAAAGGTTTCAATTCCTAAATATACTGGTCCTGGTAGCCCTGTTTTGAAAATAGTCATCAATGACACTCAGATAACAAATGCTTTAATAGATTTGGGAGCATCCATTAATGTAATGATAAGAGATGTTATGCATAAACTTAACATAACCAGTCTTAGACCTACACCTACAGTCCTGCATCTTGCTGACAGTTCCACAGTTTGGTCTGATGGTAAGATTGAAGATGTGGTTGTTACTTTGGATTCCTGGGAATATCCTGTAGAATTTATGATCTTGTCTCCTAAAGCTACATTGGGAGGATATCCAGTTATCTTGGGAAGACCTTCACTTGCTACAACAGATGCATATATTGGATGCCAGTCAGGAGATATGACTATTTTAGATGGAAATACAACCAAAAATTTGGCTCTATATTCTCCTGCTCAGCCCCAACTTGATCAACAGTAAGCCGTTTGGCCTAACATGGGAGAAGAATTTGAGGAAGGAGTTGACTCTGTCAATCATCTTATGATGACTAATAGAGAACCATTCATACAACTTCAAGATGATGATTCAATTATCTATAAAATTCTGGCAAATCAGTTAAGACAAGGGCAACAGTCGTAGGAGTTAGTATCAAATATTCCAGCATCAGATTTTCCCGCAACCACTAATATTCTACATACCCTGTTGCCGCAGGAAGTTTTCACTTCTCATCTTTCTGAGGCATCTCAGGTTGATCTTACTGTCAAAGTGGAAGTTGATCTAAACAAATATTTGAATATCAACAATCAACTCACAGGGATTCAAAGAATAAAACTAGTTGACTTGCTTAAATTTCATCAACACGCTTTTGCATGGAATTACAAAGACATGCATGGCATTGATTCTACAGTTTGTACCCACCATATCTACATAAAAGAGGACTGTAGACCACTTAGACAGCCACAAAGAAGAATTAATCCTGCATTAAGAGAAATAGTTAAAGAGGAATTGCAGAAATTATTAAATGCTGGATTTATCTATCCTATCTTGGATAGTCAATGGGTGTCACCTCTAGTGATAGTTCCAAAGAAAGGAGGTAAATGATGGGTATGTGTGGATTACAGAGCTTTGAATTCAGCAACTGGGAAGGATCATTTCCCATTACCATTTGGGGATCAGGAATTAGACTCCGTGGCAGGGAAGCGATACTTGTCATTCCTGGATGGATTTAGTGGCTACAACCAGATTCAATTTGCTCCCAAAGATCAGGAAAAGACTACATTTACTTGTCCTTGGGGAACATATGCATATTATGTTCTTCCTTTTGGATTATGTAATGCTCCAACTACATTTCAAAGAGCAGTGATAAGCATATTTTCAGATATCTCTCAGGACAACATGGAGATCTATATGGATGATTTTACCACCCATGGTTTAGAATTTGAAGAGGCATTGAAGAATCTAAAGAAAATTTTGCAGCGGTGTGAAGACTACAATTTATCATTAAACAGTGAAAAATGCTTCATGATGATGCAGGAAGGTATAGTTCTTGGTCATCATATCTCTATCAAAGGAATACAAGTTGACCCAGCAAAAATAAAAGTCATTCAAAACCTCCCTGCACCTGTAAAGCAAAAGGATGTCAGAAGTTTCCTTGGTCATGCTAGATATTATAGGAGGTTTATCAAAGATTTTAGCAAAATTTCATGCCCTTTATATTCTCTTTTGACCAAGGATGTGGAATTTAATTGGACTTCATCATGCAATGAAGCTTTCTTGAAGCTCAAATATGCGTTGACTCAAGCACCAATGCTCAAGGGTCTGAACTGGTCCTTACCTTTTCATATTCATACAAATGCATCCGATTATGCCATAGAAGCAATTTTGGGACAAAAGATTGCCAATTTGGAGAATGCAATTTATTTTATCAGCAAGAACATGCAAGGGCCTGAGTTGAATTACATTGTCACTAAAAAGGAGATGTTAGCAGTTATATATGCACTCAACAAATTCAGGCATTATATAATAGGATATCCGATATTTGTGCACACTGATCATACAACAATTAGATATCTCATGAACATACCTTCAATTACAGGAAGATTGGCTCACTGGTTACTATTGATGCAGGAATTTGACATTACAATTGTTGATAAACCAGGTAAATTTAGTGTAGTTGCAGATTATCTTTCTAGGCTTCAATGACAGGATGATCCTACAACCATAGATGATGCTTTTCCAGATGAACATTTGTTTCTTATAAAAGCACACTCACCCTGGTATGCTGATATTGCAAATTATTTAGCTGCTAATAAGATGCCAATTCATTTTTCTCCTAAAGAAAGAAGACTGTTAGTTGAGAAAAGCTTTAGTTTCTCATGGATTGCTGATTGCTTATTTTATACTGGACTTGACCAAGTCATGAGAATATGTGTAAGAGATGATGAAACATATGATATCCTTCATGCATGTCATGATGAACCATGTGGAGGACATTTTGCTGCTAAAAGAACAACACTTAAAATACTTAGCACAAGATATTATTGGCCAACATTATATAAGGATGCAACACAATATACTAGAAAATGTGATAGATGCCAGCACATGGGTAAACCTACCAGATCTGATGAAATGCCATTATATCCCCAAATATTAGTTGCACCATTTGATAAATGGGGATTAGATTTTGTTGAGCCAATTGATCCTCCTTCAAATGGGAAATCTTATATTCTAGTATGCAATGATTATGTAAAAAAATGGGTGGAAGCACAAGCTATGATACATGCAAGAGATAATAAAGTGGCTGAATTTCTCTATGAAGAAATATTTACCAGGTATGGAGTTCCAAGAGAGATTGTTTCAGACAAAGGACCACAGTTTACTTCCACATTGATTGCACTATTGGTTAATGAATACAATGTCAGGCACAAGAAGTCTACCCCATATCATCCACAATCAAATGGTCAAGTAGAAGTCACCAACAGGGATTTAGAAGCCATTCTTACTAAGATAGTAGCTCTTCATAAGAAGGATTGGTCACATAGACTTCGTGAAGCCATTTGGGCATACAGAACAACATGGAAGATGCCAATTGCTTTTACACCTTTTGAAATGATGTATGGAAAAACAATAATGATGCCCATTGAGTTTGAGCACAAAACCCTTAGAATAACTCTACAATTGAATATGACTCTCTCTGAGGCACAAACAGATCGCATTCTACAATTAAATGCTTTGGATGAGCTGAGGAAGATGACTGTCCAACATACAAAACTTATTCAAAATAAAAGAGCTAAGTGGCATGATAAGTACATAAAGGAGAGAAAATTTAAAACACGTGATTGGACACTGCTGTAGGATTCAAGATATAAAGATACTATGGAGAAGCTGCAGACAAGATGGTTAGGCCCATATGAAATAGATGAAGTTTTTACAAATGGAGCAGTCCGCTTGACCACTTTAGATCCAGTCAGATTCAAGCTTCTAGTCAATGATCATTGACTACACTTGTATCATAAGCCTACAACCAAATAACAGTTCCTGCAACAATTCACCAGCCAAGAAAAAACATTAGTTCCTGCAACAACTGAAGAAGTTCCTTCAACATCTGAAGAAGTTCCTGCAACAACTGGAGAAGACATTAAGGGCACAGTTCCTGTAGCTTCTGTAGGGAACATTCTTAGCATTCAATAAATTCTTCAAGCATGCTTTCATAAAAGTATTTCCATGTCTTATGGAAATATTATTTTCCAATAATAATTTTTTTCATCCATGTC
This sequence comes from Cryptomeria japonica, assembly GCF_030272615.1. Lineage (NCBI taxonomy): Eukaryota > Viridiplantae > Streptophyta > Pinopsida > Cupressales > Cupressaceae > Cryptomeria > Cryptomeria japonica. The sequence continues at coordinate 169,536,817 of NC_081409.1, forward strand.
ATCCCATTCCATCTCTCTGTCTATCACTTCATTCATGTCACATCATCTCATTACCCCTTTTTTTTATTAGCTAATCATTTCATGCAACCTTTATAGGTACGACTATAGGTATGCACATTGTTTATTTTTTTATTAATTATGTATTTATTATTTTGCTATGATTATTACCTATTTTAAATCCGCGTACCCTTGCATCTGTCCTTTCCGCATGTGTGGACACGTGCCATCATAAGTTGGGGGTGGTGTTTTATCGTCTGACTTTCCAAGTCGAGTAATTATCCATCCTTGTCAATAATCTGCTTTGATTTTTCTAACATCATTTTTAATAAGACATTCTTTTCCATGAGTGATCAGTTCATCCTACTGTCGAAATCATTGAAAAAACTAGAAGTAAGGTATTTCTGAGCAAAATAGTTTCAGTTCTGCAGGTTATCTCAGTCCCTCATTCTCTGCTGTGGAAAATATTTTGAAAGCCAAAATAGACATGGGTGGAGATCCTATCCACCATGAACCTATAATTCATGACATGTTGTTGTAGGATGTCCTATGTGAGCATTATTTTCGTATGCATGGGTGGATTGCTTATTTTCTGAAAATAACAGATTACAATGAAGAAATTGCTTCTGAATTCATGCGTACATTTAACGAAGGAGAGGCCTATGTCAAGGGATTGAGAGTTATTGCCATAGAGCAATAAATAGCTGAAGTTACTAGGTTGCTGCAGCAAGGGCAGCTATTTCCTGAATCTAAGGATGCAAGAAGCGCTAGGGCAAAATTTACACACCTAGCAGATGGACCCCTAAGGGTGGCCAAACAGGGAACTTAACGAATATCTCTTCCAGCGGAATGGTCCTAGGTGGCATTGTATGTGATGAAATACATTACCTGCGATGGAAGGTACTCAAATTTGCATTCGGTCCATTTTAAGCTGCTTAGTCATTTATGACATGGCCGAAGAGTAAATGTTCGCAATTTTCTATATCACCTTATTTCCATAAGTGCAAAAGAAATAAGAAAGGGAGGAAATTGTTCTGTCAGTCATCATGGCTTGATAAAATTGTTAGTAGAATGTTCTCTTAGGGATGTTTCTCAAATGGTATGGGGGGTATTTGAAGATATACTTCAATTTAGGGAGGAAAATGCTATTGTTGCAGAAGAATTAGAATCCCAAGAGGAGGATATCAGAGAGCCCTCATCCCCTAGGGTTTTTGTAGAGGATGAACCTCCTATTGCCAATGAAGCTTTGACTATTGCAGAAGAAATAGTGATGGAAACAAATATTGAGCAGCTCTCCACTCATCAAAATGGAGCGACGTCTTCTAAAGGAAAAGGGAAAGAAGTAGAGACAATTGATGTAGAGAGAGAAACCATTGTGCAGCCTCAAGCAGCGTAAGCTTTTCCTGCAACCAAAAAGCATAGGATAAAAGAAAGTTCTCCTGTAGCAATGCCTCTTACAAGAATTGTTCCTGCAGCCACTCTGAAAATGTATGCAGGAAGGACTCAGCAGAGTAAGTAGAAAGTTCGAGCAAGAGGGGAAGCAGTGGAAATCATTTCAGTAGAAACATCAGAGGAAGGGCATGAGAGTCAAACATAGATTAAATCACAAGAAGAACATGGTGTCGATAGAATTTCAAATATGGCAGAAGTAGTAGAACAATTTGGAGAACCTATTGAGGAAATCTCATGCCCTCAGGTAACTGCTAAAGACCTCCTTCATCTCTCACTAGTTTATGTATTGCACTTACATTTTATAGGCAGTAGGAGATAGAAAGGGCTAAATTACATTGGATTATTGATAAACAATAGAAAGAAATTGAAAAGAGGGATAATCAGATTAAGGAATTGAAAGCTAAAGTTGACATTATTGCCAGTATGGCTCCTGAGTTGATACAATGTAGGGTTCCTCTAAGGGTTTATTCTTTGCATCTAAAAGAGAACTATTTAAGTTTTAAGCTAAACCACATTATTAGAGACCTTAGTCCTTCTTAAGATACCCCAAAAGAATTTTATAGTGTTTATCAAACCTCTCCAACAGCTGTTAAGAATTTTTTATGTGAATTCTATTTGCATAACTATGTTATAACTTCTGACAGTGAGTGGAATCCCTTGTTATACATTGGTGACATTCACATAAAAGCATTAATGTCATGGGTGCAAAATGAAATCAGCATGGGGACTCAAGCCAAAACATATAGAAATTTGGAATTCGACTGTCCATTACCACCCAGAGCTGAAGCCAAGAATCCACAACTTCTTTATTATGATTGGCAGAAATTGTTAGCAAGATCTGATGTAAGGAGCCAGGTGTTACTAATAAGAGAGGAAACATACCAGGAATATGAACATTTGATTAAAAATGAAAATGCAGCTGCTATGGATTGTCTGGTTCAACGTTGGAATAATCTTCCAGAAGACTTAAAACAAGGTGAACCTCATTCACTGCCTAATTTTCATGCAACTATACAAAGAGCTCCTAAATACATCCATTTGGGTAGGGTGAAGAGCATTACCTGTCTACCCTTGATATTTCAGCCACCTATCCTTATGTGGCCATTAATGGGATGCAAGGTTGTAGATAGGCCATATGAGGAGCCCACCGAAGAAGCTAGATGGGCCAGACTAAAAAAAATGAAGGGATTTTATTGGAATTTGGCTATAGGAGAGACAGGACAGGGAACTACTGGTGACTTGTGAGTTAGTGCCCGAATCAGAAATTTTTCTCTTGTTGGAGGATCAACAAGACACTAAGTTGGGGGGCATGATGAGCTCAGATATTAGCTCCTTTTATTCTTAAATCTCATAAGTTTTTACCATGTTTTAATTTGTATAATGGGATAGTAATGATGTATTAGAGTTTGACTATATGCATTACAAATGTTAACTGAACTCATTAAATCCTGTTTTGTCTTGACCAATTATTCCTGTTGCCATGCCAATTATTCCTGTTGTCATGCAGATTATCATAGGTGATATCATGTGTGAAATATATAAGTGTTTTGATTAATTAAAATAGATATATGTGTTTGCTTGTATGTTCTATCTTTTTAATTGCAGGAATAAATAAGATGTGGCGGTGGCGGTTTTTGTGTCCATCATGAAGGCAATTAGAGATATTCGAGGGGCGGTTAAAAGTTCAAAACAACAAAGAGAATAATGGGTGTAAGGAGAGGCAAAGGAATAGTAGGGCACACAAGACTCATTTATGTCTATCTTTAGTAAACATTAAATCTTGTAATACCGCCATGCTATATTCGTGGCTGCGGTTTAGTAGTGATCCACGTTTTCAGTGACTTAACTCCGTTTGTTCTCTATCATAAATATTCTCCACCTTGTTTCATTGGTGTGACCTAGTTTGTAGGGAGTTATTGTAATTTTCTTTTAAATAAGAGTCTGCGCCTCTTCTCTGAGGTTAGGTAAAGAGAAGGGGAAGAGGTACATAAGATTTAGAAATAAAGTTGTAGAGTTCTTAGCTTTCTTTCATTCTGTATGTCATATCAACCTTTGAAAGACAATGAATAAAGTGATGCTATTCTAAGTATTTAGAGTTATCTTTGTAAGCCTGGATACACTCATCCAAGGGGGCCCACTTGGTGAGTATTCTTGTGCATTTGTTAACTTAGTTTCCCTTTCCGCTGCAGTAGTCGTTCTGGCAATTGACTGTTCCTGTAGCCACTAGAAACAGATCTTGTGACTGTTCCTACAGCCAAAGCAAACAAAGTAATTCCTATTTGTCAGCTTTGGACTTAGTTAACAAGTTATTTAATTGGGTTTTATGTTAATGCAGAGTTTTCCTGTATCCATTCAGTTGTTACAATTCTTGCTTACTTATTTCAAATAGGTTTAGTTGCTACAGTAATGCAGAACAACTATTGCGGGAACTTAGTGCATATATAGTGTAGACCCATTTCAAGTAATATGTCCCTGGGTTGATAAAAAAATGAACTTCAGTTATGGAGATAATAACTTCACAGAGTGAATGTCCAAACTTTGGGTTTGTTCCTATTGGTGAAGCAAACACCTAGGAATCCCATTTTCTATCTCACCTTGTTTGAAAGAAATGTGGAATTGGGTTAGAAGTAAAATTGATGGAGAATTAAATAAATGGAACTACAAGTACTTCTCTCTACCCGGAAGGTTACAGGTTTGTCAAAATATCTTATCATCATACATCATCTATTATGCATCAGTTTGGATATTTAGTAATTACCAGGTGCTTGAAATTCAGAAAACCATCAGAAACTTCCTTTGGTCTGATGGGAAAGGGAAGAAGAAAATGCACTCGGTGAAGTGGGAGTGGTGGTGCATGGAGAAAAATTTAGGAGGATTAGGATTGAAGAAATTGAGACTATAGGGCGTGGCCTTGGCAGTTAAATGGATTTTACATTCCCTTCAAGGCAATGAATAGTGGAAAGTTCTTGTCAGAAATAACATCTCTATGGCTGTCCCAATCTCTGTCTTAGTCACAGGCACTTTCCCAATCTCTGTCTTAGGTTCCCTGGGTTTAAAGTCCATTTGGAATGCATGGGAATTGGTAAGGACTAGAATTTCTAACCGTGAGGCCAACAATATTGATTTCATTTGTGAAGAGAGATCAATCTGGTGGAATCTCTATCATAAATCTAAACCTCTTTCTCTCACACAAGGATTTTCTGCCAAAAGTTGGGCCAACAAAGGTATTTCTTGTTTTAAGAATATTATTGTGAATGGTAAACTTATCTCCTGGGAAGATCTTTCTATTAAATAGAATATTCTAGTTTCTAATAAAAGAACTTATTATCTTATGTATAATGCATGTAATTATTTGCAGCTTCCCAAGAAATGCCAGGTAAAGGAGGATAGATTTCTAACCTATACTCGGATTGATGGTACCATTCTTTCTAATGTTAAAGCTAAGAATATATATAGAACTCTTACATATAATGACTCCATTCTTCAACATTGCAATGCTCTTTGGCATACTGACCTATCAAGTTCACAGTGGCATAAGGTAATGATGAAATTATGGAGCAGTCCCATGGCTCCTAAGGTAAAGTGTTTCAAATGGCTTCTTATTCTTAACTGATTACCTATTAGGCTGGAACAACATAATGATGACATCTATAATATATGCAAACTACTTGATACTATCAGACATTTTTTTTTTATTAAAACATTGCTAGGGAAGTATGGCTCATCTTTGGTATTTCTATTCCTATGAATATATCTATTATGGATGTTATTTATGGCTCTATATAGGGGAGCAAAAAAGACGCTGATCTTTTCTGGAATGTACTTTCTTGTGAAATCCTTTGGTTCATATGGAAACTTAGAAATGAGGATAAGTATCAGGGAAGGGCCAGAACCCTTACCAAGTCATTTTGTAGACTCACTTTTTATACCGTCATGATGCAAGTCACTGTTGTTATGAGGTTGGATAAAGAAAAGTTCCAGAGTTTCTTTCGGGATGGCCACGCCAGAAGGTCCATATATGAACTTTCACATGGACATACTCAGGGAAGGTACGCCAGGTTAAGAACACCATTCGTCAATGCACTTGATGCTCTTATGGATGAGATTCAGAGTTGCAGAGATATTGTTTGGGAGAAAGCAACTCAGTTGTTGTATATGAGAGATGGGAAAAGAGTAGTTTGGATGGAAGGTCTACTGGGCTAGACCACTTGGCTAGATATTTAAACTACTATTTTTTTGTTATATCATCCTAAGATAGTATACGATGATGTATCTTCTGTGGATATTGGGCATAACATATATGTATAGAGTCAACATATTAGACATCTTACTGTATACACCTAAAAATGGTCTGAAGCTAATTAATTAAATAAGCAATTATTTAATTAATCCCCCTTCCCAATTTAATTGAATTCATTAGCAATTTGATTAAATTCCCCATTCACTTGCTTATTAATAAATCTAAGGATTAATTTAATAAGTTCATTTCAATAGTCCCCTTTGATCAATTAACCTAAATTGATTAATCCCACCTATTAAATTCATTTCTTCTAATCCCCTAATTAATTAAAATAAATCAATTTATGAGTTTCGTGAAAGTTAATTAGCCTTTTCCTATTATTTGAATTTTTAAATTCAAATTCCCCACATGCCTCCTAACTTCTAACCACCTAACCTAACCACCCCCTAACCTAACCCATTCCACCTAATCCTGCATTTAACTAACCCTATCCTATCTTGCACATCCTAACCTCATATGGGTTGGATATTCTCCCCTTGAGACACATGACACTTTTGCCACATGTCTCTTCCCTTGGACACTTGCCCTCTTGTGAGCAATATTCCTTGACACTTGTCACCACAAAGATGACAAGTGTCCCTCCCTCCAACCTCTTCTCCAACCTCCTCCAATTTGACCCTTGATATCTTCAGACTCAATCTTGATCATTGATTCCTACCACCTCACCCCTGGCCTTGGAAATCCTATAAATATCCCTCATGTTGGAGCACAATGGATCCCATCTCAAGCATTGTTATTATAGGCATATCATTTCTAACATTCTAGTTTTATCTTTGTTATCATTTAATGCATCTTAGATCTAGCTTAATTTGATCATCTTCTAGTATAATTGCTTAATCATATAGCATAATCAATCTCTCATCTAGCTTAATTGCATCATCATTAAACATAATCAATGCATATCATTAGCATAATTAGCTTCTTGGATCAATCTAGCTTAATCATGCATTCATCTAGTTTGCACATCATATCATTTTAAATCTGTCGTCTTGGTGTAGTCAAGTCACTGGGATTTCTCATCTAGACCTGAGAGCAAATCCACACTCGCATCTCTTAGGAGGCGATAGGTCGCTTTGCCATGGTTTATCTTTCATTTGATTTCAATTTGCTAACCATGCTTGTAATGATCTATTGAGTGTTTGTGTTGTAGTTGCAGGTACCCTACTTCACACTCACGACACTTACATCTTGTATTAGGTCTCTGTGTATCTCATGTATAGTACTTAGCTTAGTCTGAAAACTTGGTGACAACATAAATGCTGCCCTCTTTTGATATTACGCTAAAATCGCATATGTAACAGGTTCTTACATTATATCTAATAATATATATTTAAATATAATAACAATATAAATATATATAAACTAGATATATAAAAAAATAATTGTAATGAAAAATAATAAAATACACCCCAAAATATTATTTGAAAAAAAATTCTCAAGGAAAAAAATCTTCTTAGAATCATATTTTATAATATTAAAAATTCCACTTTAAAAATTAAATATAAAATACATGAACAAGAAAACTTTTAGGTTTTTCTTGTTAAATTTATCTTTAAATGACTAAATTAGTGCAAATTTAAAGTAGTGTTTTCCTTGAATAATCCCTCATGTTGTTTCGATAAAGCATGGCTATGCCCTTAAATTATGGCATCTAATACTACGAAGAGCACTATGACGGGATAGATTTCGATGAAAGTAATTGATATGATATGTTTTCCTTCTAACAAAAGTACATATAAATTAACAAAGTGGTTTAAATACTTTTTACGGACCCTACAATTTTTGCCTACTTATCAGAAACTCCTTTCACACATGACGTGGTGGGTAAATAAATGAGTGCACAAGGAAGTAAAATAGTTAGAAATGGACAAATAAATGATTAAAAGGAAAAACAATGATTGTTATATCTGATAGAAAGCGAGCTTCCAATTGTCTTGCATGCTTTTTATACATTTTGAGTCATTGATCTATAAATTTAATTGATCTATTTCATATAAGGGAATGACTTTGTCATAAAAATAGATATAAGTTTGGCAAACCTTTTAACCTAGAAGGGGTAGGGGTTGAAGAGAAAGTAACACAACAAACAAATATTCATGGCGTAAAGATAAAATAGAGTATCATAGGCAATTAATCAAAATAGGCCAAATCATGGTCACAAGTATTGAAAGGTCAACATATAAGGCAATAGATACAAACACAAAACATCTTGAATTACAAGAAAAGGGAACATAAAGCATGACATGATAAATCAAAAAACATAATTATTAGAGGGGTGAGAGATTGTGGTGTAATTGCAAGCACATTCAAGCTTATTACTGACTTTCTTATGGACATGCTACAATGGAAAGGATACATTTATCAAGCAAGAAGAGTTAGAGAGTTAAAATAAAAAAGTGATAGACCTATCAAAGTTTTCATGATGACAAATGAAGACAAGGAATACTTTTTGAAAGTAAGCAAGGTATGTGAAAACACTTTCTATACTAATATTTTGAGGAGACTGTTGTGCAAATTTTAATTTTTTAAAGATTACAAAAAATAAAAAACATATTTAAACAAAAAATAAATAAAATGCTACAACATAGGTGTACATGGAAAAAAACCTTTTGGAAGAAAATGCCTACACTCTAAAGCGACCTAATGTATCATTCCATAAGACATAGTTACAATACACTTGTAGAACAAGCCTTCACAAGAGTATCACCAACTAGAGATCTAGAGAAAATTTGACAACTTAAATTAAACAATATCTACAAAAATCATGTACAACCTCCATCTTAAGCACCTAATATATAAGAGATACAAAACCTAAACCATCAAATGGTAATTATAAACCCATGAGCTAACACCACCCAAAAAGTGTTGCCCAAATTATCCTCCAATTAGAGATGTCTCATGATATGTGTAACATCCTAAAATTGCACCCCTCGCAATTTTTGATTGCATTTGGGTCTTCGCCTTAGTGTTTGTGCCCCTCGTCCTAATTGAAGACCTGAATATGGTCATGCACATAGAAAAACACCTTGCAATTCAGTAATGAACTCAAGGGCCACCTTGATCCTGCCCCAAAATAGGGCAGGACCAGGGCATGGCGCCCTAGGACCCCTTAATTGGGGCCTATCTTGATCCCCTCGCTTGGACCTAAATCAAATTTGAAGCGAGAAAATCCCCCCTATGTCGGCTCAAGTTGGAAAATCAGTCAATTAATCCTACTGAAAAGTATACAAGAGGGATTTCCCCCCTCATTTGACATCATCATGAAATTACATCAAGCATTCAAGAGCAATTGAGAATTTTCAATCTTCCTTCAAGCTTTGGAGAAGCAATAAAGACAAGATTTCAAGCATTGAAGAGAAGATCATCATTCTACTTCACGAAATCATAATTCCAAGTGAAGGCAAGCAAAAATTTACAAGGAGGTATAAGAATTTCATTTTCAAGCAATTCAACATCCCCTCGAAGAGGAGAATTTCTAATTTCAATTATTTTATTTACATTATTTCAACCACTTGGTTAATTCTAAAACCGGGGTTTGACTTGAAGGCAAACCCCTATTCCCAACACATTTCCCTTTCTTTTTGTGTGCAGGAAATAGGTGCACAACTGTACTGCTGGAATTAAGCTTTATTCGTAGAGATGGAAAAACCCTTTTCAACTCGCGAAAAGTTTAGAGGACCAAGTGGAGGACGCCCCTGTCTAGACACATGGTCCTTGCAACTTTTGCCCAATTTTGCAGAGCAGCTTCAAATCATCTCAAACTTCTCAGATCACGATTGAATCCTGAATCTGTAGCTCGCTGTTTTTGCATACTTTGTATTCATTTTCAACACTTTGCCTTAATTCAATTTAATTAACTTACAAAAGAGGTCAATTGCATTCCAATCACAACCAATCTACTTAGTATTCAGTCCTTGCATCCTTTGGGATTGGATCTAGTAGATTCATCCCTCTCTTTTGAATGTAAAGTTCCCCTTCCAAGTGAAAATTGAGCTTAGTGAATTTTCCACACTTCCCATGTGGAGAATTCGCTAAGCTCCCAATTTTCCACTTTACATTTTGGTGAACTCGACTTCTTACACCCTTAATTCTGATTTTTATTTTCAGATCTGAGTGTATGCAATTTAAAATTCAAATTTTCATTTACAAGTTTAATTTTCTTGTAATTTTTAAAAATTTAGAGGTCGAATTCACAAAAACCCTAATTTTTAGATTCAAAATTGAGCTCATCATTTGTCTAAATTGGATTTGTTTCAGATCTGAGAACTCTTCAATTTTGCAATTCAAAGCTTTCATTTACACTTTCAATTTTCAATTTTTTTGAAATTAAGTGGTTAAATCACAAAACCCTAATTTTTAATTTTAAAATTATGTCGACTTGAATTTCATCCTCAGAATGCTTCCTGCAACAAGTTAGTTTCACAAAATACAAATGGAAATGCTACAGGAAATCCAAACTCAACCAATAAAACTACATGAAATACATATGAAATAAAAATACTAATATTACCTTAATGGTTTATGTCTCATTGTGTCCTAACTCCACTATTCCTGGTTGCAGATGGTGTGCTCTCAGACAATGCACTGATAGCTTCCAAGATGGCATATGAAGAATGGACTAATAACTGATAGTTAACAAATGCTATGATATGCAATACTACATGATTGTGCTAAAATGATTATGCTATATGATAATTGCTATTTGCTTCAAGATTAAAAATCACAGATGCATAAGTTTTACAAATGATTTGCTTGAAAATTCACTTGAAGTCTAACTCTCTCTCAACTGAAGCTCTTGATTTTATAGGCCTTGAGAGGATGAGATGATGTGGCTTAGATCAACGGTCATGATTAGATCTACAGATTTGGATGACTATGAGAAAAAGTGAAGGTTGTGAGAAAGGGGGAAGGAGAAGACAAGTGTCACTCATCTCACCTTGACTGGGTTGCTGATTGAGGGAATCTAGGGATGGTTGGAGAAGATTTAGGCATGAGAGGACAAGTGGACTCAAGTCCTTCCTAAGATGTAGGGGGTGTTGGAGAGAATATAGAAGATGGTTATGAAATATGTGTACGTACACAATATTCATTGAATTTGGAGGTTGAAGATAAATGATGAATTAATATTTAAGAAATATTAATTTCCTTAGCCACATGATGGATGAGTTGGCAAAGGGAAGATGAAGTGGAGATGGAAGGTGAGTTGGAAAAGGGGGATTAAATAATTTAAGAAATTATTTAATATTTGAGACCAGAGGATAGGAGAATAACTATTAAATATTAGATATTTAATTGATTGAAGGAGATAATCAAATATTACATATTTAATTATCTTGGTTAGAGGAATAATTAAGTATTAGATATTTAGTTAACTTGGTTAGAAGGATAATTAAATATTTGATATTTAATTAACTTGGTTAGAAGGATAATTAAATATTAGACATTTAATTATTTAGAGGAATAGAATAGATGAATTAATTAATAAATTATTTCAATTAAATTAATTAATAGAAAGACACAAAATGAATTAAATAAATTAGTCTTTTCAAATTAACTATTTAATGGAAGAATAATTATTAAATAAATATAAAATATTTATTTAATTGCTCATAGCCATTTTTATGTGTATACATTTTGCCCCTCTTTGAAATAATGTCAAGACAACATTGTTTCAAACATTAAATCAAGTGTTGATAGTGTGCCTGATGGAGATTGAAAATCCTAATTGTGTGCCCCCTTAGGAGATTGATCGTGAAATTGTTGAAAACTTTGGTGTGAACGATTGATCTCATGATAATTGATAAAAAGTTTCGTCAATTAAATTCATTTGTTAAAAACAAATTAAATTGTCCCATTGAATAACATTAATTACTCTTTCAAATAGTAAATATAAAATTAACCAAGGTTAATTTTAATTTCATTGTTATCCTTGTCAGCTTGTGAATAAAATTTTCTTGGTGAGGTGGTGAAATGGTGATTCCTGTGGAGAACCACTGATTTGAGTGTGTTTGATGATATCAATGACCTCCTGAGTATGGGTATCCGGTATGTATCTTATCCCAAGTTTTGTTTTTAACTTGTCGTGCAACTTTTCATGTTTTTAGGCGCGTTTTTGAATTTTGAATTTTTTTTCTTTTCATTTTTCAGCATTAGGTTAGTGCTTTTGCATTTAGATTTAGCGTATATGCAATTAGGTTTAACGCATTTGCTCATGATAGTGCTTATGCTCATTAGGATAGCGCATATGCATCAATTAGCGCTTCTACTTCGTGTGTTAGTGCATATGCATTGTGTGGTAGCGCTTCTGCATGTTTCATGCATTCGTGCATAGGGTTAGCACGTTTGTTGAAAAATTTAGCGCATATGCTTTGTTTTAGCGCTTTTGCTCAATAGGATAGCGCATATGCTCAAGATTTGATGTTTTTGATAAGTGCAAAAGCTAAAAATCACTTTGATGATTAGATTTAATATGTTTGATGCCCGTGTATGATGAATAGGGACTTGATTGATTAATTGATGTTGTTGGATAGATCGATTTGATTTGTTTTGATAGAATAGCTCTAAGAAACCGATTTAGTTTCTGATGCAAGAGCTTAGTAGAGTTTTGATTGAACTCAGTGATTGATAGAAAACCATGATTGATAGGTTTTAAAATTATTTGATAGCTTAAGTTGCTTCAGTTTGATTTGATAGATTTGATAGCGTAAGTTGCTTCAGTTTGATTTGATAGATTTGATAAGTGATGATTGATCTAATTCTCTTGATAAATAGGAGAAACTTGATGTTCTCCAGTGTCTAGAGAAATTACCGGCAGTACAACATTTAGTGCCAGAGCTGACACAGGCAGAGGTTAGACATATAGATGCCTGTGGTTTACACCATCTGTTGTAAATGCCTGAGATTACGCATAATAGAGGATTGTTGATGGCGTTAGCCGAGAGATGGCATAGTGAGCATAACACTTTCCACTTGCCCATGGGTGAAATTAGTGTGACGCTTGAGGATGTCTATAGGATTTTGTACATCCCAGTGACTGGTGAGTTAGTGCAGTATGATTTTTAGGATTGTGTTGGGACAAAGGCTTGCATAGCCGTTTTTGCTGATGAGAGCATCTATAGAGGAGAGATCCGATGGGAGGATATGGTTATGTATTACGAGACTCTCCTTGTGATTCTTGCTGGTTTGATTAGAGGATTTATTTGTCTCGATAGGTGATCGTGAGGTTCTATTGTTGGATGGGGTGAGATTCTCCTGAGTATGATGCAACATCAAACTTGATATGCTTGGGGTGTTTGTATGCTGGCACATTTATATCATGATCTTCATTAGGTGGTGTATGATGAGAGTGCTAGTTTGTCTATAGGATGTACACTATTGCAGATCTGGTGCTGGGAGCACATTGCTATTACTCGGCCTATCCATCACAGAGTTCATGGAGAGAGGCAACCATATGTGTAATTTTATGCAAGTATCCTTACTCAACATAAGCTGGGTAAGATGGCGTATTGGCGTTGGGTGCTTGATTCATTGGATAGTATTACTTGGAGACCATATGTTGATTGTGAGCCATGGATGGATGATGCACAGACATTACCATTTATTATGCAAAGTAGACATCTCATTGTTTAGACTCCTTACATTATTGAGCGACAATTGATTAGTCGCATTCTTAGATAGTTTGGGATCATCCAGCCTATGCCTATTGGTGTGATGATATATGCTCGATGATACAAAGATAGGCGAGATTGGGGACCTTCTTTGTCATTTGAGATTGCTCGCACAAAGTTTCTTGCTACTCCAAGAGTGGCTTATGATATGAGATTGCACATTCTTGATCCTGGGGTTACTGTCGATTATGCTTAGTACATACTAGCTCATCCATTTCCTCATATTACTTATCCAGGAGATCCTCCTCCTAGCTCAAGAGATGAGGATGATGATTCAGATGATCCAGGTGTTAGGAGATAGAGATGGAGACGAGAGCTCAGAGCTGCTTAGGAGGCTGGGGGAGGTGGAGATGAGGGTGGGGATGGTGGTGGTAGGAGACCTGGATGGAGGAGAGGTCGATTGAGAGTCCGTGGAGGACCATTTGGACTAGTTGATAGGATTGGGAGACCACGTCCTATGGGTGGGAGAGATGTTGGACGGATTGGGAGGGATACTGGCAGGGCAATGATGAGATCACTGAGAGGATTGCCATTGACAAGAGGAGGAAGGATGACTGGATTGGATGGGGGTTGTGGGAGAGGCATTGATTTTGGTCAGATTCAGCCAGACCCTAGGGTTATTGTAGCTCATGGTGGTGATGATGAGGATCTAGAGGATCATGTTCCACTTATTAGACGATGGGTTTTGAGAGCTACTCAAACTGAGATTCTAGTAGGTGGTCAGGGAGGTGGTGAGGAGGGGATTGGTGTTCATGCACCACAACAGGATTTGCCAAAACAGGATGCACCAGAGCATGACATTCCAGAGTAGGAGACCATTGATAGTCTTAGAGCACAGATTGATCAGCTTCGAGCACAGGTACAAACTTTCATGGCTGAGAGGGATATAGCTATTAGGAGATAACAGGATACTCAGGGCCTTCTTGATCATATTCAGCAGGTTGGATCAGGTACTCTCTCATTTGACACTGTTAGAGCACTAGTTCGGGCCGGGAAGGAGACTTCCCATTGGCGACGACTATATGAGGAGACAGTTGCAGAGAGCTAGAGAGCAGGTAGTTATCATACCACCGTGTTGATGGATACTAGTAGTGGTGGTGTCATGGGACCTCCTCAAAGGAGTGGTGATCATGGGAGACAGGTACTTGGAGTATCTTCTCGCCCACAACCATAGAGATAGACAAAGTTAGGTGGTAGTGGTACAGGACAACCTTGACTTGATTTGGAGGCACTTGTATTGTTTATCTGATATCATTGTATACTTGGACTTTTTATTGTTTTATGATGATCTATATGCAGACATGGACTTTATATGATGATGATCTCTATTATGCATGTTACTCTATTTTATGATGATGATCTATATGCATTGATTACATGGATGATGTTATGATCTTTTCTTTTCATTATGATGATGCTTTATATGATAATGCAATGATAAATGTTTTTGATTTTTGATTGTGATGACCTTGGATGCAAATGAAAATGATTACTTAACTTAAATGATATGTAAATGATGCAAATGCAATGATCTATATGGAAATGCAAATGAATGAGAGTTGTTTTTTATTTGTATATGTAATGTTTATGAATCTAAGTGCAAAGATGCAACTAAATGATCGTTAATGAAATGATAATGCAAATAAAAATGATGATACACTACATGATTAATGAAATGCACTTAATTGAATGCAAATTAATGCAATTGATGAAATGCAACTAAATGATTTGAAATGATTCTAAGGATGAATGCACCTAAAATGATCAAATGCAAATTGTTTTTGTTTGTCCAAGTATACTGAATCTTTATTTATGATCGTTGATCTATTAATGAAATGATTTATAATGCAACTAACAATGAATGCTTATAATGCAGATGAACAATGAGCTAATCCAAAATCATCTAACTAAAAATTATACTGCCATTCTTCATATGCTATCTTGTAACAGTGCTTGATTTCATCATTGAGCTTTAAAATGTTGTAAGAAAATACAAGCAACTTGACATAAAGATTCAAGATGACTTGAGTATTTCTTACATGGATTTTTATATAGCAAGTTAATACAAGCAACTTGATATAATGGATCAAGTTGACTTGAGTATTGCATGTAGAATAGACAAGGATTATCTCCTTTCATGCATGACTTGGAACGTCCTCCTTGATCTTTTACCGATCATATCTTGAGACAAGTACATACCGTAGTAAGAGATAAACCACAGACAACAATCAAAGAAAAATAATCATGCCCCATTATTGCTTCTCTAGTCATGGACATCCTTGAGTAGCATAGAGTACATGATTAGCAATAAAATCGAGATATAAACACTGAATCTTGTATGGCATTCACATGTTCTTATGGTCATTAACTGATATAATCATCTTGATGAATGATCTTTGATAATCCTTTATTACTTATTGGTTGATTTGTCATTGGTTTCTGAGTTTCATGATTCAGTTGTTGATGAAATGCCTTGATTTTTGTTGCTTTGTTTCTCATTATCTGTGTCAAAACCCTAGGTGTTTTTGGTTTTTCTAAGTTTTTCGAATGTTTTGGATTTGTAAAGATTCAAAAGATCACCTTAGCAAAAGGAATTAGGATTTTTCCCCCAGCAGAAACAAAAATTTAATATGGATGTATGAATTGATCAAGATCCAAACCATGGAGGGATACAAATGCATATTGATTGATTCTGATAAAATCTAAGACAGTGACTACGACAAGTATGTCAAAAGATTGATAACTATTGATAAAATGCATATTTTCAGCTAAATGGTTCAGAGCAATGGATGCAAATGATAGAATGGATAAGCTAAGATAGATGGAAGCGATAGATGTGATAGGATAGAATGGATAGGTGTGCAAAGTGATCTCATAGATGGAGGAACTTACTTTGTAGATAGTGCCTATTTACCAGGTTTTCACCATCTAAATTTATTGCATTTTTTCCATATTTTGATTTTTAGGGATTTTTTTGCTTTTTGGATGTTTATTGATTTTTTTTCAGGACTTTATATGCTTTTTATTGATTTTTTCAAGACTTTATATCTCAAGCATAGAATTTTTTAAGATGGATAGAATTGATAGGTTCATCAAACCAATCACCTTCAGGGGTAGATAACTTGTATGCTCCTGATCCATATGCTACTACTATGACAAAAGGTCCTAGCCAATTTGGTTCAAATTTTCCCTTCTTGTCTCGGTCTTGCTGATTTCTTAGATTCTCCCTTAGAACTATATCGCCAATCTGAAAAATGCATGGCTTGACCATGTGGTTATAACTTCTTGCCATTCTTTGTTGATATACTTTTAAATGATCTGTTGCATTTTGGCGACGTTCCTGAATCAGTTCAAGTTCTTGGAGTCGAGAGACTCGTTGTTCTTCTTCTAGTATAAGACCTTGTAAGGATACTCATAGAGAAGGTATCTCTACTTCTATAGGTAATATGGCTTTTGATCCATAGACCAAACAATATGGAGTTTCCCCTATTGGAGTGCGGATACTAGTTCGGTATGCCCAAAGAGTAGAATTTAGCCTAATGTGCCAGTCTTTTCCAGCTTCATTGATTGTTTTCTTCAAGATTTTCAAGATAGTTTTGTTTGATGCCTTAGCTTGACCATTTCCCTATGGATAATATGGAGTAGAAAACCTATGTTGGATATGAAATTGTTCACATAGCTCCTTCACATCTTGATTTTTGAATGGTCTTCCATTATCAGTGATAATGGTCATAGGAACTCCATAGCAACAGATTATATAATTAAAAATAAATGATGATATTTGTTTTCCTGTCACTCTTGTTAAAGGCACTGCTTCAATCCATTTAGTAAAATATTCAGTAGCAATCAAAATAAACATATGTCCATTAGAAGATGAGGGATTTATCTTTCCTACCAAATCAAGGCCCATTGAGAAAATGGCCATGATCCTGTCATAGGATATAACTCTTGTGTTGGTGCATGAATGCGATTCCTATGGATCTGACATTGTTTTCACTTTCTAGCATACGTGAATGAATCCCTCTCCATAGTAGGCCAATAGTAACCCATTCGAAGAAGTTTCTTAGCCAATGTTAAAACACTTGAGTGTGTGCCACAAATACCTGCATGAACGTCGTTAAGAACTTTCTCAGATTCTTTTTGTTCAAGACATCTCAACAAAGTACCATCTAGACCATGCCTATATAGGATATCGGAAATAATAGTATAGTGAGAGGACTGATGGATAAAATTCCTTCTCTGATTGTGAGATAAGTCAAGAGGAAGGATATTTTCTTTTAAATATTGATAAGTTTGACCATATGAGGATTGACTGGTTCATGATATATGACAAATTCGATAGGTATGTTAGGATTGAATGGTAGGGGTTAAGATATCTTCCATGAGAAATTTGTAACATTGTTGATTCTCCTTATTTTGCAAGAGAGATGCTATTGTAGCCATTGCATCTGCTGCTTTATTCTCATTTCTTGGAATCTGAGTGAATGATATTTCTTTAAAGTGTTCTTTAAACTCCTCTGCCAGTTGTTTGTATGGCATGAGCTTATCATCCTTAGTTTGATATTCATCATTTATTTGATTGATGATAAGTTGTGAATCCCCATAGACATGTAGTTCTTTGACGTTCCATTCAATGGCCATTTTAACCCCAATAGCCAATGCTTCATACTCTACAGTATTATTGGTGCATGAAAACCTCAGTCTATATGATTTCAGAATTGTGTGTCCCTGAGGTGTGATAAAAAAGATTCTTGCGCCTGATTCATATTGTGTATAAGAACCATCAAAGTACAATTCCCAAAAGTTTGTACTTACTGTCAAGATATCTGCATCAAGAAATTCGATGTGCAAAGGCATGTCATTTTGTAAAGATGCATCAGCCAATTGATCAATGATGACTTGTCCCTTGATAGCTTTTCGGTCAACATACTCTATATCAAATTCACTCAGTATCATAACCCATTTGGCTAGTCTCCTTGTCAAGGTTGACTTGCTCAACAAATATTTGAGGGGATCTATCTTTGCTATTAGTTTTACATAATGAATCAACATATAATGTCGCAGCTTCTGAGTTGCAAATACAACTGCTAGACATGTCTTTTCTATTGAGGAATAATTTAATTCATATCCAACAAGCATTTGACTGATATAATATACTGCTATTTCTTTTCCTTCTTCATCATGTTGAGCTAGGAGAGCTCCTAATGATGCATTTGTTGCTGAAATATAGAGCAACAATGGTTTCCCTTGAGTTGGTGATACCAGTACTGGAGGACTCATAAGATATTCTTTTATTTGCAAAAAAGCTTCTTCACATTTTAGATCCCATTTAAATGGAATATTTTTATGTAGAAGATGGGTGAATGGAAGACATCTATCTACTAACTGAGAAATAAATCTCCCAATTGATTGAAATCTTCCTTTTAAAGATCACAATTGACTTATGTTCCTAGGTGACTCCATCTCCATGATGGCTTTGACCTTTTCAGGATCTACTTCAATTCCACGAGATGATATAATGTACCCAAGGAGTTTTCTAGAGGTTACCCCAAATGCACATTTCTTTGGATTTAATCTCAATTGATATCTTTCCAGCCTGTCAAAAATCTTGCTTAAGATGTTCAAATGTCCTTGTCTTGTATGAGATTTTGCAAGTATGTCATCGACATAATCTTCCATAAATGTATGCATCATATCATGGAAAATTGTCGTCATAGCCCTTTGATGAGTTGCTCCTGCATTCTTAAGCCCAAATGGCATAACATTCCAGCAATATGTTCCCCATGCACATGTGAAATCTATCTTTTCTTTATCTTCAAGTGCAATTCTTATTTAATTATATCCTGAGAAGCCATCCATTAATGAAAACATCTCATGCCCTACTGACAAGTCCACTATTATATCAATGTTTGGTAGCGGGAAATCATCTTTTGGATATGCTTTATTTAGATCTTTGAAATCTGTACAAACTCTGATGCTTTTATCTAGTTTTGACACTGGTACAATACTTGAAACCCATTCTGGATAAGCAACAGGTCTTATAAAACCCATTTCTAATAGTTTCTTCAGCTCGGTTTTTACAAGAAGAGCAATGTGTGGATGCATCTTTCTTAGCTTTTGCTTAACTGGTTTTGCTTTTAAATCCACATTAAGATGATGCATGATAAGATATGGATTAAGTCATGGCATATCTGCATAGGGCCAAACAAAATTTATTTGTCTTTTCTTAAAGAATTCCATGTATTCTTTCCTCTCTTCTTCTGATAATGAGGCAACATAATGAAGTATTTTAGTATCCTTTGATGTACCAATGTTTACTGTTTCTGTTGGTTCTATCAAGATAGCAGACCTCTCTTGAAAATATGCAGAAAGAATGTCAAACTTTCCATCTTCTGGCGCCTCAAAGAGGTTCTCACCATCAGATATGTCCTTTATTTTCTCTTTTGATTGATCTAGTGTTTCCATGAAATGGTTTTCAACAATAGGTCTCTTTCCTTGTTTTATTTCGCTTTTGCAACTGGAGAGTTTGGCATTCTCCTGACTACAAGAAACATTACTTGATTCTGCAATGGAAGATATCTTAGGTGCGATTGGTTCAACAACATTAAGGTACACGGCTAAGTCATGATCATTGGAAAAAACATTTAGTTCAGGGTTTTCTAAATTATCCCAATCAATTAGTTCAGGATGAAGAAGGGGTAAATCATAATTATTGTCATCATTAGGTGTTTCAACGTTCATGACACAATGATCATAATTTGGCATAGAATAGGTACTGTCATAGATTAAATGTTTTTGAGAATTGTCTTTCCCAAGCATCTCCCAATTAGTTCTAATAAAAGCAATATTAATATTTTGTAGTTCACACTCAAGTGGTTCTTCAACTGATGTTTGTCCCTTAAATGAATGCATTATATCAACACACACATCTTTAATATTGCAAACCCCTTCTTGATTGACCTCATTTGCATTTTGTAGTTGACATACTTGTGTACATGATAAAGAGGATTCTTTTGCTAGATTTTTGTCTCCTTTCAGACTCATCTTCTTTTGTACTAATAGTCAATCCAACTTGACTATCTCTTAATTCTTCTATGGTTCTACCGCATCTGGATACATCTTGTTCCTCTTTTGATGAAAATATTATATTTCTATATGCTTGATCTATCCTTGTTTGTACTTCTTGTGGCATCACTTCTTTGTCTTTGTCATTCCCTTTCCTTTTTGCATACGCCTCTTTTCTCTGAATTCTGAGTTTTTCTTGCCTTCTTTCTAACTCCATCTTTTGTTTTGTAATATACAAGTCTTCTTTTGTGATAGCTACTTTGTCTTCATTGTGTTCCTTACTTGATGTAGTAGATAAGACATCTAGACCCCATTCATACTCATTTGAATCTATCTCTAAATCATGATCTAGGATTACTCCACTATACCATACAAGAATGTTACATGGTGCAAAAAGTTCTTTGATTTCTGCCATCTCTATTTTCACTACTTCTGGAATATCTTGTTCAAATTTTGCATTTGTTTTTATTTTCAAAACTTGTTGACAAAATTCTTCTTTACCTTTGATGGTAATCTCCTCTTCTTTCTTTTCATGTTCTTCTTGCTTCTTTTGTTTATTGATTACTATTTCTGCCACTTGATGTAGCTTTTCTTGCCATTGTTCTTCTTTAGAGTCTGATTTCTTTCTCCACTTTTGTTGTTGATGATTATGTTGCTTTTGATTGGATTTTAGATATCCAAGACTAGATTTATCTTCTTTGGATTGTGAGTGTGGACAAATAGGTTCTGGAATACCTTGATGTCGCTTACCAATTGGTCCTTTTCCTTCATATCCCATTTTTTGCATGATATCATAACCTTTGCCATATTGTTTTATGGGAATATTGACTTCTGTTGCTATTGCTATAGTTTTATCTTCATCCTTGTACAACCAACCAAGAATGTCTTTGTCTTCATTTTCTTCTTCAAGAGTTCCAACACTAACAAATGTTCCTTTAAACATATGTTTTGATCTTTCTGATGTCTTTGATTGAATATCTGTAGGCTTTCCATATGACTTAGGGGAAAGTGGAAAATTAAGCAAAGAATATTTTCCCATTCCTTCATCATTTAATTTGATCTTTTCCTCAAAATTTTCCCATAACTTTGCTTGAATTTCTTTGGTAGGATATACTGATTCTCTGTTATGTGGAACTCTTGTATCTTGTGTTGGCTTCAAATTATTGCAATATTGACTAGAATCTGCAATTATAGTGATCTCTTGTCCTTCATGAGGAAATTTTACACATTGATGATATGTAGAAGGAACTGCTTGCATCTTGTGAATCCATGGTCTTCCTAGAAGAATGTTGTAAGAGAGGTTCAAATCTAAAACCTGACACAATGTATTCCTTTCCACAGGTCCTATTTTGATTGGTAGCACAACAGATCCTTTAGAAGAACGTTCTGCTTCATCATAAGCCTTGATGGTTATTTTCTTTTTCGGATCTACTACATTTTCTGAATATCCCAAAGCTTTTATGAAACTTAATGCACACATGTTTAAGCTGGCTCCTCCATATATGAGTACACGTTTGACACAAGTTTTATTGATGGTGACTTCAACATGTAAGGGAGCATTGTGAGGATGTTGTAAGGATGCGTCATCATTTTCAGAAAATGATAAGCAATGAGGAGCTATAAGGTGTCCTACCATGTTTTGGAACTAATCTATATCCAAATCTTTTGAAACTATTGTTTCCACTATGGCTTTCTCCAAAATTTCCTTATGCATAGGTGAAACTTTGAGAAGTTCCAGAATTGATATTTGAGTGGGTATTCTTTGCAATTACTCTACTAAATTGTATTGTTGTGAAGTGGATGTTGGGTCTTTTTCTATACTTGGAAAGGTAACCTTCACTTTGATTCTCGTAATAACATTGATTGGCTCTAAAGATGGATTATCTTTAACAATGATAACATTTACCACATCATCATAGGTATAAGTGTAATTCACTTTGGCTTTTCCTTTGTCATCTTTTAATTGGGATGGTTCACCTTTGTCATAATTCGGAAGTGGAGTTTTGAAAGCTAGGTGTGATTCGTTTGTCTTATGGCTATCCACTGTGATGGTTCCGTTATCGATTAGATCTTGGATAAGGTGTTTCAATCTCTGAAAATCATTTGTTTGGTGTCCTTTATTCCAATGGTAATTGAAAAAATGATTGTCATTCCACCAATTTGGTTTGATTGGTGGTTCATAACTTCTTGCTTCTGGTAAAACAATCAATTTGTTGGCAAGCAGAGTTTTTAGAGTTGATTCCAAAGGTTCTCCAATGTTTGTGAATTTCCTCCGAGGATTAGAGAAGAAGGACTTGGCTTTATTGCTTTCTGGATTGTTATTGCTTGAGATTTGACTTGATAGATTAAAAATTGGTTGTTGTTGTTTTGTAGCACTATTATCATCATTTCCTTCATTGCTGGCATTCCTATTCTTTGACTAGAACTTGGGTTTGTCATTGTTATTGTTGTTGTTGTAGGAATTATTGTAAAGTTTTAGCTCTCCTTTCTTTACCATCGCATTCTCTATTTTCAGACCATTCTCAATCATTTTGGCAAAAGAGGGAGGGCATTGCATTCTTAGTCGATAACTCATTTCACTGATAATATTATTAATGAATATGTCCATTTTTTCTTGATCAGGTACATCTAGGGGATACCTATTAAACATGTGTTTCCATCGTTGTAAGAAGATCATAAAAGATTCACCATTATTTTGTTTAACATTGCAGAGATCCAAAATTGTTATCTCATTCCTTATATTGTAGGAGTATTGTGAAATAAATCTATTCACAAGTTCTTCAAAAGATTTGATTTCGGATGGTAATCTTGAAAACCACTCCATTGATTGTCCATTTAAACTCCTAGGAAAAAGATGCATAAGGTAAGTTTCATCGTGAGAAAATTCCATGGTCATAGTACAAAACTCCCTAATATGATCCGAAGGATCGGATTTTCCATCGTATTTGTCATATTTAGGAATCTCGCAATGGTGTGGAAATGGTATCATATTCAATTTTTTATCGAACGGATATGGGCATATATCTTCTAATGAATACTTCTTGGAGCTTGTTCCATTTTGCATGTCTTGTATCTGTTGTTGTAGAGTTTGCATTTGTTGAGTAAGGTTTAACAATGGATTATCCACATAGTCTCTCCTTGTTTCTTCGTGAGTTCTTTTATCACTACGCTCTTTTCTTGTGTCATCCCTTTCTTTCCTTGTTTCTTCATGACTTTCTTTGTTCAAATCTTCATTAATTGGATCATCTGTGCTTTGGGTGTTACTTGCCTCCACATCTTGTTTCAAGCTTTCTATGTTAAAGTCTTGTGGTAGTTTAGCTCCAGATTTTGCCAACATTAAGAGATATTTATCTTTTTGCTTTGCCAACAATTTTTCCATTAGCCTATGAAATTTAAAATCTTTCTCGAGGTCTCTAATGGTGCTATTGACTGCTTCTTCATCAACAACGGTAAACCCAAAAGTTTGGAATACAAGATTATCTTCTTCCTCCATTTGTTGTTGTTTTCTAAGTTGTTTGTATTGAGCTCTAGTCCAAACTAGCATGTGATTATTTCAAAATTGTTGAAATTTCCAAAGGACAAAGTCAATAGGTGATTATTGGTTTAGGAAGATATGCTTTGTTGATTTTACTGCTATTGTTTGTTCGTTGTGATAAAGTGTCTCTTTGTTGAAAAACACGTATTTGCAAAATTTCTCTATTAAACTTTGTACCACAGCCACATAAGTAGTGACAAAAATAGTGTAGGAATGTCCTTTGTTTTAATAAGATCTTGCGATTGATATACAAGAATCTTATTCTTTTCTGAGTAGCTTTATAATTGGGTTTTCTTTTCTTAAGGTGATACTTAAAAGTCTTATCAGCATCTGACAATTTACAAGTTTGTTTGATTCCAATGTTGGTGCGATTCTGATTTTGATATAACCTAGGTTCAAAATAGGAAAGATATATCCAAGATTATGAACCTAGTATATATTGATCAAGTTTCGTGATAGAGGATTTGATTATCTTGATGAGAGACTTGACAATGATGTTGATTTTTTTTGCACTTAAGATGTTTGAATCAATAGCTTGTTGAATGTTTATGTTTATAGAAACCTCTTGGGAATAACCTGTTGGATTAGTGACCCAGTTGTTGGGCTAGTTTAAAAATACTTGATGGTTTAGAGACAAATCTACTTCAAGAATTATTTCGATACTGATGTTTTGACACTCTAGTTTTTGATTTGGTGTTTCAAATGTTGGAAAGCTTTTGTATTACCCTTTTGGTCAATTTTTTTCAGCAATTTGCTTGAATTTTTTCTCACTCGTAGATGATAAATTTCTTCAAATTTTGACCATTTGGAACATGTAACAGACATAGAAGACACAATGTGTAATAAACAAAATGCACAAGTAAGTACAAATATTATGCCAGGCTGAGACAATAGTTGTTGAATCTCACATGGGGTTTCTCCCGAGGCTAGGCTATTCAAAGCGGATATTTAGACTCTTGACCCCACTGGCTCCACCCTTGGCACTCACTTCTCCGGGGCAGCCAAGCACCAGTTTCCATGAAAACTCCTCATGGAAAACTTTATATCTCTACTAAGAACCGTATGTGTGTGAGCCACTTTAGAGGTTTGACCTCCTACACCAACAACTAGAAGGATTTTGGCAACTAGTACAAGTGGTTTTTAGTAAAGGCTTCTGGTCATGTGGCCATACATGCAACACTTTCAGCTTTGTAAATATAGAAGGTTCTCAGCCTATAGAGGTTACGCTCCATGGAGTTTATGGGGAAACATAGTGTCGATATGAACTTATCAACACATGTTGTTTGAGACTTTCATCACAAACACGATTTATTTAGAGTGGATTGGAAGGACTTGGCATTAGCCCATTTCCACTTTAGGTCATTCCCCTCTCACTAGCCCCCTCAAGGCAGCTTGGGAAGGCAGACTCTCTAAAGGATTTAATTGCTTGAAAGTAAAGAAAGCATAAAAGAGTGGGTTTGTCTTTTTGGTCACCCAATTAAGGGGAGAGCTTATACCTACCACTTTCGAGACACAGAATATAAGTGTTCTTTTTAACTTTCCATAGAAATGTGATCTATCCTCTATTTGGAGATGTTGCTCTAGCAAGCATGGTGTTTATTTTAGCCTTTTTAAAAGTCTACATGCAACTATTTTAGAGAAGTTACTAAAAATGAAAGTTGCATGTTGTCAATTTATCCTCTTAGTTAGACTAAATGAGCAAGACATGATATATTACTTCCCAAAATAAGGCTTTTAATTAACTAGGTGAGAAAATGCATGAAATTTGCCTCAAACACCATCCTGCACATGCATGTTAGTAGTTTGAAATTTTTTAATTTCTTGGACATTCGGACATGCAAGAAAATTTTGTTAGTTGCAAGCAAAAGCGCTATTCTAACATATGCGCTATCTTTCCCCTCAAAAGCGCTAATCTACAGAGCAAAAGCGCTAACTTGTATTACAAAAGCGTTGCTCTGTGGACACAAAAGCATGATTTCTTTAATAAATGCGCTAACCTAGAGGACACAAGCGTTAACCTGTAATGCAAATGCGCAAATTTTCAGACAAAAGCACTAACCTGCATGACATATGCGTTAACCTGAGATGCAAATGCACTAACTTAAGATGCAAATGCACTAACCTGTGGAACAAAAGCGCTGTCAGAATTCACACATGCATGAATCTGCATTACAAATGTGTTAATTTAACTTTTTGGGAGATTTTTAAAGGTATATGCGAGATCCATGAGCCCCATAGTGGGCGCCAAAATGTGTCGACTTGAATTTCATCTTCAGAATGCTACTTACAACAAGTTAGTTTCACAAAATACAAATGGAAATGCTACAGGAAATCCAAACTCAACCAATGCAACCACATGAAATACATATGAAATAAAAATACTAATATTACCTTAATGGTTTATGTCTCATTGTGTCCTAACTCCACTGTTCTTGGTTGCAGATGGTGTGCTCTCAGACAATGCACTGATAGCTTCCAAGATGACATATGAAGAATTGAATGATAACTGATAGTTAACAAATGCTATGATATGCAATACTACATGGTTATGCTAAAATGATTATGCTATATGAAAATTGCTATTTGCTTCAAGATTAAAACTCGTGGATGCATAAGTTTTACAAATGATTTGCTTGAAAATGCACTTGAAGTCTAACTCTCTCTCAACTAAAACTCTTGATTTTATAGACTTTGAGAGGATGAGATGATGTGGCTTAGATCAACGGTCATGATCAGATCTATAGATTTGGATGGCTATGAGCAAAGGTGAAGGTTGAGAGAAAGGGGGAAGGAGAAGACAAGTGTCACTCATCTCACCTTGACTGGGTTGCTAACTGAGGGAATCTAGGAATGGTTGGAGAAGATTTAGGCATGAGAGGACAAGTGGACTCAAGTCCTTCCTAAGATGTAGGGGGTGTTGGAGAGAATATAGAAGATGATTATGAAATATGTGTACGTACACAATATTCATTGAATTTAGAGGTTGAAGATACATGATGAATTAATATTTAAGAAATATTAATTTCCTTAGCCACATGATGGATGAGTTGGCAAAGGGAAGATGAAGTGGAGATGGAAGGTGAGTTGGAAAAGGGAGATTAAATAATTTAAGAAACTATTTAATATTTGAGACTATAGGATAGGAGAATAACTATTAAATATTAGATATTTAATTGATTGAAGGAGATAATTAAATATTACATATTTAATTAACTTGGTTAGAGGAATAATTAAATATTAGATATTTAATTAACTTGGTTAGAAGGATAATTAAATATTAGATATTTAATTATTTAGAGGAATAGAATAGATGAATTAATTAATAAATTATTTCAATTAAATTAATTAATAGAAAGACACGAAATGAATTAAATAAATTAATCTTTTCAAATTAACTATTTAATAGAAGAATAATTATTAAATAAATATAAAATATTTATTTAATTGCTCATAGCCATTTTTGTGTATACAAAAATTACCCTTGTGGATTGTGTAGATCTTGAATTTGGTCTTTGCTTCAATTTTGTTAGAGTTATCTTGTATTAGCTAATAATTATTTATTTAATTATTAGTCTATTATACTCTACGCTTAAGCTAAACATATGTATTTAATAATATTGTAGGTATTTAATAATTAGAAATAGTCTGTATCCCTTTAGGGTTTCTTTAGGGTTGCACATCTTTAGGGTTTTTATTCTCCTATCATAAGGATTGTATTGTAACTTTTCTTTTTCAATTCCTTCTCTGAAATGATAATCTTTTCTTCAGAGCCTTTTTTGTGTTCCATCTCCAATCTTCTCTTGTGACAAGTATTTTGCTTGCAGATGCTCTTGGGATCTCAAAAGTTGTACTTTCTCAACTTCTTCATGGTATCAGAGCCATCATCTGTTGTTGCTTGTTCCTGATTTCTTTTTAGAAAATTTTCTCTGGAGGCAAGGGTTTTAGTTCTTTTTCAAAGTTTTTAGTTTAGATATGGGGTATCTTTTTTGTTTCTAGGCATTTTAAGCTCAAAAGGACCTCACCATTGACCTCAGAACACCCAAAAACCCCTATTTTCATATAAAATTTGTCTAGTTTGAACAACTTTAGCTATGGGAATTTTTTTTTGAGTTTGGCCCTTATAGTCACGTTTTTTGAGAATTTTTAAATTTTTTTTTTTGACCCTCTTTATGCCCTACAAGAGGGTTTTTTCCTTTTAGCCATAACTTGGGCAAACAGAGTCGGATTTTCGAAAATGAATAGGCATCGGAAAGATCTTTTTGAGCCCTAGTCAAATCTAGTTGTGAGATTTGCTGATTTTTTCATTTGGTACCTGTTTTTTGCCATCCAAGTCAGCGCTCTTTTCTACACTCCAGGAGCCATAAATTGGACAAATGGACTCCATTTTCAAAAAATGAATAGGCGTTAGAAAGGTATTGGAGAGTTCTTCTTAGATTTGGAGTTATTTGTTTTTTCAAAAAAATCACCAGGTACGCGAGATAGTGTCTGTCACAGTTTCTTTGCTCTTGTCTTCTTTTCTGGCTATTAGATTGTATTGGGTTTTTGTTTTACATATTGTGGGGGGGTGTTAATTTTTACTATTTTCTGTAATTTACTTCAGAAAATCAGAACATCTAAACTCAAAACAAACAAAAAAAACCCTTCTGCATCTTATGTCTATTCTAAAAGATCACTTAATTAAAAAATCAAAAGCAGGTCCAGGTTCAAGTACAGGTGCCCATGGCAGATTCTTCAGTTGAGCTTCTTACATCCCATAACTATCACCTCTTAAAAGCTCGTATGACGAGGCTTCTTAGATCAAGGGGGTTGTGGTCTTGTTTGGATGTAGATCAGTCACTGTTGCAGCATCCTTTTGAGATTCTTCAGCACCAGAATAAGATGGATGAGGCTATGGGTGTCATCTCCTTACATGTTTCAAACAACTTGCTTTTTCACCTTGATGGTTTGCTCACTCCTCAGGTTATGTGGTCCAAATTTGAAACTCTCTTTGGTACTATCAATGAGTTCAGAGCATTACAGATTGAGGTCGAGCTCTCTTCCTTGTTACCTGAGTCTTTTCCTCACATTGAGGACTTTCTGAACAAGTTCAAAACCACTAGATCTATCTTACACATAAGACAGACCTAGAGTGTATCTACCTGATTCTCTCTAAGCTTCGACATCCCTATCAAATATTTACTTCCACATTTTATTCTACTATGGATGCATTGGGTACACGCTTCACCATGCCTACTTTTGATGTATTTTGTGATCGTTAACTCATGAGCAGGCTCACCTATCTCAGTTGGACACTCTCATAGGATCACAACCAAAAGCATTGGTTGCTCAGACATCTAAAGAGAACAAGAAGGAGAAACCAAAGCCTAAGAAGGATTCAACTGGCAGTGAGCGTTCCTCCAAGCCACCACCTAAGTCTGATTACAAACCGAAGTCCTATCCCAAACAAGAGCACTCTTCTAAGTCTGGTGAGTCTTCCTCCAAGACTAAGAAGAATTCCGATGAACTTTGCAGTTTCTGTGGAAAAGAAGGTCATCTAGTTTCTTGATGTTGGAAACGATTAGAGACTTGGGAGGTAGCCATGCAGCAACATCATATTTCTACTCCTCAACCTCCATCTTCCTCTTCTACTGGGTAAGGACATTCTCTTTCTGCATGAGCCATTCCTTCTGCCTCCACGTGGATTATTGATTCTGGGTCTTCTCACCATTTGACGCACTCACCGCAACTTGTTACCTCACTTGCTCACAGTAATACTTTACAAATTGTAGTTGGTGACTCAACACAACTTTCAGTTTTAGGTTTAGGTTCAAACCTGTGGACAGGTGGTTATTTTCAGGATGTTCTTTTGGTTCTTGACATTTCTACGAACCTTCTCTCTATTTATAAAATTTGTCATTCTAGCTCTGGTAAAACAATTGAGTTCTCACCACATGATGTGGTTATTTGAGAGCTCCATGATCCTGATTTGGTTGTGGCTATTGGCAGTGTTGATCCCGATTCTTGGTTATATCAGTTTGATGGCTTTAAGAGTCTAGATGGTTCAAGTGTTTTTCTTGTAGCACATGCAAATTTTGTGAGTAGATTGTGGCATGAGCATTTTGGCCACATCAACTACAAATACTTACAACAGATGAGCACACAGACACTTGTTATTGGGATCCCTCAGAGATTCTGTACTGATGGTGTATGTCGAGGTTGTGCACTTGACAAACATCATCGTGATCCTTTTCCTACAGGTAGAGCCACCTGTGCTAAGGCACCCTTGGATTTCATCCACAATGATCTTATGTCATTTTTGACTCCCTCCTTTTCAGGGTCCAAGTATGTACTCACTTTCATTAATGACTTCTCCAGACGCACATGGGTGTACTTTCTTAAGTACAAGTCTGATGTCTTTGATTCATTTCAAGTCTTTAAGACATTTGTAGAGAAGCAGTCTGGTCTTTCTATAAAGAGGATACACACAGATAATGGGAGAGAATATGTGAATCAAGCTTTTACAGATTTTAGCACAAAGCATGGTTTGCAGCATCAGTTATCTGTTCCTCACACCCCTCAGCAGAATGGTGCTGCTGAGAGAAAGAACAAAACAGTAAGGGAGATGGCCAATTGTATGCTTCAGTCACATTCTATGCAACCTTCCTTTTGGGCCGAGGCAGTTATTGTGCCACTTATATTCAGAATCAGATGCCTCATAAGGCATTGCGCCAGTTGACTCTTGAGGAGGCTTGGTCCCATGTCAAGCCTGGTGTTTCTTCATTATGAGTTTTTGCTAGTGAGGCTTGGGCATTTATTCCCGATGCTCAGAGGAAAGCCATGGAGAGGAAGAGATGATCACTCATTTTTGTTGGCTATTGTGAGGATGTGAAGGCATACAAGTTGTTTGATCCTAATTCCTGAGAGGTCCTGTTTAGGCGGGATGTCCAGTTTGGCAAGCGCCTTGCTCAGATGGATTCACCATCAACAGCTTCTCCTTGACTGCATCCTCTCCCTCTTCATATTTTGAGGATTCCTTCTTCTTTGAGGATGATGTAGATGATGGTCCACCTTCACCACCACCATCACCACCACCATCACCACCACCACCACTACGCGCTACTCAACCTTTGCCCAAGTGGTCCCAGTTTACAGTTGATGATGTTGGTTCTCTAGCAGGTGATCCTACTAACACTCGTCGTACTTGTGCACAAACATCTAGTTCTTGTCTTCTGAGTCATGCCATTTCGGATGATCCTCAGAAATTTTCAGAGGTCACAAGTCACCTAGAGTGGGATAGGGCCATGGATGAGGAGTATTCTTCTTTGATGAAGAATCATACTTGGGATCTTTGTTCTCTTCCGAAGGGTAGGAAGTTGGTTTGGTGCAAGTGGGTGTATCGTACCAAGTATGCTGCAGATGGTTCTATTAACAAGTATAAGGCTCATCTTGTTGTGAAGGGGTTTTCTCAGGTGGAGGGTATTGATTACTCTTAGACCTTTTCTCCTATCGCCAAGATGAATTCTACTCACTTTGTACTTTCTCTGGCAGCTTCATAGGGATGAACCATTTTTCAGATGGATGTGAAGAGTGCTTTCTTGCATGGAGACCTTCAGATCTATATGGATCAACCTCAGGGATTTGTCCAGGATTCCTCCTTGGTTTGCAGACTTTGATGTTCATTGTATGGTCTCAAACAAGCTCCTCGGGCCTGGTATGAGAACATGGCCTCTTTCTTGCTTTCCACACTCTTTACATGTTGTTATTGTGATCCTACTGTTTACATTCAATGTCAGGGGATTGATATAGTTATTCTTATGCTCTATGTTTATGATCTTATCATTACTGGTAGCTCATCCTCCTTGATTCAGGATATTTAGCGAGCCTTGATGGAGGAGTTTGAGATGACAAATCTTGGCCTTCTGCACTATTTTTTGGGTCTCTAGGTTATTTAGTCTTCTGATGGAATTTCCATACTTCAACAGAAATATGCTCTTGATATGCTTCACATATTTGACATGCTTACTTGCGAGCCTACACCCACACCATTTCAGCCTAGTGTTGTTTTGTCTCCCACTTGTTCTACACCTTCCGTGGACTCTACCTTATATCGACAGTTTGTTAGTAGTTTGTTGTACCTGACACATACGCGCCCAGATCTTTCTTTTTTGGTTGGCCTTGTCTCTCAGTTCTCTCATGATCCTCATGAGAGCCATTGGCAAGCAACCAAACATATTTTGTGGTACATTCGGGGCACTACTCAGTTTGGCATTCACTATACTTTAGGATCCCCTCACATTGTTGGCTTCACTGACTCAGATTGGGCTGGTGATGCTCAAGATCGAAAGTCTACTTCTGGCTTTGTTTTTTGCCTTGGTTCTGGTCCTATCACATGGTCTTGCAAGAAGTAGTCTGATATTGCATTATCATCTATAGAGGCTGAGTACTAAGCAGTGATGTTAGCTAGTCGAGAGGTTTTATGGCTTCAAAAGTTGATGACTGAGTTTGGGCTCCCTCTTGATAGTCCCACTATTCTTTGGTGTGACAATCAGAGTTCCATTAAGCTTTCCTGCAACCTAGTGGAGCACCAGAGGTTTAAACACATTGAGCTTCACATGCACTTCATCAAACAGTTGATTCAAGATGACTTTCTCAACTTGGAGTACATTCCTATAGAGGAGAAGGTTGCTGACATCTTCACTAAACCTTTTGCATCTCTGCGCTATCTTTAGTTGCACTCTATGCTTGGGGTGAAGGAAGTTGTCCTTGGGGGGTCTCATTGAGGCCTTCCTTCCTTCATGTTCTTTTTTGCATGCTTTTCCTATCTCTTTTTGGAGTAGAGTTTTTTCCCATATGGTTTTCTCTATTTCTCTGTTTCATAGAGATTTGGTTGTGATTGTGCACCTCATCGGGCCTTGTTGTCAGGACCCAAATTTGCCTTCTTCTTGTAGTTGCATTTTGCTTTCCTGCGTTTAGTGTTTTTATCTACTCCCTAAGTTCATCTTAAGGGGGGGTGTTAGAGTTATCTTGTATTAGCTAATAATTATTTATTTAATTATTAGTCTATTATACTCTACGCTTAAGCTAAACTTAGGTATTTAATAATATTGTAAGTATTTAATAATTATTCTAATTATTAAATACTCTTTATCCCTTTAGGGTTTCTTTAGGGTTGCACATCTTTAGGGTTTCTATTCTCTTGTCATAAGGATTGTATTGTAACTTTTATTTTTCAATTCCCTCTCTGAAATGATAATCTTTTCTTCAGAGCCTTTTTTGTGTTCTGTTCTGTCAAAATTCATTTTCCCTCCTTGCAACATTCAAAATTTCAAATTAAGCGGTTTATGCAACAAACCCTAATTTTTAAATTTAAATTAATCTTGTGCAATTTTCAATTTTCCTGTAAGCATTTAATTGATCTAATTAAATCTAAAGCATCTTTTTGCCCTTATAAACATCATAAAAGTCGACCCTTAAGTGTGCCCTTCTTTTTTTTTAATTTTTTTTTTCAGTTAATCATTTTAGCAAACATCCTAAGTGTGCTCTATTTCGACCTTCAAGTCTTATTTTCGCATATCTAGACATCTCCAATTCCCATATCCTTTTGGAATTCACATTAAAATCACAATATCTTGCTTCCCCGAAAATTTGGTAAAAAGTTGTGTGGTCGGACCGTGCTGCTACCAACTTGGTCCCAACTTTTTCTATTCAAATTTCGAGAGCCTGTTTTGAATGTATTTTACTGCACAATTCCCGAGATTTGTGTAAGTTTTTTGATTTTAGGTCACCCTAAGGTTGAAAACAAATATGAATTTCAACATTTCCCTTTTCAATTTAAATTTTAATATTAAGTGGTTAATTACACATACCCTATTTTTTTAAATTAAATTGATTTCATCAATATTTCAACATTCCAAAATTTTAAAATTTTAATTAAGAGGTTAGATTTGGACAACCCTAATTTTAATTTTAATTTTCCCTCCTTCCGAACTTTTAAAATTAAGAGGCCATTTTCAGCCCTAATTTTAAATTCAAATTTCTATCTTCTAGGGGTAATTTCAAATTTAATTAAAGAGGTTATTTTAGCAAAACCCTAATTCTAAATTTCAAATTCCTAGGAGATTGCAATTTCTTTTCCCTAGTGCATGAGTTTTACTACTATTAGTCCTACCTATAGTATTCCCATTAGGAGAAGTTGTAGAATTAAGACTACCCAAGGTTTAATTACCGACGAAATGGAGCCTAATTTGGCTAGCTTTTTCAATAAGGATATTGGTGCTTCTTCTAATCCTACAGATATTCTTGTTTATCCTCTTGATAATTCTCATAATGAGGAAGAATCACTACCTAGTGTATCCTTTGATCAATTTGCGAAGATGGACAATCAAATTGGTAATCTTCAACAATGGATGAGTCAAGAACACCTGAAAAGTGAAGCTCTCCCATTGATTGAAGGATTAAAAAGAATGATTCAAAGTGATAAACATGGTGTTGATATCTTGCATGGTATTTCTAATATTGTAGATTCTAATATCATGCCTATGAAGAGTTGTGTCGAAAACTTAGTTTATACACAACCTCCTAGTCAAGTTAATCATTCCATTCCTTTAACAACTCCTATGACTAGTGTTCCTACCTTCACATCAAATATCATGACTACCTCTACACAAAATGTTATACCTACAAATGTTAGTCATGGGGGAAATAAATCTTCTTTCATTTATCCTACCATGACTGTTCCCCTTTTTACCCAATCACATTCACCACCTATAAATGTTAGTCAATGGGGCAACTTGCTCAATCACAATTCCTTCATTCCTCCTATGAGTCTTCCATGTGTTACCCAATCTTCTCCATTACCTATTTATCATAGTGTCTCACCTCCTTATTGCCAATCTCTTCCTTCATTCAACAATATTACTCCATCCTCTCAATCCAACACGTCTAATTTAAATCCTTCCATTGAAGATACAATCACTAGTCTAGCCCAAACAATGTCTTCCTTACAACAACAAATAGCTTCTATGAATCAATCCAAGTATAATGTGCCCACATTTGATGTAGCAAGCCCATTCTCCAATGACATTGTTAGAGTCATCCCTCTTAAACATATAGAATTCCCTCAATTGGAACTTTTTAATGGAAAAGGTGACCCCTTAACTCATTTTAAAATATTCCAAACTTTGTGTAGTGACTTTTCTCATGATCAAAGGTTGTTAGCAAAATTGTTTATTAGAACATTAAGGGATAGAGCTTTTCAATGGTATTGTTCTTTGCCTCCTTATTATATTACTTCTTTTCAACAAATAGCTAATGCTTTTATTCAACAATTTCACAATAACATTGATCCTAAAGTTACTTCGACTGATTTGATGCATTGTAAACAAGGATTTAAAGAAAAAGTGACTAATTTTATTGGTAGATATAAGCATTTGTATTCTCATATTTATTTTCTTGTTCCTGATCAAGACTTTCAAAAGATTTTTATTGCTAATTTACAAAAAGATATTAGGGATAAACTTCTCTTAACTGAGTTTACTTCCTTTCCGCAGTTGTGCACAATACTTCACAATTATCAACTAGCTGTGAGTCAATTGGAACAATCATCTCCTTCCATGGCTCTGATTGATAAGGGTGATAGTGCTCAACAACCATTTGTGAAGTTCAAACCAAACAAAGGATTTGTAAAATTTAATGACAACATCAACAACAACACTCAAGTAGCAGCCACTACAGGTGTGCCTCCTTTGTCTAAATTATTTAAAAGAGAAAAAGTGTTTACTCCTTTGAATGAATCTTTGCATAACATTATGTCTCAGTTAATACAAAGGAAAGTGTTAAAACTTCCCCAAATTAAACCAATTAATCCATCTAAGACAACTTCACCTTACTTTGATGCTAAATATTTTTATCAATATTATCATCAGCTTGGTCATGATATTGAAAAGTGTTTTTCATTGAGAAGCAAGATTCAATAATTGATTGATAACAATACTATATCTATGGCAGGTGTGAATGATAAAGGAAACAATTCCATAGCTCCTCCTAATCAGAACCTTCAAATTTTTACTGATCCTTTACCATCCCATTCCACTAATGTGATTGAGATTGATCATCCCGCTTACTCTCCCAATAATGTGAACCTTGAATCTAATAATGTGGTGAACCTTTTAGATCAACAAGAACCTCCTAAAGTATTTGTGCATAACATTTGATGCTAGTGAGACCATTAAGGCACCCGATGGTCCATTAAACATAAGTGTGAAAATAAAATGTATACCTGCTAGAGGAGTGCTTATTGATCTTGATTGCATGGTTAATGTGATGACTGGAGAATTTATTTATACTTTGCAATTGCATCAAGTGATATATGATGATACTGATGTGATAGTTAAAGTTTTTGATGGATTCTCTTGTCCTTCTATTGGTTCTATAACACTTCCTACTGATGTTGGCACTAAATGTTTAGATGTTCAATTTTCTATCATTCCTACATCCAATCAATTTCGTGCATGAAGTTAGGACATCCTTGGATCTCTTCCATGAAAGCGATCACTTCTACTGTTCATAAGTGTTTGAAATTTCCTCATAATGGTGAAATCATAACTGTTAATCATAGAATATTGCAACCTACAATGAGGCATGGAGATGTTTGTCTTGATTATTTTTGGTTCGAATAATTCAAGCCTCTTCAACCTAGAAGCGATGCTCTCTTTAGATCATATAAAAATTGGAAAAATTAAATGATTTTATCATTGAGTAAACCTAGAAATCCAACACTTAGAATTCCTCTTGATGATCATATACCCCTTCTTGAGGGTAAGATTATTCTTCCTCCTAAGGAAAGAAATATTCTTCTTCCCAAAGAGGCACCTAATCCTTCTTCTAAAGAGAAGAGTATCCTTTCTCCTAAGAAAAGAGATATTCTTCTTCCTAAAGAAGAATCTATTCCTTCTCCTATGGATGAGTCCATTCTTCCTCCTAAACATCAAACTATTCCTCCTAAGGCTAGACCCATCCCTCCTCCCAATGATGGATCTGGTCTCCTTCCTACACCTCACATTCCTCCTTTATATGGTGCAGTTTCTCCTCCTTCATCTTATAGAGAGAAGCGACTAGCCTCTCCAATTACCCAACCTAAAAGACCTCAACGCATTCATCCTTCCCTAAAAGAAGAGATGAAGCATATACTTAATGAGCCTAACCCTTGTCAACCTTCAACTAAAACTAGACGAAATTGTTGTGTGAGAGAATGTCGATAGAGACGTCATGCTAGAGCTCGTGAAGTTTCTTCCCAAACCATTTCTTCTCCTAAAACACCAACAGTTGACATGATTCCATTTTCTCCTAATCAAGATGTTCAACCTAATTCTCAAAGATGCAAAATACTTAAAAGACAAATGGTGGTTCAAGTTATATTCCTATCAGAGCTCCTATTCTTATTAATCTTGATGAAGAAATAGGTGAGAATATTTTTAATGATGAAAATGTTGATCCTAATATTTATGATGATGAATATGAATATGTTGACAATGACTTATCTACAAAATTTTCAAAAGCATTAATCCTAGCTCCTAGTAACGAACAAAGTGACTCAACATTAGAGCATGGTCCTTGTTTGGAACTTGCGATAGCTCCATCTACCGTGCTCGATGTGGCTTCTCTTGCATGTTTTCCACCTTCCCGAAATAATGATCAGCAAGATCAGGGGGAGGACGACGTTCTTGATTAGCTTCATTAGTACCGTAGATTCTCTCTCTCTCTCTCTCTCTCTTCTAATTTCTTATTTGTGACATTCTTCTATTTGTTCTCCTCATTCTTCTATTTGTTGTCCCTAGTGTTTTCTACTTGAGGATGATGCAAAGCATTGAGATCTCTTTTGGTCTCTCCCATTTTGACTCAAAAGACACATGTGTTCCCTTCTTCCATGGTGGTTTCCATTCTTTGGGGGATGAGGATGATTCTATGCATATAAATATATATGATATACATGAGCTATCATAAAAAGCATACTGACTCCAAAGTTAGGTGAAAACACCTCGTGTTTTGTGCTTTGTGTTCATTATCCTTTGATTTATCCTCTCTTGAGGGCTAAATTATTGCGATAACGTGCTTGTCTTCTTTGGGTGTACCCTGCCTTAAAGCAATTGCTCCTAACAAGGTGTACACAATCACTTTAACATGGGGGCATACACTCCGCTCATGATTCTCTTTT
The DNA here is from genome assembly GCF_030272615.1 of Cryptomeria japonica. NCBI lineage: Eukaryota > Viridiplantae > Streptophyta > Pinopsida > Cupressales > Cupressaceae > Cryptomeria > Cryptomeria japonica. The sequence continues at coordinate 169,575,024 of NC_081409.1, forward strand.
TTGATACTTTAAGTTACTTAGTGAATTTTATCTTTACATTGTAATTTGTAGTATTCTTTTCATGACTCATAGTAAGAGAACCTTACTAGTTGAAGTCATGGTTCTCTTTCTCTCTAATGATCTTCCCTTTTACCTTGTCATTGAAGTCATAAGATTCTAGATTACACTGGGGGTTTGGTGAATCTTGCCTCCTTGATGTGGTGAAAGTCTTTCAATCTTAATTCCTTGAACTTTATCGTCAGTATTTGTGTAAGATCATACTCCTGCTAAAGTGGGGGCTAAATGTAACGTCCTAAAATTGCACCCCTCACAATTTTTGACTACATTTGGGTCTTCGCCTTAGTGTTTGTGCCCCTCAGCCTGATCGGAGACCTGAATATGCTCATGCACATCAAAAAAACCTTGCAATTCATTAATGAACTCAAGGGCCACCTTGATCCTGCCCCAAAATAGGGCAGGACCAGGGCATGGCACCTTGGGACCCCTTAGTTGGGGCCTATCTTGATCCCCTCCCTTGGACCTAACTCAGATTTGAAGCAGGAAAATCCCCCCTATGTCGGCTCAAGTCAAAAAATCAGTCAGTTAATCCTACTGGCAATTATATAAGAGGGATTTCCCCTCTTATTCGACATCATCATGAAATTACATCAAGAGATCAAGCATTCAAGAATTCAAGAGCAATTTAGAATTTTTCAGTCTTCCTTCAAGCTTTGGAGCAACAATAAAGTCAAGATTTCAAGCATTGAAGAGGAGATTATCATTCTACTCCATGAAATCAATATCATGCGGAGGCATTCAAAACTTCACAAGGAGGTATACAAAATTTCATTTTCAAGCAACTCAAACCCCCTTGCAGAGGAGAATTTCTACTTTCAGTCATTTCATTTACATTATTTCAACCATTTGGTTAATTCCAAAACCAGGGTTTGACCTAAAGGCAAACCCCTATTCCCAACACATTTCCCTTGCTTTTTGTGTGCAGGAAATAGGTGCGCAACTGTATTGTTGGATTTAAGCTTTATTCACAGAGATGAAAAAACCCTTTTCGATGCGTGAAAAGTTCAAAGGACCAAGTGGAGGGTACCCCTATCTGGACACATGGTCCCTGCAACTTTTGCCCGATTTTGCAAAGCAGCTCCGAATCATCTCAAACTTCTCATATTCAGGTGCACGACTGAATCTCAAATATGTAGCTTGCTATTTTCACATACTTTGTCTTCATTTTCAGCACTTTGCCCCAATTCAATTAATCAACTTACAAAAGAGGGTCAATTGCATTCCAATCATAACCAATCTAATTAGTATTTAGCCCTTGCATCCTTTCAGATTGGATATAGTAGATTCATCTCCCTCTTTTGAATGTAAAGTTCCCCTTCCAAGTGAAAATTGAGCTTAGTGAATTTTCCACACTTCCCACGTGGAGAATTTGCTAAGCTCCCAATTTTCCACTTTACAATATGTTATAACATGCATCATAATTTGGTTAATAAGTGTAACTTCCCTTTACGACTCTTCTATACATCCAACAACTTTTTTACATTTTATATGCAAACTTTTGAAGACCATAACTTTTGATTTGGTGGGCTAATTGGACATCTTTTTTAAATTGAAGAGATCAAAGATATCTGTACAATAAGCACTCTTGTAGGTGGTGCTCAACATCCAAGATATTTATTTTGGCCAAAAACTAATTCTATAGCCTAGAAATTGAGTTTTCTATTGTATATGTGAAAATCACACTTTTTGTAATGTTAACATTAGGAGAAAGGTTGAGACACCTTTCCCAACATTCTCGCACTTTTTGAACACCTTGCAAGTGTAAAGGGAGTATCAAAACCATTATCTAATTGTTAGGGGCTAAGAGACCCTTAGATTCATAGCATAACTTGACTTTTCTTGCTCTCATTGGCTTTGTTAGTGCATCTACAATATTTCTCAAAATGTCAACTTTTTCTAGCATCACTCTCCCATCCTCCACCACATCTTAAAAAAAATGGCATTGGCAATCAATATTATTTTTTATCATATGAAAGGTTGGGTTATTTACTAGAGATATGGTACTTTGACTATCACAATGAACTTTAATAGATCCTACCTCTAGTTCAACATTTGAACACAATCTCTTAAAACATGGCTTCCTTACAAGAATGAATTACTACTATGTACTCTACTTTTGGAGTGGACAAAGCAACCACAACTTATCATTTACTCATGCAATTGATTGCACCACCAAACATAATGAAATCATATCCACTGGTGAATCTTCTACTATAAACATCTTTAACCCATTCTAAATCCACAAATCCATCAATACAAAAGTGAATGTTTGTTCCTTATAAGATAAGCATGATAGAATGAGAAATACTTAAAGGTACCCCACAAATACCTAAAGAACCTCTTCACTACATCCCTTGATGCACTTGTATAATATTAGCCATAAATAGGCTAAGAACTTCTACTACTTGGATAATGTCTAACCTTGTGCAGATCATAACATACATCAAACTCTTGACTACTCTAGCATAAGGTACTATTCTCTTATCCTCTATCTCAATAAGAGAAATTGGATTTTTTTTCATAAACAACTTTTTCCCCATCAAAATAAGAACACACAATGGCCTATAATATAACAAGTTGAACCTCTCTAGTTCACATACTTACTCTAGCCCAACCAGATTTTGTTAATGTGAATGGAGTTATTTCCTAACTAGTTCTTAGTTGGAACCTATTCACATATAAAGTTTACTTAGGACCTAGCTTGCATTTAAGTTAATTGTCTTAAATTTACTTTATATAACTTGTTATTTAAAATTTTATTCATAGGATAATGCTAGTTATCCTAGGTGGCATTCTAGAAGTTATCTTATAATGGGGCTATGTCCTATTATTTACTTTTAGTTCATAGGTCATTTAATATTTTCTTTAGGCATTTGTTAGTATGCATTGGGTATTTAATGTTTGTATCAAGGGTAGTTGTCCCTACATCATCACACCTTGCATATATATACAAGGTGCTTGTACATTATATCACATCACATTTTTATTTGCATTGATCAATATTATTTCTTAAGTTCATGCAAGCTCTTGTTCGAACACTCTCTTGTAGAAGGCACATTTCTTGGTTGATCTTTTGAAGTATGCACAACTTTATTATGGGTTCATTATCATTTTTATTTTTTTCACTCCATCTCTTCTAGTATTCATCTCCAAAATGTATTTGATTACATCTAATTCATTCATCTCAAACTATGTTAAAATTTGAGACTTCAATTCATAAATAAAACCTTCTATTATAAAAAATAACATATAATGGTCATATAATATAAGAATTAGAATATGATCATAACCCATCTAATAGTAGATGCAATGATTTTATTTGGATCTCACAAATCCCAAAATTAACACAAAAGAATCAAAATTTTGATACCACATCCTAGGAGATTTCTTAAGACCATACAAATATTTCTTCAACTTACAAACCAAATGTTATTTACCTTGCTAGATTGTACTTGCTTAAAGTGGGAGATAGAGCTTCCAAAGATTTTTTTAAAGTTCCCAGAGCTTGGTACACCTCTTATGGAATTCATCAAATCAAATACATTCAAATTTTTCTCAAAGTGTTTTTGAATATTCTTTAGGATTTTGTCAAACATTATGAACAAGTTTTCATAACCTAGGAAAATTCTCTTGAACGGGAGAAAGCCCTCCAAGAATGCGTCTAGGTTGTTCCTTGTTAGCTTTCCTTAATAGAGTGAGCCTTCTATGATTAATTTCTCTCCATTGCTAATCTCAAGGACACCATGGTCAATGACAAGGCTCCTAGTTGTGATTGTTTCCCTTGTGAGTTTTGTAGGGCTCTCTAGGATTGTGTGGGTGAGGACCTGCATAAAGTTTATTTGAAATCTTTCTATTCCAATTCCTTAGGTAAATTCATTAATAAAGAAGAAATAAGTTCATATTTAAGTTTGGAGATGCAGAACATATATGCAACTAGAGGCCTATCACTCTACTGAATGTGTCTTACAAGATGATTGCCAAATATATAGCTTTGAAGGTGTGTCATCAGCTTATGTAGATTGTGCAACTAGAGAGAATTAGTTTCAAAAAATCTAGACACATTATATATATTATCATTACAATTAGGGAAGGTATGGAACAGTCTTGTCAATATAAACAAAAGGCTCCATTTGTAAAAATGAATTTTATCAAGGCATATGATTGTATTGAATGGTCCTTCATTTTGGCCATGCTTCAAGCTTTGGGATTTGGGCCTTATTACATAAAATTTGTTAGCATACTCTTTACTAATGACTCTACTTGCATCACCATCAATGGTCATAGGTTCAATGCCTTTAGGCTCTTCTACTCTATTCACTACAGAATTGTCCCTTGGCCCCCACCTTTTATGTGCTTGCAATTGAAGACTTTAGCTATCTTATGGCCCACTCTATGTCTCAAGGGCTTGTCAAAATCATTGCCTTGTCCAATTAATCAAATCAACTTATTAATGGACACTTTGTAGATAAAAAATTCCTCACTCCCATTCAAGAGGAGAAAAATATCAAACAAGCCCTTAAATGCTTGGATATATATTGTAAAGCCTCTATTGTTACAACCATTTAATGGAATAAGAATGAATATTATAGATAATCCTCACACCCTCTTGGCTAAATACCTTCGACTAGAAATTGATTGATAATGGAAATTATTTTTAGATTCTTGGGCATTCCTTTCACTTTCCAATCTTCGCAAATATCCTTGTGGCAAGTAGTTCTTTCTAGAATTTTAAAAAAATTGCATATTGGATCACAAAACCCCTCTCTTTGGCAAGGACATTTCAAGTTTGTTATTATAAAATTCGTGCAACCACCCATGTTTATTATTCTTCATGTCGGGATTCTTTTAAAACCTCTTACATGAAGTTAGAAAAGATTATTCATAATTTTATCTAGGCTTCATTAGTGATCATAAGGGTTTCTATCAAGTTTCTTGGGAATTTTGTTGTCTCCCTCATGAATTTGGAGTTTTGGGGATTTTATTCACACAACACCAAGGTTTGACACTTTGTGCAAAAGGGATTATCTATTCCCTTACTAGAGATGAAGACTAGAAATTTTTTGTTTGATATTGTATGACCTTTGCAAATCCTTCTAGATCCAACCTACTTCGAGGGGGATTCATTCTCAAACCTTTCTCACATGAAGAATATAACTCACATTGAAGGAAATTTTGTTATCAAAAGAATTTAGAGGTCTTGGGAAGATTTGAAGCCCTAGATTTTCTAGAATAGTTTGGATTTTTGTGATGGGCTTTCCATCAACCAATAAAATATTTGGTAGTCCACCATTCTACACAATCAAGGTCATCATTTGGATAGATTTGCTAGGGTGTGTTTTGTGAGATTTTACATGAAAGGAAATCAATACATCTATAGGATTTATTCTCTAGAAATTTTCTATACATCTCTTGACATGTAATGTAAAAATGTATCCTCTAGAAAGTTTCTACACATCTCATGATATGTAATGAAATTAAAGAGAAGATTTTCTCTTCTAATTAGGACCATCAAACTTTTGATACAATCATGAGGATAATTATAGTTGACATGGCTCACAAAATAGGCATCAATTCCTTTGGGCCTTGTTCGAAAGATTGGAAGTTGAGTCCAAACACCACCTTTTGCAATTATAAGCCTAGACATGGATATCATTGGATCTCTACCCACCTGCCCATGGTGCCTTCATTAAACTAGAGATGACATCTTCAAGCACTCATTTTTGTATGGAAATTTAGATTTCACATCATCTAGTCAACTATTTTGGAATCAAAGAAGACTGACTTTTCCAGTTTATTCTTTTTCAAGGGCTTCTTTGGGGCTCTGTGCTATTCCATTTGGGTGTCTTTGATTCTCATTGCCCTTTGTGTGGGTGATTAATTTGTTCCTAAAGCCCATAGACTCTAGATTTGGATTCATGAAATTTTCAAGCCCTTTCAACTATAACTTTCTCTTTGGATATGGTTCTTTTGGGGGATTGACCCCATATCTTTCACAAATTCAATCATATTTGACATGCTTTTAGGGTGGAGATTCTATTTAGCATATGGAAAGGTATGAATTTTGTAATCTTTTCTAATTGCTTTGTTGATAAACATATTTCACTTTTTTCTAGATTATTTTTTCTAATGTGCTATTATTTAAGGACCTCCATAAATTAAAAATAACATAATTCACAAATCTACACATAAACAAGCATATATCAATGCCATGTGTCCCAATTTACAATATTAGAATTGAGAAATTATAGTTTACCATAAAGTTAGAGCATATAGGGATTAGTACATAAGCTAATATCAAGTTAGAACACAAGGAACATATTCATTTACATTGGACCACAAGGTCAATTACAAAGAATACATAGGGGTCAAATAATGAAGACGAGCATGTCAGGAACTCTAACTTCTACCTCCCTTGAGCATTCTTATGGGCGAGAACATTGCTAGTGCGCATATCTGCCCTACCACAAAGTAGTTACACTTCCTTGGAATCTTTCATGATATGAAAGATTCCCGACCCAGCATGAGTCTAACCATGCAAATCTACCAGGAGTAATGGAGTCATGCAATATAGTATACTAGTGTCATGATAGCATAGGCACACAAATTGCATATTACACACATAAGAAGACAAAAGCAACAATTTCACTTATCCCTCTAAAATCTTTTTAAGATTCCAATTCCATCTCAATCACGTTTATCTCAATAAATAAACATAACATGAATTATCTCAACATGGAGAAAACACATGATGCATTCACACATCCGTTCTTGAAGACTTACTTTAATCTATACATAGGAATTATGTACATGAGATTCTTAAAGAGAGCACATCATATCTAGCAATTCCAAAAAGGTGTTTTCAACATAGAAACTCATTAGGCTGCTTGTATGCATATGACAACTTCATCTTTGATACCGACTAAAACTAAGGAAGAAAAAACACATAAGTGCATACAAATGCATCAATCCATTCTTATTCACAAGTCTAGTTATAAAAATTTGATTACATCTTTCAAGAAAGTCATTCCAATAAGATATGTGAAGTAATTGAACTCAAATAATAATAATCCTTATCATGCATTGATATTGAGCAGTCAACATCCTTTCAAGACCTATGAGAGATCAAGCTTGATAATCATCTTCATGTTGCATGTTACTAATCTTCAAACCAACTGAAATAAACGGGAAATAGCTATAGTTTGCCAACATTTGTTATTAATATGCTATATGAATTGTTGTTTAAAAGTACCTTTGAACATTAATATAAGGAACTGAACCAATCAATTACTTTATATTGACCCGAGTTATGGATATATTCATAGTTCCTATTCCTAGATATTTAATATCTAAGGAATATAATTATTACAAAAGTCTTTTCTTAATTTGACCCTAAACTTACCATTTCATATTTGACTCAAGCAGTAGGAACTTGTAGTTTTTTATTGAGACTAGGATCCAACTACTCTCATTTTCTAAGAAATAGAAGTATTTGAATATAATAATTTCTTATTTATTTCTCTTACTATCATGCCAACCTGCTAATAAAAAGGAAATGTGATCCAAAATTACTTAATCTGAGAGCAAATAATATACTATCTCTTAACCCCTACAAGATACAATTTTGTATAGTGCCCTTTCTATCATGCATGATAATTTTCATTATTGGAGATAATCTTATATCTTATCATGTAATTAATTTTGTTAATATAATCATTTAAATATTATCTCTTAATAAATATAAATAATTTATTTTTCAACCAAGTAGAGATAGACATTATACTATGCATAATTATTCTTGCCAAGGTGGAAGTTTAAGTTCATATAACTCTACCTCTGCATAAATCTTTGGTTCTTGTATATGGTGAAAAGTGATGCTGATAAACTATTGTAAAATCATAAAGATCCAACCACAAAAAAAATTGAAGTCCTACAATGAAACATTCACCAATACCAATAAAGATACCTAAGATTATGTAAATCACCAAAATAAAACAATATTACCATTCACATGTCAAGTAGGGTTTCAATCTCCATTGTCTCCTATCTCCATTGATCTTGTTTGATATATTTGATCTCAGATTTTATGTGTGCTCAAGAGCTCAACGAATAACGGATTGTGGTTGATATCTTGATCGCAAGAAGGCTTGATTGAGGCAATCGTTAGCTCGCTGGATTGATTAGATGCATTGATTAAGGTTGATAATGAAGGAGAGTATCCTCTTATATAGAAGACACTTTAGAAAATGGAGGGATAAGATTAAAAGGTGAAGAGGATAAATGGTCGACTAGGATTAAAGAGTAGGTAGAGGAAATAATTGAACGATAAAGGGGTAGGTAAGAGAAGAATTAAGAGATGAATGACATGTGTCATGGGTAGAAAAGGCTAGTGAATTAATTAAATAAATAAATATTTATTTAATCTATAGAGGAAGTGGGATCAATTAAATAAATAAAGTATTTATTTAATTTAAGAAAATGATAATTTAAATAAATAAAAGTATTTATTTAAATGAAGAAAGACTTAGAAGAGGATTAATGAATTAATTAAATAAATAAAAATTTATTTAATTAATAGAAAACTTATGATAAAATAATTAAATAAATATAAATTAGATAGGACAATTTTAGGTGTCTACAGTTCTAGTATAAGTAAAGTATTTGTAATACCTAGATTTTGCCATATTTTGCTTGTGGAATGGAGTCAAAATAGAAGATATTTGCTTATGCTCTTGTTTTTCTTTGTTGTAGAGAAGAATAAATGACAACCACCGAAATGAAAACCAATTCACTCATTAAAGAAAAAGAGTTTATCTTCTCATATTTATTTCCTAATTTAAAACTCTTTTCCTTTAAACTAAATTTATTTAATAAATTCTTACTTTTAATTCACTCTCCTTGATCTTCTGCTTCCTACGTGGGAAGCTAAGTTGGAATTTTCTATTTTCTAATTTTTATTAACAAAAGTAAGAAAGTTTTTCATATTAAATATAGTTTAAAAAGAATATGTTTTTTAGTTTTTAAATATAATAGAAATTTCTTATTTTTACTTTATAAAACTAACTTTATAAAGTTCCCACGTAACAGGAATGCTATCCTTATTTCTCTACTTTCTTATTTTCTTATAAATAAAGATTATTTTCTTTTTTTTATTATTCATTTTATATTTAAATAAAATGATAATTTTATTTTTAGATTTTTAATATAAAGAATATTTAATTTATAAATAAAATATTAGATAAATTTCTAAATAAAATATGTAATCTCAATATTAGAATAAAATAATATTTTAATCAAAATAAATATACAAATATACCTTAATATTATAAAATATCTTTCAAAGAAAACATGTAAATCAATATTGGTCATAAAATAATAATTTAGTCATTGATAGTATCTTATTTTTTCACTAAATAAATAATAGTATAGAAATTGAAAAATATTTTAATTATCATAATAATATATTTAATAAATAACAAATATATGTACAACTTGAGTTGGCCTAGTGGTGGAGAACTTGAAAGAAAGGTCACAAGTTCAAGTCCCACAAGGGAGTAAGGTATGTACACCTCATCGACTTAATATATTTGATTACAATTAAATGTTTATAGATAATATAATCATTAATATATATTCATAAATAATAAAATTACTAATAAATAAATAAGCAATGAAATAGGGTTGTGACATATTACATATTTTGGTGCAAGTTATTAAATTTGAACTAAAAGTGGTCCATTAAGGCATGTACACCTCATCGGCTTAATATATTTGATTACAATTCGATGTTTATAGATAATATAATCATTAATATATATTCATAAATAATAAATAATAAAATTATTAATTAATAAATAAGCAATGAAATAGGGTTGTGACATATTACATATTTTGGTGCAAGTTATTAAATTTGAACTAAAAGTGGTCCATTGATATGTACGAAAATGAGATCCTAGGCATATGGATGCAAAATAAGATCTCAAAATCCATATCATAATATTGGAACACGAGTAGGTGTAGCTATTGGCATGATATGCGATCTAAACACTTGGATTATGTTCCTTTGTTGCAAAATAATAGATATTATGAAATGTGTGTATGAGATCTAGGTTAACTATAAAAAAATTGGAGCAGAAAGTGTTGGACTTGGACTTAGGTGTTGGGAACTCTAGTTTGAAGGTGTTTGAAACTCATAAAGGTGAGATGGAATGCAGTTAGGAGGTCCTAGAACCCCAAAAAATAGAACAAGGGTGTCCAATGAATTGTGTTTTTCTTGCTCAACCCCAAAAAATAGAACAAGGGTGTCCAATGAATTAGTCAGAGTGTTGTACTCTATAGGGGATTTCTTATGTCAAACCATGTGTTGGTGTTCCCACCTCCACAAATATGATTATGAAAGAGAGCGCATGTCCTAGGGAGGATAGAGGAAAAACAATAATGAAATGATAATACCTTAGGTATGAAATCCTCTCATGGAGTTCCACATAACGGTGGTGATACAATTCTCTTTATGGAAATATTGCAAATGTTAATGTAATAACATGATAAAAACAAATGAAAACATGAATCCATACTTGAATGTAGAATGCTTGTAGTTTGTTGCTCAATATGTTGATGACTCAAATTTGTAGTGCTTGCTTGATAATACTGAAAGATCTTAGAATGTCTTAGACCTTATGAGTGATAGAAGATATTCTTTATATAGGGATCACAAGGTATTTTTGTATGCAGGCCAACAACCAACAATTAAATGCAAAGACCAAGATTGGATCACAAATGACTAAGGCTTACAAAAAAACATTTGAATTTGGGCCCCTTTTCGAGGGACTAGGGCATTAGTCACCCTAGTCCATTCAAAAGGGAGTAAACAAAAGGCAAATCAAAGTATCAGGGTCCAAAACATAGGACCTAGTCTCAGAATTAATATTTGACAATGATTAAGTAGTGGGTTTAACAATTAAATTATAGGGGTAAAATAGGGCACACATACTCTTAAAATGATCTAGGAGAAAGCACACTAAAATAGGTGCCAAATAGAGTGAAATTATAAAGGGTATACAATTTACGACATTGTATTTAACCCCCACTTTAGCAGTATTATGAACTTATGCTCATACTCATGGTAAAGTAGAGAAAGCAACCAAGAGTAAGACATACTAGGGATAGGATGACACCAATTTTGAGAGGATAAATCCCCCAAGCTTAGGATCATATCAAATCACAAAGAACATACAAAGCAGTATACACTCATGAAGAAAAATACAAGACATACAAATTAAAAAAAAACACATAAAGCAATCAAAGTAAAAGAAAAGGACATAAAAAATGTTAGTACCAAAACAAAGGCTTCAATTCAACTAGTTGAAGAGACCTTGATATTGAAATATTGTCTCAACTGCTAAGTATCATCCTCAAAATACTATTGCAAAAGCACTATCAAACTTCTAGAAAGAGACAAGAGAATACACCATTGAGAAGAGAAGGAGATTAGAAGAAGATTATATGGTCCAACAACTAGCAAGTTGTGTTATGTGAGGCCTCCACAAAAATGCCATGAATTCTACTAGACAACAAGTCGTGTTATGTTGTGTGGCTCATGTATATGACATGGATTCCACTAACCAACAAATTATGTTGTATTGGGTGATCCATGGGAGGTACAAATTCCACTAGCCAAAATGTTGTGTTATGTTCTAATTGATCCATGTATCTTAACAAAATTATAATACTAGCAAGCCACTCTATACTAGGAGATCAATTCCTCAAAGAGTGTAAACTTACCAAAGTAGCAAGCTGCACTATACTAGATGACCAACATCTCAAGGAGAATAGGCATGTTTAACAAATGATTAATCTAATAATTTATGTTATGCTAGATGGTTAGGATGAGTCATATGGATGCCACTAACTATAAAGTTGTATTATGTTGGGTGATTCATAGACCATCAATGCCTTAGGGGGTGCAAGAAAGGATCAAAATAGTAAGACACACTATACCACCACTTCAAGGATGCATCAATGAACACAACAAGCAATAAGGAAGCCTCTATGCTCCCTCCTTAAGATGTCAACATATTGCTATCTTGAGATCTTAAGGAAAAGATAGATATACATATCAAGGATACACACCTTCAACACCAAGAAGATATCATTTTCAAGAATGCATGCATCAAAGCTAGGAAGAATACACACCTCCAAGAAAGGAAGAGATCATCATAAAGATACATATTGCAACAAGGGTAAATGAGATTCTTATCTAGGATACCTAACTACTAAAAAGGCAAGGAGGGAGGGGATAATCCTTGTCTAAGGATATCTACCTCTATAAAGAAAGGAGATCCTCACACAAGGGTAAATTTTCAAAAATAAGGGGGAAAGGAAATCCTTACTAAGAATACTTACCTTACCAAAAAGTAAGAAGAGAGGATTTTTTTACGAAGGATGAAAACTTTCAATTAGATCATCATAAACGATATACACTTTTAAGCAAGAAAGATATCCTCATGAAGGATGAACACCTCCAATCAAGGAGGAGATCCTCATTGAGGACATACAATTCTATACAAGGAAGGATATATTTATTAAAGATACATCTCCAAAAAAGGGAAAAGGGATCCTTTTGAAAGATATACATTTCTAAACTAATCCCACCCCCTAGTGTGTAGGAAAGAATAATTACACAATAGACTATTATGTTGCTACCTAAGTATTATTGCCCATGAAATTGCACCATTATGAATGACAATGATCCCTCAAAAGGTAAGATACAAACGCTACATACTAAAGAGAAACATAATAGAGAAAATTTTATTTAATTACACGAGAGACCAAATGGGGAAGGCAATCAATATCATTGGTTATAGAAATGGTACCATTGCTAAGGAGTTTTAAAGGTTCTACAATCACTAGTAGTATGACTATACATGCGATGATAAGGACATAAAATTTTTTTTGTGTTGTCACCTGGTTGAGATTCATAATCTTTTAGAGGTGGAAGGGTAATCAAGTAATATTTTAAGAGCCTTAACAAGGTTTAGTCTTCTCTAGATAAAGGAAAAATATCAGGCACTATTCTTATCTCATGTGAAGGAAGGTGTTTTTGCATGTTAGGAGATAACGAAAGAAAGGGTGGATAACAATAGAAGTAGGGAATCCCATGCCTTCTCTATAATAATGAGGTGTGATATCTATAGGGAGATTGATTCCTTTTTTCATATGTCCAAGACCATGTCTATTATATCCTTTTTTAGAGAGTATGTTAAAACCAATATTGTAGTGTGTATGCAACTCTAATGGGGAAGGAATTTCTTCATAAAACTCATTGAAATTAGTTGTATGATTATATTTTGAAGAATGAAAAGGATGAATAAATGAATCCTAATTGATCCTTTTGGGAGAATGGAAATATTTATTATCATCATTCATGTCCAATAAGGAGGTATTTCTAATAAGGGAGTCCTCTTTCATTAGGTTGTCCTTATAAATATCACGTGTTTGGAAGGGAGGAAGTATTTTTATCACTCAATGTTTCATATCTATTTAATGGAATATTAGGCGACATGTATTTAAGGAAATGGATTCCATCTTGTTGCATTAAAATATCTTGATAAGTAAGATAGTCTCTAGGAGAGGAATGATAATCTTTGTTGATTAATGTGTTAAGTTTTGGATTGTCAATGTCTAAAACATGTTCCTCTTGCAATAAAGTATCCTTACGAGGGAGGTAAGTTTTGGGAGAGGAATCATCACCACTCTTCAATGTTTCATCTCACGAAGAGAAATCATTGAGATAGAGTGTTAATAATTTCATCTTCTTGTGCCAAAATATCCTCATGAATAAGAGAAACTTTAGGAGAGAGACAATAATGGTTTATCTCATTATCATATATAGGGGAAGTACCAAAGCTACAAAATGAAACATCTACCAAATATTTTAGAAAAGAAAAACATGCCAAAAATATTTTTGAAATTCCCATTATATAATAAATGAGGATGCAACAAATCAATACGAGTAGTTTAAAATGAATATCTATGGATGGTGGCTACTTGAGCCCTCTAGTCCCTATTGTGGTGGTCCCATAGGTGTGTAACGGTGGGTAGAGGATCGAGAGTGACTCCTCGAGGAGCTCCTCCGATCTTGGTCCATCACTATGCCCCTCTACATGGCTGACTCCATGCGGGCCTATGTAAGCTCACGACATAGCTGTTCCCTCTCCTATCATCCGAGCTCTAGCTCTATCCAAATGGAATAAAATAAATCCTCATGTTGTCATGCACTCCTCTGGGGTCTATGCATGATTTGTGAAGATCAAGGAATACATGATGAAGTGGGGATGTCAGACAGTGTGTTCGCGATAAGATCTCTCTATCCCTGGACATTGATTGTAGAAGAGAGAACAATATCATATAAACATTATCATTAGAAATTAAAATGACCAACTTAAAATAATAATAAGCTTTAACCTAGGTCTCCCTCCTGCTAGTGTGGGCCAGATACTATACGGGACTGTGCTACAATTGTCAATGGTATGGAGCCACTCCCCTCTCCATGCTCGTAGTGCCTCTTCACCTTAGGATGAAGGCTTGTCAGAGATGAATGATGTAAGATCAAGATCGACCTCTCTAGGGCTGTCTCCTCCACATCTCTTGCCACATCTTCTCGTCTATCCTTTACTACTAGGGATCTAGGGTTATGGTGTTACTACTTATCAAATTGCCATTAGTTTTATATCCAATGTCATTCTATATACTCTAGTCGGTTACTACTACCGAAATATTTAGTCGGTATGTGTTGGGAAATGGTGTTGTACACCTTGCATAATAATGGTTTATTATTATTGTTTTATTATTGTGTGAGGTGGACAAAGAATTAAATTGTAATATCATTGTATTGTTGCACCTAGAAGCACCTAGATGGACATGCAACATGTAGAGATCCTTTTAGATATTCTTGTAACCACTTGATGAGTTGTATTGACACATTGGTATTGTTATTTTATGTTGGGGAATGTAATTGTGATAAAGTACCCAATATTAAATGTGGGTCATGGGTAGTTAAGGAAAACATTAAAAGGTTGGTAAGGAAAATATTATTTTATTGTCACATGGTTTTGGGCACATGGTTTTGATGTAATACCACTTAGTGGTTTTGTGGTTGCTTGTTTCTATAAAAGTACCACAAGGGTAGTTGTTTGAGAGATGAAGCCAGGTTAGCATTTGTGAAGAAGGAAGCATGGCATGGGATGTGTGGATTCATGCTTGATCACATGGAGTGCTTGGTTATGGCTTGGGTTTTGAAGGCTTTCCATAGTTGTATTGTAATGGATGCATTGCTGATAATACATGATGGATGATGCTTTTGGAGGCTGGGTTTTTCCCTCATGAGGGTTTTCCCAGGGTATATCTTGTGTCACATTTTGTGAGTATGTTGTCTATTCTTTGCATGTGGATCTTATGTGTTGATTTGGTTAAAATCTGAATTTGGGTTATGTGGAAATTGTCATAAAGTTGGCTGCGAATTTCCTTTCAGTATGCACAGTCTAGTCGGTTACAGAAGAAAGCAGTCACAGAACGCAATATACACCGAGTTGTCTACCGAGTATCTTTTTATGTCTACTGAGCAGTAAAGATGACACACCGAGTTGATATACACTGGGTGAAACGTGTTACCAGATTCATTGAACCTGGACATGCATATGAAAATGTGTTACAAGATCGAGGCACATCTAACCGTTATCACATTGGAAATTGCACTAGAAGATTGTGTATGATTTTGAGGTCATCTAACCAATGAAATACTTTGCATGTTTATTCATTCGATAAATCATGTTTGTAAGATCGAAGCAATGAATGGATAACTGACATAAGAGATCTATTCGTACAACATGAGTTAAGTGTGTATGCATGAATGTAAGAAGACTGTTATAGAGACACAAAGGTCACCGAGAAGGTTTTCAGAGAATAGTTAAAGAATAGAGTAAACAGAAGGGTTTACTGAGTTACTATATGGGTTACCGAGGCATACTATAAGCAAGGTAACTTATTCTGAGCACATAGAATCTGCTATAACATTCCAGATGTAAAGTTGCAGATTTTTGTAATGATTTTATTGTAATATTTTGAAGTTGTAAGAGATACCTCTAATAGGGTAAAAGACTCTAATCAAGTCTATAAATTGTAAAGCCTCTAACCAGGTACAACATTTAGTTTAAGTGTTGTAAAATCCTTTATCAAGGTAGATCTAACAGATCTTGATACTCCTAACAGGGTAAGCTATCAAAAATAGCTAAACATGTAGCTCTAACCAAGCATCTTTATTATTGCAGTAGTGAAGTTGTGGGTGCCATCCCCACCGCAATTTTTCTCTCTAACCAAGAGTTTCTGCGTAACCAAAATATGTGTTATGGAGTGAATCATGTATGATTGTTATCTATTTGTTTTAGCTTTATTTTATGTTACTGCACTATTCGGTTTATGCATAACAATAAAGTTATTATTCAAGAAAAGTTTTGACAACTGATTCACCCCTCCCCTCTCAATACATTAGCTTTCCATATTGGGCCTAACAATTGGTATTAGAGCTTGAATCTTGGAAAAGGGTTTAACTACCTAAAGAGAAAGATCTTACCAATGGAACGCTATAAACAATCTCGGAGGATTGTGTATCTGCAAGAAGAGCTAGATCATGCTAATCAAGTGATTGTAGACATGCAAAGGCAAATGCAAAAATCTCTGAAAGTAAGAAGAATATTATCTGATGATTTGCAGGACTCTCAAGAGTTAGTGGAACAAATTGAGACATCATCTGAGAATAGTGTAAAGCAGAAAAATCGAACCCTAGTTGTTCTCCCCTCCCCAACTCCAAGGAGAGAGAAGGGAGAGTCACTAGGGTTGATGGTTTTCACTTAGGGGAGACTTTACATTCAAAAGAGGGGTTGAAACCCACAAGATCCAATCCCACGCAATGCAAGATTGGATTCTAAATGAGTTTCAAGGGTTAAGACATCAAGGATACCCTCTTTTGTAAAGAATGTAGATAGAATGATTGAACTAGGAATGCATGTAAAGTAGGAAAGATTCACTTATAAATAGAGATAGGGATACAGAATGAAGCCGTGGACCTGGAATTAGCAGTAAAATGTCAAGACGGTGCTGTCCTGCAAATTTGAGCGAAAGTTGACGGGACGATGGCGCCCGGCGTGCACACGGTCCTCCGAAAAATCCGCGAAACGAAGGGGGATCTGTTCGTCTCTGCACAAGGATTCTAGATCTTCAATTACAGCCGCATACCTGCAACCTACACACAGAAAAGAGAGGACGATTGGGGGGTTAGGGATTAGGGGTTTGCCTTTAGGTCAAACCCCAGTTTTGGAATTAACCAAGAAATGAGAATGCTGTAAATGTAAATGTTTGTAATGTAAACAAGTACTGATACCTTGTTGTAAGAATGTTTGTATTCTTACATGCGAAGGTGTAATGTATGTAGTATGTTGTATGTTGTATGTGATCTCCTCTTCAATGGTTGAATCCTTGTCTTGAATGCAACACCTAGCCTTGAATGGAGACTTAGAATGCTCAATTGTTTGAAGGAATGCTTGAATGCTTGAATGTTTGAATGTTTGAATATCGCTTCCACCTTTTGCACACATATGTCTTCCTCTCTCTTTTTTGGAAGAGGAAATGTAGTTTATATACTTGTCAATTAGGGCTGATAGACTGATTTTTCCGACCTTAGGCCGACCAGGAAACATTATTTCCCGAATTGCAAACTTAAAGACCCGATGCCCAAAAGAGGTCGGGCCCAAAATAGGGCCAGGGACCAGGGCGCTAGGCGCCATGGTCCCACCTCCAGGGACAGCAGGGTGCAAGGAGGGATCAGGCCAAGGTGCAGAAAATGCAGTTTTTGGTGTCGTAAACAGGTTTCGGGGTCTCCATTCAGGTTCAACGTTGCGCCGCCATCGTGAAGACCCAAATGCAGTCGAAATTGCAAGTGTCACAATTTTAGGACGCTACATTTAGGCCCCACTTTAGCGAGAGTATAAGCGTACGCTCATACTTCCGGTAAAGTATAAGGAAACAACATTGAGAGACTTTCACCATGTCAAGGAGGCAAGATACACCAAGCCCCCAGTGGACTAAGGATCTTACGACTTCGATTGACAAAGTAAAAGGGAAGATCACGAGGGAGAACCATGACTGTCAGTAGTAAGGTTCCCTCACTATGAGTCATGCAAGAAAGATATCAAAAATTTTCAAGGCAAAGCTAAATTTGTCAAGAAATTTTCAAGTATCTTGAAAAGATATGAACGGGATGTATGCCCCCCTATGTTAAAGCGATCACACACGCCTCACCGGGGGTGATTGCTTTAAGGTAGTGCTACATATAGGAAATGAGAAGGGAAAGGAGCACGTTATCACAAGGATTTAGCCCCCAAGTGTGAGATAAGCCCAATGATAATAGACACAAAACACAAAGCACAAGGTGACTTCGCTTTCCTCGGGGTCAGTATGCTGTATGATAATTCATGTATATAATATGTATGTATGCAAAATTGTTCTTCATTCCCCAATCAAGGAAGGTCACCTAGAAGAAGGGAACACATGTGTCTGTTGAGTCAACATGAGAGACCAAAAGAGATCTCAATGCTTTGCATCATCCTCAAGTAGACAAAACTAAGGACAACAAATAGAAGAATGAGAATAACACATAGAAGAAGTAACAAAAGAGATCAAGAGAGGAGGAGAGAGTCTGCTATGCTAATGAAACTAGTCTAGCACGTCATCTACCCCCCAATCTTGCTGATCATTATTTCGGGAAGGTAGGAAACACGCTAGAGGAGGAACATCCAACATAGCAGATGGAGCTATCACAAGATCCAAACAAGGGCTATGTTCATGTTCCGAGCCACGTTGTTCTTGTCTAGGAGCTAGGATAAGTGCTTTAGAAAATTCGTTAGATAAATGGTTATCAACATCAACATATTCATATTCACTATCAGAATGAAGAGGAGTAACATTTTCATCATGAATAACATTTTCATCATAAATAACATTTTCATCTATATCATCATCAAGATTTACAAAAATAGGATCTTTAACTCGCACAAGATCAAGGCCATCATGCATCTTATGTTTAGGAGATTTCGGCTCAATCGTCGGCTGAGGAGAAAATGGAATAATATTGGCTGAAGGTGTTTTTGGGGATTGCAAAGTTTGAAAAGCAGCTGCCTGAGCTCTAAGACGACGCTTTCGTTGGCGTTCATGTGAAGAACGATTCCGTCTAGTCTTAGTAGGAAGTTGAGGAGATTGAGGAGGAGGAATGTTCTCATCCTTATGACTTGGGTGTTTAGGTTGTGGTCTCTTAGGTTGAATAATAGGAGAAGAGGAAGGTCTCTTCTCTCCATAAGAGGAAGGAGGAGGAACTGCTCCATATAAGGGAGGAATATTTGGTTTAGGAAGGAGACCAAGTCCATCATGATGAGGAGGGATAGGTCTACTTTTAGGAAGTTTATTAGTCATAGGCATAGTCACATTCATAGGGATGGGTTGGGAATCTTCTTGAGGAAAGACATTAGTTTTATCTTTCAAAGGAAGAACTTCCTTCTCAAGAATGATAGGAATATCAAGCTTAGGTGTTCTAGGTTTGCTTAGAGATAGGATCATATCTTTTTTCCACTTTTGATAAGATTTAAAAAGATGATCACTTCGCGGAGGAAGAGATTGGAATTGTTTAGGCCAAAAGTAATCAATAGGAACGCTAGAAGTTCTTTCAGCTGGTTTAAAGAGACTATGATTGACAGTAACAACTTCACCATTATGGGGAAATTTCAAACACTTGTGAATAGGAGAAGCAATAGCTTTCATGGAAGACAGCCAAGGATAGCCTAGCTTCACACAAAATTGTTCGGATGATGGAATAATAGCAAAGTCCACATCAAGGGATTTGTTATGGACCTCAATAGGTAATGTAATAGAACCAATTGCAGGAGAAGAAAATGCATCAAATAGTTTCACAACCACATTGGTTTCATCATAGATCACTTGATTCAATTGCAAAGTAAAAAGAAATTCTTCAATATTGACATTAACCATACAAGAAGGATCAATAAGCACTCCACGGCAAGGTGTATTTTTGACTTTTGCAACTATATATAAAGGACCATCAGGTGCCTTGATAGTTTCACTGGAATCAAATGTGATGGAAGGTTCTTTAGGGATTTTCTGCTGCTCTACAAAGTTAATCACATTCAGAATCATGGACACAAGATCATTAGGTGAGATAGAGGAATCAGTAGTATCAATCGCATTAGAGGTATGAGAAGGCAATGGATCAGTAAAAATATTAAGATTTTGGTTAGGAGGAGCTACAGATGTGTTGCCTTTATCATTCACACCAGAAATAGAGATAGTATTATTATCAATCAAATCTTGAATTTTACCCTTTAAAGCAAAACATTTTTCAGTATCATGCCCAGGTTGACGATGAAATTGACAAAAAGATTTGTTATCAAAATAGGGTGAATTAATCTTTGCAGGATCTATTTGCTTTATAGGAGCAAGAGTAAGCACATTTTGTTCCAATAACTTATTCATAATACTATGCAATGATTCATTCAAAGGAGTAAACTTTCTTTCTTTCTTGAAAAACTTAGAAATAGGAGGCACACTTGATGCTGCATTCACATTGTTGTTGATGATGTTTTCATTGAATTTAATGGACTCTCTGTTCGGTTTAAACTTCCCAAATGGTTGTTGACTACTATCACCCTTATCACTTGGAGCCATAGGATTTGCTTGTTCCATTTGACTCACAGTCAGTTGATAATTGTGAAGAGTTGCGCACAACTGTTGGAAAAAAGTAAACTCAGAAAATAGAAGTTTTTCTCTAATATCTTTTTGTAAATTAGAAATAAAGATTCTTTGAATATCATTGTCAGGTACTGGAAAAGAAATTTGAGCATACAAATGCTTATATCTACCAATGAAATCAGTCACTTTTTCTTTAACACCTTGTTTACAATGCATTAAATCAATCAAAGTAACTTTAGGACTTATATTGTTTTGAAATTGTTGAATAAAAGTATTTACAAGTTGTTCGAAAGAAGTAATAGAATACGATGGCAACGAGCAATACTATTGTAGGGCTTTATCTCTTAATGTTCTAGTAAACAGTTTTGTAAGCAACCTTTGGTCATAAGCAAAATCGGTACATATTATTTGAAAGGTCTTAACATGTGTTAGAGGATCACCCTTACCATTATAAAGCTCCAAATGCGGGATTTCAACATGTTTAGGGGGGATAGCTCGAACAATGTCAAGAGAAAGTGGGCTCGCGACATCAAATGTGGGCACACTAAACTTAGATTGATTCATAGAGGCAATTTGTTGCTGCAAAGAAGAGACAGTTTGTGCAAGATTGTTAATGGTTGCTTCAGTCGAAGAATTCATATTAGACGTGTTAGATTGTGATGGAGGTATTATGTTATTGAAAGAAGGTATTGATTGAGAGTAAGGTGGTGGGACACTATGATAGTTAGTCATAGGAGATGATTGGAAAGAGGAACACTACAAGGAGGAATGAAATGGTTAAATGAATTGCCCCCTTGTGTCATGTTCATTTGCGGAGATATAATAGGAACACTTATTGAAGGAATGAATGAAGAAGTTGGATTGAATGAAGGAAGAGGGTTGATTGAAGAAGAGGGATTGCCCCCATGACTAGTGATCATAGAGGAATGTCTTGTATTGAAGTAGTCATTATGTTTGATGTAAAAGTAGGTATACTAGCAATAGGAGTTGTCAAAGGAATAGAATGATTAACTTGAGTAGGAGGTTGTGTATAACCTAAAGTTTCGGCACAACTCTTCATAGGCATCACATTTGAATCCACAATGTGTGCAATACCACGCAAAATATCAATTCCATTCTTATCACTTTGAACCATACGTTTTAGACCCTCAATTAATGAAAGAGCTTCACTATCGGGGTATTCTGGAGACATCCATTGTCGAAAATCATCAAATTGGTTATCCAATTTTGAAAGTTGTTCTACAGAAACCTCATGGAGAGCTTCTTCATCATGAAGAGGATTAGAGGAATTACCCATGTCCTCGTTAAATAGGCCATTCAAATTAGGTTCCATCTCCTCAGTAATTAAACCTTGGAAGGACTTAATTCTAAGGCTTCGTCTAACGGGAATAGTGTAAGTAGGGCTTATTGTTGTAAAACTCATGCACTAAAGAGAGAGAGAAGATTTTGAATTTTAGAGGTAGCAAATTTCAATAAAATCAGCCAATCTCCTAGATTTAAGCTGTTAAATGTAATCAGGACAATCTCCCAAAATTTCAGAAAAAATGTCCGGGACCGTGGCGAACGGAGTGCACACGGTCCTCGCAACTTTTTTTGAAATTTTCAGGGATGAAAGTTATGATGATTTTAAAGCTAATCTGAAAAAATTGAGTGATTTTACGATCTGTAGATAGGCCAAATTAAAGTTGCAATCTCAAAATTGAACCCTACCAAGATTGTTGAAAAATGTAAAATTTTGAATTTTGAAAAAGAGGGGGAAACTGAAATTTTGAATTTTATGATTTTAGAGGAAATACTAAAAGCAATGCAAGTTTTGAAATTTAAAAGTTGACTCAATTTCATGCAAAATTCAAATTTGAAAGCAGAAATCAGAGTTGCTGCAATTAAACACTTAATTTTAAAAGTCACAAACTGCAAAAATTTGAATAAAGCACTGAAATTTCGAATGAATGCTAACACACTTTTGAGATTTAGTGCAGTAAGGAACACAATTTTGATATAAATTTTAATTTCAACAATTTTTAAATGATTAGAAGCCTCAATCCAAGCAATCACTAGACCAACTTTGACTTTAATTTTGAAAGTGTTAAAATTGATAAGATCAGCCAAAATTCTGGATTTTAGCAGAAAAATACAATAAGATCTAGCTCCCGAAATTTCAGAAAAAATGTCGGGGACGATGGCGCTCGGGGTGCACACGGTCCTCGTAACTTTTTTCCAAATTTTCAGGGATGAAAGATATTGTGATTTTATTGCGGAATCCAAAGTTACAGCCGATTTGGAGGTGTTTTGATCAGTGAAATTATCAGACAAAGGTTGAATCAAGAAGGTTTTAAAAATTAGGGTTTTGACATTTAACCACTTAATTTTCATAGTTAAAGCACAAATATGAATTGACAATTTGCAATAGAAGGGTAAATCTGAAACAAGCATTAACAATTAAACATTTCACAAGCTCAATTACTAAAAAGAAAATTTTAGGGTTTTTATGCAATCAACCTCTTAAAAGTTGCAAAAGATCAAACATGGAAATGTAATTAAGGAAACAAAATTTTCAGATCTAACCATGAATAATCAGAATGAGGATGTTCACGTCGGGTTCACCAAAATGTAAAGCAGAAAAATCGAACCCTAGTTGTTCTCCCCTCCCCAACTCCAAGGAGAGAGAAGGGAGAGTCACTAGGGTTGATGGTTTTCACTTAGGGGAGACTTTACATTCAAAAGAGGGGTTGAAACCCACAAGATCCAATCCCACGCAATGCAAGATTGGATTCTAAATGAGTTTCAAGGGTTAAGACATCAAGGATACCCTCTTTTGTAAAGAATGTAGATAGAATGATTGAACTAGGAATGCATGTAAAGTAGGAAAGATTCACTTATAAATAGAGATAGGGATACGGGATGAAGCTGTGGACCTGGAATTAGTAGTAAAATGTCGAGACGATGCTGTCCTGCAAATTTGAGCGAAAGTTGACAGGACGATGGCGCCCGACGTGCACACGGTCGTCCGAAAAATCCGCGAAACGAAGGGGGATCTGTTCGTCTCTGCACAAGGATTCCAGATCTTTAATTACAGTCGCGTACCTGCAACCTACACACAGAAAAGAGAGGACGATTGGGGGGTTAGGGATTAGGGGTTTGCCTTTAGGTCAAACCCCGGTTTTGGAATTAACCAAGAAATGAGAATGCTGTAAATGTAAATGTTTGTAATGTAAACAAGTACTGATACCTTGTTGTAAGAATGTTTGTATTCTTACATGCGAAGGTGTAATGTATGTAGTATGTTGTATGTTGTATGTGATCTCCTCTTCAATGGTTGAATCCTTGTCTTGAATGCAACACCTAGCCTTGAATGGAGACTTAGAATGCTCAATTGTTTGAAGGAATGCTTGAATGCTTGAATGTTTGAATGTTTGAATATCGCTTCTGCCTTTTGCACACATATGTCTTCCTCTCTCTTTTTTGGAAGAGGAAATGTAGTTTATATACTTGTCAATTAGGGCTGATAGACTGATTTTTCTGACCTTAGGCCGACCAGGAAACATTATTTCCTGAATTGCAAACTTAAAGACCCAATGCCCAAAAGAGGCCGGGCGCAAAATAGGGCCAGGGACCAGGGCGCTGGGCGCCATGGTCCCACCTCCCGGGACAACAGGGTACAAGGAGGGATCAGGCCAAGGTGCAGAAAATGCAGTTTTTGGTGTCGTAAATAGGTTTCAGGGTCTCCATTCAGGTTCAACGTTGCGCCGCCATCGTGAAGACCCAAATGCAGTCAAAATTGCAAGTGTCACAATTTTAGGATGCTACAAATAGTATATCTGAAGAGACTAAAGAAATGATTGGAGTATTGAAAGAGAAGAACAAAGCACTGGCTGATCAACTAAAAGCAATGAAAAGAGAACATGAACATTTCAGCACACAGTTGACTAAAAATCTTGATGTATTGAGGACAACCGAGGATAAATTAAGAGATCTAGAAAAAGAGAAACAACAACTTGAAGCTTTAGTATCTGATAAGAATGATGAAATCATAAGATTGACTGGGATTCAACAAAATATGTCAGATCAACTAGGTTATGCACATCATGAAGCAATTATGAAAGATGATGAGAATCATGCATTGAAACTTGAAGTATCAAGGCTGACCGATGAACTTGAGATAGAGAAGGAATCCAAAGAAACACTGAAGAAGAGTTATGAAGCATCAAAGATGTTGGATGAGCAACTGAATACAAGATGACCCTACAAAGATGCAGGACTCGGTTACAAAGGAAAAGATTCTACCGAGAAGGGAATCTGTACTACTGAGAGACGAGAATCATCAAAGCAAGCTGGAATCAAGAAGAACATCAAAGGAAAGAAGCCTATTTGCAACTACTGTGGAAATCAAGGTCACACTGCCAACATATGCCAAATTGGAAAAAGGTAAGCAACCGAATGTCACTAAGTCCAATGGTTATTGTTACAATTGCAATAAATATGGTCACACATCTAATCAATGTAGGACAAAGTCTGTTAACCATTATTAGAAGGCAAAATTCAAAGGGTTTTGTAAAAACTGCAATAGATATGGACATAGTACCGAGAAGTGTTGGTTTAAGCAAAAGAACTACATGTGGTCTGCACACCGATCAAATACTAGAGGTTACCAAACTCACACAGATCCTTACTGACAATATGCAACAGTACCATGGGATTACAATACAAGGATATGGTGTGAATGTTGTGGAAGATATGGACATATAAGTGCCAACTATTTTATAAGGTTTGGGATGAACAACCGAAGATCATGGAGAAATCCTGGTATGGCATGTTTTCATTGTCACAAAGTTGGACACTTGGCTGGAGACTGCAGAGATCAACCTAGAGATGTATTAGTAAGTTTGAAATTCTATCAAAGTATTTTGAAGCACTTTACAGGAAACCTGTCAAGTCGGTGAATACAGGAAACTTGTCAAGTCGGTGAATACAGGAAGCCTGTCAAGTCGGAAAATGAAGGAAATTTGGTGACTCGGTTAAAGCAAAAAGGAGAGTAAATCAGTTAAAGAGGAACCAAGCGCATTTAATGTTTTAACCTAACCTACACAGAGCCCGATAAGGTATATTGAATACTTAAAGCATTTTTTGTGGTCATTTTCACTCACCAAGTTTTCGAGAAAGCAGAGCAGAGTGAATCAAGGCGATCAAACCTCCTTCAAAGCAAATTCAAGGTATTTACATCAATCACTACGCATTGTTAAGCTGGTTTACCGATCATATCAAATTGTTATTATATGCTGAGTGTGAAGCGTCTACCATTTGTTAGTTCTCAAACCCTAAGGCTCCTTTGTTTGTTTTTATCTGAAATCTAGAATGGCATCTAAGATCCAAGACCCCATTGTTGTCAAGAATATTGAAAATCCCTCACTGAAATACTCTTTGATTCCTAAAGTTGCATCTGAACCGGATGACAAAACTGCCTTTTCACTCATCCTGAATAGAGTTTTGTTAGTCGAGGATGTGAGGTTCTTCACCAAATGTAGTGTGGAAGAACTCGGTCATGTCGAAATCAATGATGCATATGATGAATTGTGCGCAAATGGTAAAATGGATAGCAAATATGAGCACATCAAGATCAAGGGATTAACTGAAGCCCTAACCTATCCCCGTGTGTTCAAACCCCAGTGGGTCAAGTTTGTACTGAGCAGAGTGCATGATGATTTCATGTGGCTAGAAGAGAAATCGTTTAAAATCACTAAGGAAATCATTCATCTGATTACTGGTTACCCTATCCATGATCATGCCCGAGCACAGAAGATGATATCACAGAAGGAATTGATCAGTTTAACCAGAGTAGAATCTGATTACAGAGGTTTGAAGTTAAACAATGTCACTGATGCAGAGTTAAAATTTTCTATTAGAGTAATTGGTTACTGTTTCTTCCAATCGGCAAGGGAAAACAGTGTACCTTGTGCAGCAGTAGACTTAGCTTATAAAATTGTTAAGAAAGGCATGAAAATTGACTTATGTGAAGTATTGCTGAAGAACCTGTTTGAAAATTTGAACACAATCAGGAAGCCAAAGAAGAACAACTCAGCAAATACTCTAAAGTTTGGATCACTACTGGTATGCATGTTTTTCTACTTTGAAAAATTATTTCCAACAGTTGGTAAAGTAGTTTGGGAGCTACACCGACCAATCACCCATTAGATCAATGACTTCATCAAGAAGTTAGGAGATAATTTCAATGATATCATGGATGATTAATTTAGTAAATTTCAAGAGAAAATGTATAACAGGTACCAGATCCCACCCCAGCTAGTAGAGAAATATAAAGATGAAATATGTTTTGAAGTTGACAACGATTACTGTTATGTGAATGCTGTGGAACCAAGGACTCAATCTTTGCCTCCTATGGGTTACGAGATTGACTTTGATATCACACAATAGAAAATCGATGCATTTCTGACATTACCAAGGCATGCTACCAAGCTGAGGTATGGAATTTATAAAGAAATGAAGGAGAAAGTGAAAATGAGCATTGTAGTACCCAAAGCTACAAGGAAGGCAACTAAGATGGTTAAGGCATTGACAAAGAAATTCGGAGAAGACTCTACCTCTACACCTATCAAAGGCACTCTTGCCATCACCGTAGAGGAATCAAAAGCTCAAGAGGCAGCAATAACACTGAGTACTGAATTGCCAAAGGGTAAAGTGTTAAAAAGAAAGAAATAGGACACTTCAAAGGCCCTACCGACTCCTCCAACAAAGAGACCTAACACAAGAGCATTTGCAACATCACCGAGTAAGAAACAAAAGAGTGCTACTGCTCCCAAGGTAACAAAAACATACAAGGAATCTACTCGGAGACTCATTTTGGAAAAAGAGTCTAGTGATACAGAATCTGAGGATGCAAACAAATTCCAGATTGTCAAGAGCCAGAAGGTAAATATACATAGTGTAGAAAAATTTTGTGCTAATCTAAAAGAATATGGTGGATTTAGTTCATTTAGATTTGTTAAGTATGAAACCAAGAACAATGATGAGAAGAGACAAATTGAAGAAGTTGTCATCTGCACACTTCTAAAGTTCCGGTTAGCTCCATTGGGACTAGCAAAGTCACTTCCAAATGAACTTTACTTGCATATTGATAATAGGTGGAAGTATGCAATGGACTCAGAGAAACAAATCAGAGAAAGAAGTCTATTCCATCTCTTTCCTGATATGTCAGTAACTGAAATAAAGGAACATCTGACAAACTACAATTCAAGGTTTCTTGTCAAACAAAGAGCCTTAAAACTGATGAATGGGCTATACATTGACGTAGAAAAAGAGACAAAAGAAAAGTGGCAGGAAATCTTCAAAATCAAGGATGCCGATGAACAATCTACAGTTGAAATTGTTGATGTCATCGAGCATGATCCTGATGTCACCGAGCAAGGTCCTGATGCTACTGAGCAAGACCCTGCTGACACCATTCAGATAGATGAAGATGTCATGGATACAGAAGCACTGGAGTAGGAAATGATAGAAGGCACTACATATGCAAAACTTGTATCTAGTGAATCCATTTTAGTACAAGTTCAGCCTTATCCACCGGTTAATCAACGTGTCTCTACCGAAGCTCCTCAGGATACAACACAAGGCACCGAAGGTGACAAGGCTACAATAGGAGAAGATACTACTCAAGAACATACATCGCAAGAACCTTCTAGCATGGAAAATGTTGCAGCTGAGACACCCAGTATCGAGACACTGAAGGACTCTACAGAGGCTAAAGGAACCAACCAAAGTGCTGCCTCTACCGAGCAACCTACCGAGGGTCAGCAACCCTCTCAAGCTATTGTAGTAGTTCACATGGTGAAAGGTAAAGAAAAGAAGATGAAAAAGCATAGTTTCAAAATAGATTTGTCAAAACCCATAGTGTTGCCCAATGTTGATATCTCAAAATTAAAGTGGCAAGCACTTACTAAATTCAGTGAACTATGCAAAGCAAAGGCCAAACAAGAAAAATAGATGGCCATACAAAAGAAGAATAAAGTACTTTAGAAGGTGAAGACACTGCTATCAAATATGCTACCTACAGCTACAGTGTCAACCGATGCAGCCATCCATATTCAACTGGATGAACTCCTCAATCAAATAGAAACATCCGGAGTTGATGCATCTGAGTATTTGAGCAAGCTAAAAGATAAAGAGCTCACTACTAAAATGATAGCAGAAGTACAGAAATCCATTGCTGTTGGCAAGGTAAAACTTGTCCAATTTATTGCTGAGTTGTCCCCTCAACTCAAGCATATTCTTTCATTATTTCAGAAACTCTGTACATTTTCTTTATTCATTAAGGATATTACAAATAAAGTAGAAGCCATTGAGAAAGAGATCACCGATCTCTCAACTAAGTTGACCCCAGAGCCAAATTCAATTCAGAATTTTTATACTAAGCTACAACAGCTCATGGCTCAACAATTGGAACTGAGAAATGATGAACACAAGATCAGGATGGACATAATGACACTTCAGACATTATTCCTTCCTCATCTTTCATCCGTTCAAGAACAGCTCAACCGGGCCACATACCTCTCTACTACACAAGAGGGAAGTACTTTAGATAACTTAATTTCATTATTGGCTGATATTAATGCGCAAAATTATTTAATGGACAGTGTAAAGGATGCCCTCTCTGTCGCTCTCACTGAAGGGAAGACAAAATATAAATCCATTTTTGATCAGTTGCCACTTCCAAATGGTAACTAAATTTTGATGTTTGTCAAAAAGGGGGAGTGTATAGTATTCAAAGTATCAACCAATAGGAGTATAGTACACAGGGGGAGTATACCGAGCAGAATGAGCAGAGTAAACAGAGAAAAGAACAGTGATTATAGAATATTGATCACCGAGCATACTTAATCAGAGTTTTGTACAGTACATTGATAAGGGGAGTATATATTTAATATAATATTTCATTGACTAATGTATATACTGTATGTTTAGTCAAAATTTTGTAAAGTATATAGATTTTTGAGTAATGACTTTGAAAGTAGTTTTGTCAAACATCTCAACTAATGTCAAAAGGGGAGATTGTTACTACTTATCACATTGCCATTAGTTTTATATCCAAAGTCATTCTATATACTCTAGTCGGTTACTACTATCGAAATATTTAGTCGGTATGCACAATCTAGTCGGTTACAAAAGAAAGCAGTCACAGAACGTAGTATACACCGAGCTGTCTATCGAGTATCTTTTTATGTCTACTGAGTAGCAAAGATGACACACCGAGTTGATATACACCGAGTGAAACGTGTTACCAGATTCATTGAACTTGGACATGTATATAAAAATGTGTTACAAGATCAAGGCACATCTAACCGTTATCACATTGGAAATTGCACCAGAAGATTGTGTATGATTTTGAGGTCATCTAACCAATGAAATATTTTGCATGTTTATTCATTCAATAAATCATGTTTGTAAGATCGAAGCAATGAATGGATCACCGACATAAGAGATCTATTTATACATCATGAGTTAAATTTTTATGCATGAATGTAAGAAGATTGTTACAGAGACACAGAGGTCACCGAGAAGGTTTTCAGAGAACAGTTAAAGAACTGAGTAAACGAAAGGGTTTACCGAGTTACTATATGGGTTACCGAGGTATGCTATAAGCAAGGTAACTTATTCTGAGCACATAGAATCTGCTATAACATTCTAGATGTGAAGTTGCAGATATTTGTAATGATTTTATTGTAATATTTTGAAGTTGTAAGAGATACCTCTAATAGGGTAAAAGACTCTAATCAAGTCTATAAATTGTAAAGCCTCTAACCAGGTACAACATTTAGTTTAAGTGTTGTAAAATCCTTTAGCAAGGTAGATCTAACAGATCTTGATACTCCTAACATGGTAAGCTATCAGAAATAGCTAAACATGTAGCTCTAACCGAGCATCTTTATTATTGCAGTAGTGAAGTTGTGGGTGCCATCCCCACCGCAGTTTTTCTCTCTAACCAAGAGTTTCTGCGTAACCAAAATATATGTGTTATGGAGTGAATCATGTATGATTGTTATCTATTTGTTTTAGCTTTATTTTATGTTACTGCACTATTCGGTTTATGCATAATAGTAAAGTTATTATTCAAGAAAAGTTTTGGAGTACTGATTCACCCCTCCCCTCTCAGTACATTAGCTTTCCATATTGGGCCTAACATATGGTGTTAGGACCTGTATGATCAGGGGCACCATCCTCATCATCCTCATCCACATCATCCTCCTCCTCCTCCTCCTGCTCATCCTCATCATCCTCCTCCTCCTCCTTGTTAGGATAACTGGTGAACAACTGAGAAGGGGGGGGGGGGGGGTGAATCAATTGTTAACAAATTATAACTTTTAATCCACAATACAACCTTAAACAAATCTACTGGTAAAGCACATATAGATGACGGTAGGAATAGATACTGGTAAACAATTAAAATTAACAATTAACCAGATAATCAATGCAAAGCAACCATACCAC
The DNA here is from genome assembly GCF_030272615.1 of Cryptomeria japonica. Taxonomy (NCBI): domain Eukaryota; kingdom Viridiplantae; phylum Streptophyta; class Pinopsida; order Cupressales; family Cupressaceae; genus Cryptomeria; species Cryptomeria japonica. Next base: position 169,606,383 of record NC_081409.1, read on the forward strand.
ATAACACCATGATTTGTACGTGGAAAAATCAGAAAGGGAAAAACCATGGTGGGAAGCCTACCCACAGTCAGAGGATACTTCTACCAAAAGTATGTGTTACAATGAGGGGCTTGCACTTGTAGGAAGGCACACTGCCTAGAGCGTACTGCTCATTATAAAAGAGTCTCACTGACTATAGAGAGGCTACAACCATCTCAAGATAAATGGATAACAATCCAATAGAGTGAACTGCTAGAGATAGCATCTACCATGCCTGATTACAGTCTCTGTTAAGCTCAGTGCTAGAGGACTAAATCCTCTTTTGAATCCAATTCGATTACCAATGATCGACCAACTCCTCTGCTGGAATGATATTACAATATTCTCACATTTCATTCCTTGATCATGACCCTTTTAATAACCATGATACACTACAAAGAGTTTCTACCTCTTATTTATATAAACCCTAAGGCCTAAACCATTTAGGTCGGCCACCTAAAAGATATTATAATAAGATCATTACATAATTTCTTATTACAATTGTAGACACATAAATTTGTCTACTTAATTAAATGAATATTTAGTATTTATTTGATTATTTAACCATCAATCAATAATTAATTAAATTAATATTTATTTAATTCATCCTAACCATCTTCTCCTATTAATTAAATAAATTATTTAATTTATTTGATTTAATTCACTTAACCAAATTCAAACCATTAATTAAATGAATAAATCATATTTGTTTGATTAAATCTTTTCTCACATTTAAATAAATTAATATTTATTTAAATCCCCCAAAATTCCATCTCTCACATTTAAATAAATTAACATTTATTTAAATCACCTTTATCCTCCACCCACTTGCATTTTCCTACAAATGCAAGTTGCACAACTATTTTAAATAAATAAATTATTTATTTAAAATCCTATTTATCCTCGCCCACTTGAAACCTTTAATGGTTTCCCTTAAAGTCTTCAAACTCAATGGCTTCCTTCTAGAGTCTTCTTAAGCCTTTAATGGTTTCCCTTAAAGTCTTCAAACTTAATGGCTTCTTTATAGAGTCTTCTTAAACCTTTAATGGTTTCCCTCAAAGTCTTCAAACATTTAATGCTTTATCTTCCTTTTTCCTAATATAAATAAATTAAGATTTATTTAAATAAAATCCAAATTTCACATTCACATTTAAATAAATAAATATTTATTTAAATATCTATCCAAATGCAAATTACACCATTTAATTGAAATAAATGATTTTACTTCAATTGAAAATCCCAAAATTCCTCCCACTTGCATGCCTAAATCCCTTCTAGAAATAAAAGGAAGTCACTTCTCAAAAACCTCCAAAGTCTTCCAAACCATTAAAGGCTCTTACATAACCATTTATGATTAGCTCACCTTTTACCTTTGGTTAGAGACTTTCCTGTAACTTAACCATCCTTTTGACTCATGGGTCTCTTCAAATCATTTATTTCTTTGACTAAGGTAACTATATAACCCTTGCACATTCATTTATCCCTTGGATAAAAGGAATATCCATTAACCTAACCCTAACCCAACCCCTTAGGGTAACCATCATGTCCCCTCAAGCATTTAATGCTCCTTATCTCTCCTCTCAAGCCTCCTCATGGTGATACTTGTCAACATGGGATTGGGTTGAAAGTTTCACATGGATTGAATATATTTCAATCCTAACCCTTGTTAAGATTTCTCAATCTTAACCCTTCATTTCCCCATTTCTTCTATAAATAGAACCCTTATCCTCAAGCAAAGAAGGAAGCATTAGAGTATTGTTGCTATACTGATATTAGAATAGAGATTTTTCATAGCATCACTATCTACACTTGCATAACATTTGTTTATCACATCCAACCATATTGAATCTCCATATGGCATCCATGGCTAGTGCTAAAAGCTAAGAGCTACACTCATTTGGGACTTGGAGAGGGGAGAAACAAGGGAGGAGAATCAAAAGGCATCATGGAAGCATCTTAGGGAGGATCTTCTCCTTTATTTTGTTTTGTTAAACTTCTTTCATGCTTTTTGAAATCTCTTTTGATATGTTTGGAATGGTTTTTAGTTAGATCAGTTGGTCGATGCACCCCTCATAGGCGATCATCCTCTTATTTCCAATTTTTCAGATGAAGAGATATTCATGATCACAGTAGCACAACCATGGAAATTATACTTTGATGGTTCATATACAAGGCATGGATTGGGGGTAGGCATTCTGTTTATCACACCTCAAGGTGACAACATCCCGAAGTCTTACAGGCTCACATTTCCATGCACGAACACCATAGAAGAATATGAGGCCTTAATCACAGGACTTAGACTAGCCATACAATGAAAATTGAAAGAGTTACAGATATATGGCGGCTCCCAACTAGTCATCCGACAAGTAACCGTTGAATATCAGACCAAGGATGATAAGCTTATGTTGTACAAGCAAATGGTGGACAGTTTAAAAGAATCATTTACTACTATCACCTTTGAGCAGATACCCCGAGATCAGAATCGAGCTGCTAACGCTATGGCTACTATTGCATCTCTCCTAGATCTTCCACAAAATTCAACACGGTATGAGTTCTTCATAGAACAACTTTGGATTCCCGCTTATGATATCCCCGAATCTAAGATGATATATCACCTTGTGGGTTCCGAATCCCCATGGTACGATGAGTTCTACACCTATCTCCGTGATCACACATTTCCTCCTAACCAATCGAATAACCAACATAAAACTTTCACTCGTCAAACCACTTGATATACCATTATTGTTGAAACCCTATACCGACGCAGTCTTGATGGTACTCTCCTTCAATGTCTGGAACAAGATGAGATAACAAAGGCCTTGGAAGAGGTACATGAAGGAATTTCTGGAACTCACGCAAGCAGCTTGTCCCTAGCAAATAAAACCATAAGCGCTAGATACTATGGGCCATCCATGGAAAAAGACTCATACTACTTTGTCAGAAAATGCAATAAATGCCAAGTTCATGGAGACCTGATACATGCACCAGCACAAGAATTGCAACCAATCACAACACCATGGCTTTTTTGTCAATGGGGCCTTGACCTTGTAGGTAAGATCCATCCATCTTCATCCAACGGCCATAAGTTCATCATTACCGCTACTGAATATTTCACAAAATGGATCAAAGTTGTTCCACTTACCCAAGTCACCGGCAAGTAGATCGCCTCATTCATTCTAAATTACATCATCTGCCGGTATGGTGTACCCTTGTCCATCATCACAGATAATGGGCTTCCTTTCAAAAATCAGGATGTTCGTGAGCTTTGTGAGAAGTTTCACATCCAACACTGCTTTTCCACTCCCTATTACCCACAAGGAAATGGTCAGGCCAAAGCATCAAACAAAAACATATTGAGAATCCTCAAGAAGATAGTCAATGATGCCGGTCGTGATTGGCATGTTCAATTAAATCCAGCACTATGGGTATATCGAACTAGCATTCGAACCCCTCCAGGTGCAACTCCCTACTCACTGGTCTATGGCGCAGAATACATCCTTCCTATCAAGGTTGAGATACCATCTCTATGGGTTTCCTTGCATAATCTGATAGATGATGAAGCATACCAAGTCTCACATCTCCAAGATTTAGAACTACTTGATGAGAAATGACAAGCTGCATACAACCACCTCAAAGCCTATCAGCGGTGCATAAGCAGAAGCTATAATCATCGAGTTAGACCTCGTACAGTTGAGGTAGGTGATCTTGTTCTTCGAGAGAATTCTCATAACCAACCAAACAGAGAACATCAGGGAAAGTTTGAATCGAACTGGCTAGGTCCATATGTTATCACTATTGTATTTGGGTCCGGGGCATATCAGTTGGCTACTTCAAAAGGAGAACCACTAGCCGATCCAATCAAGAACATGGACCTCAAACGGTTTTATACATAAAACTGTACAAAGCATCAGGCTCCCATATATATCATAAAAACACCAAAAACATTTGAAAACTGTCTCACAAAATACCAAAAACATCTAAAACAATCACAAAATACCAAAAACATTAAAAAACACTCACAAACTCCAAAAACATGATAAAATATAAAAAATCAATCGAAAACATGGAAACGCATTGAAAATACGCATCCAAGTAGATACCAAACAAACATTGTGAAATACTCAAACGATGACCACTTATCATATCAACCAAACAATCAACATCAAACACACAAACTGTCTAAACAAGGATGCATCATTTCTTACCAAAATAAAGACAAGATCACATTTTCTTTGACAAGAAAATTTTGTTTAAGCTATCAAGTACTTGGTTGGTTTGTAGGTTATTTATTCATTTATATCAAGTTCCTACACTACACCGGGATATCCACAAGTGATTAGAGTGGCTGGGATGGTTCCTAGGCATTGTTTATATATCTTCTGTGAATTATTCCAATGAAGTTATGGGGCATGTACTAATGGTGTCTACGTGGGAAGTTCACTAAGCTACATGATCTTATGCAAAATACAGTCATGGATCACTACGGCTTGCTAACTACGACGTATACCTTGATCATATGAGCATGAACCATTATGGAGGGTCCATATTCTTTATCTATGCTACTTGTTTATAGGTACAATGCTCCAAACTTGGTTCCTAATGCCTCGTCCGAGATTGATACTACCATGCTCAATGATGAAAAATAAAGCACTATGGATCATCATTTTATCTCATCTGTATATATTGCATTTTGTTGCATTCCATCCATCCATACATTCATAATAGCTGCATATCATTCATACATAGTAATGACAATGGATGCATACTCTATTTTGCTCTTCATCCATAGGAATGGGTCATAGGTCCTCCATTTCTTCTATCTAACATCAAACATCATCATAATCCCTTCATCATGTCCCATCAACCCAATCAAGCCACATTCATCACCATCCATCTTTAATAGGAGGGGTTGCGCTTCCCATCCTCAGTCATCCACACAATCAAGCTAGTTACTCTGTCTACACAGGCACATCGACTCACACACACCTAGACTATCAACAGATACTTTGATCAAGTATCTTCGGGTCGCAACAGGTAATCAATCATGGCAAACCTAGACTACAAGAGGGATTTATCATAATGACCTAGTCTCAATGGGGCTGCTATGATTCATCACAACCAGCCCACAACACACACACTATCAATTGCTCAATCCATCCAACATAATCACAATGGACAATTACATCAATTGTCTAAGTCTCAACAAGTATTTTTCTTCCTATACCTTGACTTCATCAAGCAATTACATCAATTGTCTAAGTCACCAATAGGTCACTTTGAATCACTTACTCAGACTTTATCTTGTCCAAGCAAACAACTGACATCAACTGTCATGCTTTGACTCGACCGGGGCAATTAAACTGATTGCACCAGATTGTCCAACCAATTTTGATCAATTGTACAATATTAATCAAAAGCACAACACCACATTTGCATCATATCTCCTGCATAACCTAAGGGTACTCGCTGGCTTGTCGTTTCCCCATAGTCACTTCGTCTTCTCCCATTCTTTCACCCTAACTTCTAAATTCTTCTATTCTACCTCTCCCCAACTTCTTTCTCTTTTTTCGAGAGATCGCCTGATTTTTCGAAAAAAAAAATTGGCCCATCTCTTGAGGGGGCATACCACCCACTAAATTAACATTTATGGGGCATATTTCTTCACACCTATTTTTCTTTCTTTGAAACGACGCGATAAAACTGCACCGTCTCAAAGAGGGGCAAATGTAGACATATAAATTTGTCCACTTAATTAAATGAATATTTAGTATTTATTTGATTATTTAACCATCAATCAATAATTAATTATTTAATTAATTCATCTTAACCATCTTCTCCTATTAATTAAATAAATTATTTAATTTATTTGATTTAATTCACTTAACCAAATTCAGACCATTAATTAAATGAATAAATCATATTTGTTTGATTAAATCTTCTCTCACATTTAAATATATTTATTTAAATCCCCCAAAATTCCATCTCTCACATTTAAATAAATTAACATTTATTTAAATCACCTTTATCCTCCACCCACTTGCATTTTCCTACAGATGCAAGTTGCACAACTATTTTAAATAAATAAATTATTTATTTAAAATCCTATTTATCCTCGCCCACTTGAAACCTTTAATGGTTTCCCTTAAAGTCTTCAAATTCAATGGCTTCCTTCTAGAGTCTTCTTAAGCCTTTAATGGTTTCCCTTAAAGTCTTCAAACTTAATGGCTTCTTTATAGAGTCTTCTTACACCTTTAATGGTTTCCCTCAAAGTCTTCAAGCATTTAATGCTTTATCTTCCTTTTTCCTCATATAAATAAATTAAGATTTATTTAAATAAAATCCAAATTTCACATTCACATTTAAATAAATAAATATTTATTTAAATATCTATCCAAATGCAAATTACACCATTTAATTGAAATAAATGATTTTACTTCAATTGAAAATCCCAAAATTCCTCCCACTTGCATTCTCTTACAAAATCCACTTGCATGCCTAAATCCCTTCTAGATTCTTCTAACTCCTTCTAATTAGCCTAATCCTATCCTAATCATTGTCACATTCCTAAATAAAAGGAAGTCACTTCTCAAAAACCTCCATAACCATTAAAGGCTTTATGTCTTCAAATGGTTAACCTCTAAAGTCTTCCAAACCATTAAAGGCTCTTACATAACCATTTATGGTTAACTCACCTTTTACCTTTGGTTAGAGACTTTCCTCTAACTTAACCAACCTTTTGACTCATGGGTCTCTTCAAATCATTTATTTCTTTGACTAAGGTAACTATTTAACCCTTGCACATTCATTTATCCTTTGGATAAAAGGAATATCCATTAACCTAACCCTAACCCAACCCCCTAGGGTAACCATCATGTCCCCTCAGTCATTTAATGCTCCTTATCTCTCCTCTCAAGCCTCCTCATGGTGACACTCGTCAACATGGGATTGTTTTGAAAGTTTCACATGGATTGAATATCTTTCAATCCTAACCCTTGTTAAGATTTCTCAATCTTAACCCTTCATTTCCCCATTTATTCTATAAATAGATCCCTTCTCCTCAAGCAAAGAAGGAAGCATTAGAGTATTGTTGCTATACTGGTATTAGCATAGAGCTTTTTCATAGCATCACTACCTACACTTGCATAGCATTTGTTTATCACATCCAACCATCTTGAATCTCCATATGGCATCCATGGCTAGTGCTAAAACCTGAGAGCTACACTCATTTGGGACTTGGAGAGGGGAGAAACAATGGAGAAGCATAAAAAAGCATCATGGAAGCATCTTAGGGAGACTCTTCTCCTTTCTTTTGTTTTGTTAAACTTCTTTCATGATTTTTGAAATCTCTTTTGATATGTTTGGAATGGTTTTTAGTTCTTTGTTTTGGTTTTATGGTTGAAACTAACTTATTAACATTGAACTTTGTTGTTGCCTTGTCCCCATTTCCATGACATCAACAATGATATGCCATGTTGGCTTAAGACCAAAACAACAATAACAAATCCATAAATCCTCTTGAAACATCCCGGTAACGTGTAGAGTACATGTTAGCATGATACCGGTCCATAACCTAGATAGGTACCGAACCTATTCTGGGTCCACCATGCCAAAGCAATGTCTTCAAGCAGTTTGAAGCACAATCAAAGAACATCTTCAGCATCCTGAAATCGATGAAGAAGTTGCACCAACACCAATTATGCATCCTGTCATGATTCCTTAATGAAAGCTTGGTCGTTAAAGCCTTAAACTAATGTCGCAAGGGTTTACCAGAGTGTATGATAGCATCTGATTACCAAGCCAATACTAATTGACCAAAAAATGCTCATGGAGCATATAGCACATGAAATCAAACATACTTCACTGATCCAAACATGCTAGAAGTGTCCAACAGATAGTCTCTTTTGCCGGTAACACTAGATCTTCTACCGGTAACCAAAACCTGTCTGCCGGTAACCAATCATAATAGCTAGTGTTGACATCAATGACAAGACATCAATACAACGTAATCAATTCATCCATAATGCCAACAATCTCCCTCTTTGGCATTGATGACAACACTAGATGTGAAAAACATCTAAGTACCAAGAAGTGCTAAACAAGTCTCCCCCTGTGGAAGACAACCAACAATCTTCTGAATATCAATAGCTCTCCCATTGTGAATGATATCTCTATAAGGTTCTGAATGATTTTTCACATTACTATCACTCCCCCTTTGACATCAATACCAGAAATTTGACAAAAATATCAAAGAAATGATATAAAACTTTGAATTTCAAAGCTAACTAATCCCCCTGAGTTGTAGCACCAATCATCAGTGCCAGAATGAATAATGTCTCTGATAATGCATGTCAGACTGATGACAAACTTCATCAATCAAGTCTCTACCAGAGGGGCATAAACCCCTAGTCTGTCTCTCAAATACTCAAATGATTCCTTAGATAGTGGTTTAGTGAATATATCTACAATCTGTTCTTTAGTGTTCACATAAACCAATTTGACTTCCTTTGCTTCTACCTTGTCCGTCAGAAAGTTATACTTTATTGAAATATGCTTAGTCTTAGAGTGAAATACTAGATTATTAGACATGTCAATAGCTACAGAGTTATCACAGTAGATAACTATTAGTTCACTACAATTTACCTTCATATTCTTCAACATTTGCTTCATCCACAAGACTTGAGTACAATAAGTTGTTGCTACAACATACTCAGCTTCCGCAGTAGATAAAGAAATGCATGACTATTTTTTGCTGATCCATGAAACTAGTTTCTTTCCAAGAAAGAAATCTCCACCATAATTGTTCTTCTTGTCATTAGTATCTCCTGCCCAATTTGAGTCAATATATGCACATAAAGTGAAATCATCATTTTTAGAATACCATAAACCATATTCTGTTGTTCCTTCTAAATACCATAATATCCTCTTTACTGCACATTCATGATTTTCATTAGGATTAATTTGATATCTTGAAACAATACTTACTGCATTCATAATATCAGGTCCAGTCTGAGTCAGATATAACAGATCACCAATCATAGACTTATACCTTGTCGGATTTACCAATGTAGAATTATCCTTGATAGATAATTTCTCACTTGTCGCCATAGGAGTACTTATCGGTTTGGAATTATCCATACCAAACTTCTTCAACAATTCCCTCAGTTACTTAGTTTGATAGATATAAATGCCTTTGTCAATTTGAGTAATCTACAAACCTAAGAAAAATTTCATCTCACCAATCATGGACATTTCAAATTCATTCTTCATGTTGTTATCAAATTCCATGTACAATTTATCTTCTCCTCCATAAATGATATCATCAACAAATACTTCAATAATCATAATATCATTATCAATGATCTTATAATATAGATTACTATTAGCACTATCTTTAGTAAAACCAAGCTTCAAAAGATATTTATCTAACCTTGCATACCAAGCTCTAGGAGCCTATTTGAAACCATATAAAGCTTTCTTCAATCTGCAAACCATATCTTTATCATTTGTCAGTGAAAATCCATTAGGTTGCTCAATGTATACTTCTTCCTCAAGCTCACCATTCAAAAATGCACATTTAACATCCATTTGATAAGCCTTATAGTTATTATAAGCTGCATAGGCAAGAAATAGTCTAAGAACTTCAATTCTAGCCACAGGGCAAATGTCTCACCACAATCAATTCCTTCCATTTGAGAATAACCTTTACAAACTAGTCTAGCTTTGTTCCTTACAACTTGACTATCCTCATTTAGTTTATTCCTAAAAACCCATTTAGTTCCAATAACATTCTTATTTTTAGGCCGGGGAACTAAAGACCAAGTCTCATTTTTCTCTATATGATCTAATTCATCTTACATAGCCTTTAACCAATGTTTATCCTTAGAAGATTCAATAATAGTTGCTGATTCAACTTGAGAAATAAGACATACTTCTTCATTTGCCAGTTTTACTCTTGTCATAACTCCCTTGTTCCTATCTCCAATAATTTGATCTTCAAAATGATTTAATCTTACATACCTTGGTGTCTTTTGAACTTCAGGTTCACTACTTTGATCATCAATTATAGTTGAATTTTCTGACTGTGTCGGTGTAACTGTCTCAGCTTCCTGTACCGGTTGAGGCATTGCCAATTCAGTTATGATCATTTCCACTGCCGATTCCCTTTTATATGATATAGAATTATTTCTGTACTATTCATCCACTTTCACATTAGCACTCTCCACAATTTTCTACAATCTTTTGTTATAACATCTATATGCTTTGCTCTGAATTGAATAACCAAGAAATATCCCTTCATCACATCTAGGATCAAACTTTCCAACTGAATAATCTCTTTTGATATAGCATTTACTTCCAAAATTTTTGAAATATTTAACAGTAGCTGTATGTCCAAACCATAGTTCATAAGGGGTCTTACCAGTTTCACCTTTGATGTGAACTTTATTGAATGTGTAGACTGTTGTACTCATTGCTTCTCTCCAGTAGATATGAGGCAATTTGGCTTCCATCATCATAGATCTAGCTGCATCGAAAATGGTTTTGTTCTTTGTTTCCACTACTCCATTTTGCTGAGGAGTCCTAGGTGCAAATAGCTGTCTCTTGATTCCATTTGTCTCACAATAATTGTTAAATTCATGAGAAGTGAACTCATTGCCATGATCTGATCTTAGACATTTGATTTTCAAACCAGTTTCAATTTCAACCTTTGCTTTAAAGATTTTGAATTTCTCAAAAGCTTCAGACTTCTCCCTTAGAAAAGTCACCCACATCATTCTAGAATAGTCATCAATAATCAACATGAAATACTTATCACCTTGAAAGCTTCTAGTCCTTGCTGGACCACATAAATCAGTGTGAATCAAATCAAATACATCATTAGATTTATCATGTATGCTCTTAAAAGAAATTTTGACTTTCTTACCCAATTGACATTTATTACATACCGGATTATGAGGCTTCATAATCTTAGGTATATCTTTGACTGCCTTAGTTGAACTGATCTTAACAATACAATCAAAATTAACATGACACAACCTCTTATGCCATAGACAACTCTCATCAATATGAGCAATTAAACATGTCTTATTACCAGTGTTCAAATGAAAGATATTACTTCCTGTCTGAATACCGGTTGCAATCTCCAAACCAGTCTTGTTAATGATTTTGCATTTTCTATCTTTAAATTGAAGTTGAAAACCCTTATCAACCAATTGACCAACACTCAAAAGATTACACTTTAAACCTTCTACATAATAGACATTATCAGTATTATGCTTGCCATCTAAAGAAATAATACCTCTACCTTTGATCATACATGCCTTGTCATCTCCAAATCTGACTTGACCACCATTGTATTCTTGCAGGGACAAAAATTTCCTTTTATCTCCAGTCATATGATGTGAGATTCCACTATCAATTACCCATTCATCCTTATCTTCAACTTTTGCTGCTAGGGCCTTTTCTTTATTTTTGATAGCCGGTTCCGGTTCATCTTCCTTCAAAGCATAGAACACCCATTCTTTTCCATTTCCAAATCCACTAGCAGAGTCATCTGCTGGTTCATCTCCAGAGTCATCAGTAACTCCTTCCTCATCTGCTATGTAGCATTGTTTACTTTTCTTGAATCTATATCTATTCTGGTTAGGCTTAAAATATTTCTTAACTCTTTCCTCAAACCTTTTATTCCTTTCAGGACATCTAGATGCAAAATGACCAATCTTATTACATGCAAAACATTTAAAAGGTGATTTTCCTTCATACTTACTTCCAGTTGGTCCTTTAGGTACTCTTCTAGCAAATAAGGCTTCAAGTTACTCAAGCTCTTCATCTTCTTTCCTCATGTCTTCCAATTGTTTTGCATATAGGGCTTTCCAATCAGTTTTGCCGGTACATACTTTACAGCTCCAGAAGATCCAAAATTTTCAAGCTCAAAAGCAAATAATTTTCCAATCAGAATGTCTCTATTAACTGAAGTGTTTTCCATTGTTCTTAACTTATTAATTGTAGTTGCCTTCATCTTGTAAGCCAGTGGAAGGGATCTCAAGACTTTGGAAACTATTTCATCTTCACTTAGGAATCCTCCACAACATTGAATTCCCATAACAATCTCATTTACTCTTTCCATAAATACAACAATTCTTTCATTATCTTCCATTTTCAAGTTTTCATATCTTACCCGGTAACCATCAAGTTTAGTAATTTTGACAGTAGGATCACCTTCATTCAAAGTTTGCAATTTGTCCCACATAACCTTAGCCGATGATTTATCAGTCAATTCCATGATCTGTTGATTAGTAAGTGCACACAAGAGGGCTTCTCTAGCTCTGCAATCAATTTTAATATTCTTATCCAAGTCAGTAGGAGCAGGATTGCCAGATGCCAGATCATAAGGTGTGTATCCTTTCTCAGTGATCTCCCAAATATCCTTGCCAAGACATCTAAGATGAGTCTCCATTCAAATTTCCATATCCCAAAATTTTTTCCATCAAGCTTAGGGATTTCTCTTTTGAAAATAGTTGCCAGTGGATTAGAGGTGTTAGTTGCCATAGAATCTACCTCAAGCAGTTAAGCTTCTGCAAAAGAGGACCAAAGCTCTGATACCAATTGTTAGGATAACCGGTGAACAACTGAGAGGGGGGGGGGGTGTGAATCAGTTGTTAACAGATTATAACTTTTAATCCACAATACAACCTTAAACAAATCAAGTACCGGTAAAGCACATACAAATGTCGATAGGAACAGATACCAGTAAACAATACAAATTAACAATTAACCAGATAATCAATGCAAAACAACCATACCACATAACACCATGATTTGTATGTGGAAAACCTAGAAAGGGAAAAACCACGGTGGGAAGCCTACCCACAGTTAGATGATACTTCTATAGAAAGCATGTGTTACAATGAGGGGCCTATACTTGCAGGAAGGCACACTGCTTAGAGCGTACTGCTCATTACAAAAGAGTCTCACTAACTATAGAGAGGCTACAACCATCTCAAGATAAATGGACAATGATCCAATAGAGTGAACTGCTAAAGATAGCATCTACCATGCCTGATTACAGTCTCAGTTAAGCTCAGTCCCAGAGGACTAAATCCTCTTTTGAATCCAATTCGATCACCAATGATTGACCAACTCCTCTACCTGACCCTTTTAATAACCATGATACACTACAAAGAGTTTCTACCTCTTATTTATATAAACCCTAAGGCCTAAACTGATTAGATTGGCCACCTAAAAGATATTACAATAATATCATTACATAATTCCTTATTACAATGATATGCCATGTTGGCTTAAGACCAAAACAACAATAACAAATCCATAAATCCTCTTGAAACATCCCGGTAATGTGTAGAGTACACGTTAGCATGATACCGGTCCATAACCTAGATAGGTACCAGACCTATTATGGGTCCACCATGCCAAAGCAATGTCTTCAAGCAGTTTGAAGCATGATCAAAGAACATCTTCAGCATCCTGAAATCCATGAAGAAGCTGCACCAACACCAATTATGCATCCTGTCACGATTCCTTAATGAAAGCTCTTTTGGTAAAGCCTTACACCAATGCCGGTAAGGGTTTATTGGAGTGTATGATAGCATCTGATTACCAAGCCAATACCAACTAACCAAAACATTCTCATGGAGCATATAGCACATGAAATAAAACATACTTCATTGATCCAAACATGCCGGAAGTGTCCAATAGATAGTCTCTTTTGCTGATAACACTAGATCTTCTATTGATAACCAAAACCGGTCTGCCGGTAACCAATCATAACATCTAATGTTGACATCAATGACAAAACATCAATGCAACACAAAATCAATTCATCCATAATGCCAACACTCCTTTCCTCCCTCCTCCTCCTCAATATCCTCCTCCTCCTGATCTTCCTCCTCCTCTCTATCATCCTGGTGGTCTTCAACATAATTAGGATCCTTAGAGGCCTCATGATCATCGTTGTGGGAATTAGCTGCTGTCATCCATGGGTCAATATTCCCCCTCGGATAGTCTAATGGGAATATGGCTTGGTGGTATTTTTTTTTCGACCATGTGATGTAGCTGTGTTTCACTCCAACATCATCATTGAATGGGACCACTATGTTTGTCTCCTCATCATCTGAATCTGTCAACTCTATCTCATTATGGTAGGCCTAGGGACTACTCCTAGTGTCACGACAACTCGAGAGTGTCGTATGTAGATTGATATGGCTGAAAGAATACCCTTCTCCAAACCAAATTGTCACCTCACTTGGTCAAAATAGAATGGGATGACAATGTAGCTGTGGCAGCTCTATAGAAAGTGATTCCTCTACATGAGGCAAAGTTGTTTATGCTGATCTGGACATGTGGCCATCTACCGGTATGACCTCCACATAATATCATTTGATCTCAATCTGTCTATAGTCACTCTCCAGTATAACAAATCACCCCTCTGCCATGGTCTAGTGAGTGGATAAGCATATGATAGTCTAGGCTCGTTGATGTCCACATTTACTGGAAACTGTGCTGACCTGGTACATGTAATATGCTCGAACATCTAGAATTGTAGAAGGGTGTAAGTCATCAGACTCATTCCCCCTCCACATGAAAAATCTCCTAAATCATGGTAGAGATGGGCTAGCATGCTCTGTCCCCATGAGAATATAGTGCATTGATTCTCCATTGCATGAATGACATATGTAAGGCCCCTGTGCATGTGACTCCCTCACCCGTTGGGGCATATGGTTAGCCCCAGTATAGCTATCATCAATCTCCTCATGAGTGGAAGTTTGTTGGTAGGATGGAGTAACCAACAAAGGAGGATCTGAACCTTCATCTCTGCATGCATGGCTCTATCAATACAATATATCTTCTCTCTCCTCAAAGATGCAAGGTGTGATTTGTCCGATACCTAACTGTACCTCCTTTAATAGGGAGTCTGAGAATGCAATACACATCCTCTAAAGTGACTGTCATCTCTCTCATAGATAAGACAAAGGTGGAGGTATCCAGATCTCATCTCTCCATCAAGACCACGAGCATTGCTACATGAAACTTGGTGGTAGGCATATTGCATATATACCATAGACCCACTGCCTCAAGAATTTGTCAATCCTCCAATGACAGTTGTGGAATTTGGCTCCTCAGATTCTGGTACGTGAGTCTGACAGTATGCTCCTACATGTATGTCAATCTTTGCAAAATTAAGAATCATCAATCAACCATCCATCTAAAATCCAAATCAACTAATTCATCACCTAACACCACATCCCATGGATGCCTTTAGTTGCCCTATCTAGGGACCAGGGCACTCTGGGAGGATCAAGATGCCCAAGTGGGACCATGGCACCTTGGGAGGACCAGGCTCCCAAGGTACCCAACAAGGACCATGGTGCCCTAGGGGGACCATGGTGCCCTTGTTGGGGGCACATGTGGATTAGGGTTTCCTACCTAGTCAAAAAAGTCAACTCAATGAAACAGAAAGTCAACAGAAAGTACACATGCAGTTGAGTGGACCTACCTCGTCAAGTGGAGTATCATTGATCATAGAGTGTCAGAGGATCTCCATCCGGGTAGGCATCTTGGGTTATCGTCGAGGCATTTTGTGCTATGTGGGCTCCTCTCCTACACTATAAGACAAAAAGGCGAAAATGACAAATGAATAGTGTCATTGTCACTATTTAAGGTATAAGTTCTCCTAAAACCCTAATTTATCATTTTCACTCAATCATTCATATCTTGAGCTAGGGAACTCAGATTTTTGAATTGTTGGTTGCACTAGAATTGTCTCAGTTCTCTTTCTTACTAAATGTTCCATGATGTCCTTCGATCTTGTATTGAGCTTTATTGTGAGCATTTGTCATCGCTTCTTTTCATAATTTGACGTGGTAAACATGATACCCTGTTTCAACTCACTAATTATCAAGCCAAAATAGGGGGCATATAGCTACCCACAAATTTCATCATTTCCTTAGTAAGCAATTAGGTGATTCTGTGATTTTATCTAACAATGTGGTTTTGTAGGATGTGGTTCTTAACAGTGTACTGCAGATATCGCTGGGGGTTTCGTTCGACACATTATGGATATATCCTTTTTCATGAATGTTTTCTTTATTGTACTTTAGCTTGCATATGCACGTAGTGTCATATGACCGCTAAAGTGGGGGCTAAATGTAGTGTCGTAAATTGCACACCCTTAATTGTGTGGTACAATTTCATGCTTAAGTTAGAACCTGCCTTAGTGTGTTGCATTTTGTATTTTAAATTCACTTTAAGCATTTCATTAATTAATTAAATTAAATCTAAAGTCCTCTCTTATCACTCCACACATCATAAAATTGGTCCCTTAACCCTAAGTGTTGTTGGCAACAACAATGAAGGAAAACTGATAGGGGGGGGAGTGAATCAGTTTTCATCGGATCAAGCAATTTAAGAACTTCATATCTAATAGATTGCAACAAGAACAAAGATAAACACAATAACAACAATGCGCATAACACCAATATTTTGACGTTGAAAACCTGATTAAGGGTAAAACCATGGTGGGAACCTACCCACAATAAGATGACACTTTGAAGTAGTATGTGTAAATATTACAATGGGGAATGCACATGCATTCAGGCACATTGCCTAGAGCTCATTACTCAAAAACAAGAAGGGATACAACCTCGAGGAAGCCTCACTGCCTTACAAAGACCAGACAACAATCCAGATTACATGAGCTGAAGGAATAGCATCTCCAAATGCCTGATGACAGTTCCGGTTAAGTACAATTGTCTACCTTGCAACACTCTCTGCTCTACACTTCTCACCGAAAGATGAATTTGCTTGTTTGCACATACAACACTCTCTGATAATGCATACACAACACCGATATCCAAATTACATGAATATGACACCTATTTATACAAATCATCAATCTTGACTACAAGGTCGGCTCAACCCTGAAGACCTAATTACAAAATTACATCACACAATACATAGATCAATCACCAGACCAATACAATGCCATGATGACATAGCATGGACCCAAATCAAATCCACAAACACGCAACACCACCAAAAATCTCGCCAAGATCATCCACAACACGCTACAACACCGAAAATGTCGCATAACATGAAGAACATCACCAGACCCATAAGATCCTCAATAATGTGCACCATGATCAATGTGGACCAACAAAACAAATAGGACACAATTAGGAAACACCGACAATCATGTTAGAACCATCCGTGATAGCTGCACCAATACCACTTAATCAAATATTTATCGATCAACACACTGATATTCAAGAACACTCAACAACAACTAGGACTAGAAAGATAACTTGCAGAGCACCAAATCACGAAACATCTGGATTGAAGATACACGAGTAAAAACACAAACTTGTGTCACACTTTTATAAAGGTACCAGCCAACATAACTAAAACTGTTTAACTTCAACCGCATAAAAGTGACATTTCTAAATTGAATTTTGAAATGATTTAAACTGATCAGATGTAGAATTATTAATGAAATTTATATCTGTTATTTTTAAAACTTTTTAGGAAAAAAATTGATATTTTTTTATAAATTCAAAGACAAATTTTTCATTCCTGGTTTTTTTTAAAAAAATAAGGGGTTCTAGTCGACACCACCAAAAAAAAAAGAAAATGGACTTGTTTTTTTCGGATTTTTTTTCCAAATAGAGAACATATATATGCAGTGTTAATTTTTTTTTAAAAATCTTGATTTATATTTTTCTCGTTATAATATTTTGAAGTCCAATATAGCTAAATTTGACAGTTTTCGTTCGACATCACCTTTTGACTACTAAATTTATCATTCTCCAAAAAAAAAACCCTTTTCAAGAAGATTCTCTCATCTATGTAAAATAATTTTATTTTTATTTTTTAATTTCATTTAATATTTATTTTTTAATTTCTAATTAGCCTCTTTTTTAACATTAAAAAGCTACTCACAATGTTTAATTAATAAAAAATATTAAAAAATTATCAAAATAATAATAAAAAAAATGAGCGGATTTGTGACTTCGAGCTTTAAAAAAGGGTATTTTTAGATTTTTGTAAAAAAATATTCTACTTTAAGAAAAATTGAGCAAAAGTGAAAAGTTTTAGAAATATAGAGTTTTTGATCTTTTTTGTGCCACATCACATGTCCGACCGGACTACCCTTAGTTCTAACATTAAAAAAATTTGATTTTTTTTTGGATGGCACCATTTGAACTAAGGGAGTCTGATCGGACTCTCAGTGCCATTTTGGCGCCACGTAGGCACCACGTGGTGCCACATGAGCTAGGGGTAGTCCGACCAGACTTAGTCCGATCGGACTCAGTTCGGTTGGACTACCCTTCATTGACCCAAAGTGTGACACAACTCCATGCTTATACCCACACATGAACATCCCAAACACTCTCCCAAATTCACAACTCAAGATATAATCATTCCAGAGCACAATCGATCAAATACCAGAACACTGCAACACTATACATTGAACACTGAAAAACCAATCCTCATACCAAAATCCATAAATCGATCAAATCACCACGTAGCATCATGAAACCAACACTAAATCAACTAGAGATACTTCATTATTGAAATCATAACATACCAACTGAAACAACCAAACCAACTCTCTGTAATACCAAAACACAAGAATATGTTGCATCAATGACAACAAAATATCCTAGCAGCAACAATATCCAACAATCTCCCCCTTTGGCATTGATGGCAACATATGGATGTGAAAAAAAATCAATGCAAAGAAAGAAATCAACACCAACAATCTCCCCCTGAGATCATGCACACAATCAGTTTTTCAAATGCTTCTCTCCCCCTTTGAAATCAATGCCAAAGACACATACAAATCATTATTCTCTCCCCTAAACATAAACCACTGAACCACACACTGACTACTCCTGCTGAGTAGCAGCACCTGCTCATCAATCTGGATAAGAAGATAAGACTATGAAGTCCTCCATATTGATGCATCTGAATGCATCTAGTTCACATCAGAAGGGGTAGAGACCCCAAACTTATCTCTCAGATATACAAATGTATCTGTAGGCAAAGGCTTAGTAAAAATATCCGCAATCTGATCCTTTATATTTACATATTCCAATTTGACTTCTTCCTCGCTGACTTTCTCCCTCAAGAAATGATACTTGATTGATATATGCTTTATTTTAGAATGCAGTACCAAATTCTTGAAAATATTAATAACACTTGAATTATCATAGTATATAATAGTAGGCTCATCATAGACAACTATAATGTCTTTCAGCATCTACTTCATCCAAACTACCCGAGTACAGTTGCTAGCAACAACAATTTATTCAAGTTCTGTAGTAGATAGAGAAATAGCATCTTGCTTCTTACTTGCCCAAGAAAGCAACTTCTTTCCCAAAAAGAATGTACCACCGAAGGTACTCTTCTGGTCATCAACATCACCTACCCAATCAACATTAGTATAAACACATAACATGAAATCATCATTCTTCGGATACGACAAACCATAGTCAAGTACTATGCCCTTCAAGTATTTGAAAATCCTCTTCACATTAGTAACATGACTTTCTTTAGGATCAACTTGAAATCTTGCATAAAGACAAACAACATGCATAATATCTGGTCTAGTATGAGTCAAGTATAGCAGTCCACCAATGATAGATCTATACAAGGTCTGATTAACTTTTAGAGATTCATAATGCTTAGACAACTTGCATCTAGTCACCATAGGAGTTCCAATAGGTTTGGAGTCATCTAACCCAAACTTCTTCAACAATTCTTTCACATACTTAGATTGAAAAATGAAAATGCCTTTACCACTCTGTGTAGTCTACAATCCTAAGAAGAATTTCATATCACCTATCATAGACATCTCAAACTCTTTTTGCATATCATCAGCAAACCTCATACTCAAATCATCTTCTCCTCCAAAAATAATATCATCAACAAAAACTTCAACAATCAAAATGTTATCATTATCAACCTTAAAATATAAATTACTATCTGCAATACCTTTATATAATCCCAACTTCATCAAATACATGTCCAATCTAGCATACCAAGCTCTAGGGGCTTGTTTAAGTCCATACAATGCTTTCTTCAATCTGCATACCATGTCTCCTTCATCTGATAATAAAAACCCATCTGGTTGCTTGATGTAGACTTCCTCTTCCAAATCACCATTCAAAAAGGCCGACTTCACATCTATCTGATATACCTTGAAATTATTTTAAGCAACATATGCAAGAAGTAATCTAACAACTTCAATTCTAGTTACCAGAGCAAAAGTCTTGTCATAATCAATTCCTTTCATCTGTGAGCATCCTTTACATACCAATCTTTCTTTGTTTCTAACTGGACTTCACTGGCTTCATTCGATTTATTTATGAATACCCATTTTGTACCAATCACATTCTTATCTTTTGGTCTTGGAACAAGTTCCCATGTATTGTTCTTTTCAATCTAATTCAACTCTTCTTCCATATCTTTTATCCAATTCTCATATGTACAAGCTTTGGCCACATATTTAGATTCAATCTTGGAAATCAAACATACCTCTTCAACAACAATCCTTATCCTAGTCATGACACCTTAATTTTTATCACCAATAATCTGATTTTCTGAATGATTTAATCTCACATACCTCAGAGTCTTCTGATTATTCAGGTTCTCAAATTCTTGAACTTCTTCATCGACAATAGTAATATTTGGAATAACTATCTCTATTAGATCATTCTACTTTAGGTTCTCAGTATGCACTTGCTTTGAAATAACATCCTGATCATCAAAATCATACCTGCATGCTTTGATTTGCTTTCCACATTGACATTCATCAACCTTCACATTTGCACTTTCCACTATCTTTTTCAACCTCTTATTGTAACACCAGTAGGCCTTTCTCTTAGTAGAATAACCCAAGAAGAATCCTTCATAACATCTTGCATCAAACTTGCCTATATCCTCATCTCTTTTGATATAAAATTTGCTTCCAAATTTTTTCAAATATCTAACTGTTGGAACATGACCAAACCATAACTCATAAGGAGTCTTACTAGAATCACCTTTTATATGCACCTAGTTGAATGTGTAAACAACAGTGTTAATAGCTTCTCTCCAAAAGGTCTTCAGAACATCCCCTTCAATCAACATAGTCCTAACAACATCTAAAATAGTTATGTTCTTCCTTTCAACAACTCCATTTTGCTAAGGGGTTCTAGGAGCATATAACTATCTTCTAATTCCATGCATTTCACAAAATGAATCAAATTCATCGAATGTGAATTCTCCTCCTCTTTCAAATCTCAAACATTTCAACTTCAATCATGTCTCTATCTCCACCTTAGCTATGAATATCTTGAATTTCTCCAGTGCTTCTAATTTATCTCTTAGAAAAGTAACCCACATCATTCTAGAATAGTCATCAATCAACAACATGAAATGTATGTCACCTTGCGAGCTTCTTACTCTAGTAGGACCACACAAATCAGTATGCACAAGATCTAATAATCCATTAGATGTATATTGCTTACTCTTGAATGAAATTCTTGTTTTCTTTCCCAACTGACATTCTTTACATACAAAATTAGAAGGTTTTACAATCTTAGGAAAATCTCTAACAACTTGAGTTGAACTTATCTTAATCATGCAATCAAAACTAACATGACACATCCTTCCATGCCACAACCAACTTTCATCTATTTGAGCAATCAAACAACTTTTCTCACTAGCATTCAAATGAAAGATATTACCTTTAGTATTAGTACCTGATGCAATCTCTATACCAGAGGCATTCAAAATCTTGCATTTGTTGGCCATTTGGAGGAATTGATTATGTGTTCCATTGATGTCAACACTAGCTATTTGGATGCTTTACCGACACCCTTCTGGTCCCGGTAGGTTGAGTGGTTTCTGGTTGGTTTGGATCCGACATGATTCGGTAGGCTCTAGTATGGTTTGGTTATGGAATTGGCTTATTCATGATACTCATGTTCATATTCAGTCATTTGTTTTTGGTCTAGTGATTGGATGCTATCCTACTTTCTTGGAAGCTTGGCTTGTGGTTCCGGTGAGGGTTTCACCGACAGAGATTTTGATGAGGATCTTTGATGATATGTATAAGTGGTGTTGGTGCAACTTCTGGTGGAGATTCTGGATGTTGTTGGCGAACATGTTCGAGACTTGGCGGATGGAGATCATTGCCTTAGCGTGTGGACCTATATTGGGTCCCGGTTGATCTAGGTTATGAACCGGCTTAATGTAACGTGTCAATTGGACCTCTCGACATGATTTTGGGATGTCTTATGTGTTGGATATTATTTGTTTGGTCTAAGGCCAACATGTTTTGTAATTATGTATTTGGTTTATTGTCTGGTGGCCGACCTGATTGTTTGTGGCTGAGGGTTTGTATATATATGATGTAAGATCTCATTGTAGGTCATCATGGGAATTAGATCATAGGTATAAGGTCAGGGAATGAATATGGATATGTAATGTGCAAATAATGTAATATCATTCAGGTAGAGGATTTGGTCGATCATTGGAGATCGATTTGGGTTTATATAAGAGTATTTAGTCCTCAAGTATTGAGATTAACTAGAACTATACTCAGGCATAGGAGATGCTATCTTTGCAGTTCAAACACTTCTTCCAGATTGTAGTCAGGATTTCTATGTGGTCAGTGAGATTCCTTTTGTGATGAGCAATGTGCTCTAGGTTGTTGGCCTTCTTGCAAGTGAAGGCCCCTCCATTGTAATTCACATTCTTACTATAGAAGTATTATTTGATTGTGGGTAGGCTTCCCACCGTGGTTTTTCCCTTTACCGGGTTTTCCACGTATAAATCTTGGTTTCATGTGGATGGTATTTATTCTGTGATTATTGTTCATGCTTAATTGGTTTAACTACTATTTCGGTATTTGGTTTAAGCATTCTGGTAATGTTTTGGGTTCTGGTATTAAAGTTTTAATTGTTAAATGTTCTGGTAATCTGTGACAACTGATTCACCACCCCCTCACAGTTGTCTTCCGGTTATTTGAATTGTCTAACAACATTTGCCATTATTGAATTGCAAATCATATACCTTATCAACCATCTCTCCAACACTCAAAATATTATGCTTCAAACCTTCAACATATAAGACATCATCAATATCATGCTTACCATCAAGAGAAATAAAACCTCTACAACAAATTACACAAGCTTTATCATCTCCAAATCTTACTATACCACCATCATACCTCTCCATATTCACAAATTTACTTTTATCACCTGTCATATGATGTGAACAATTGTTGTCAATTACCCATTCATCTTTCTCTTCAATCTTAGAAACCAAAGATTTCTCCTCAACAATGCAACTAGTATAATTAACTAGTACCAGATTATCTTCCTTGATAGCAATAAATACAAATTCATCTTCTGAATTCTCATTCTCAGACTCTTCATTTGTCACACCTTCATTAACAACATAATAACATTTCTTCTAATATTTGTACTTCCTGTTAGGATTATAGGGCTTATCATACTTATCATGCTTCTCATATCTATCATGCTTATCAAATTTATCATGTTTATCATACTTTGACATTATTTCAGGACACCTAGAGGAAAAATGTCCTATCTTATTACAAGAGAAACATTTCAAAGGTAACTTCCCATCATACTTATCAACTCCCTTAGGCAATCTCTGAGCAATAAGTGCTTCAAGCTCTTCCAACTCTCTTTCCCGTTCTTCTATCTCTCTCATTTCTCTTTCATATCTGGAAACCCTAGATGAAATTTCTCTTGAATCATACTTATGCTTCCCAGATACAAAGGATTTAAATGCAGTCTCAAATTTACCATGTGATTCTCCAAATTCACTCAACTCAAAAGCAACAAGTTTACCAACCAACATGTCTCTTGTCATAGTGGTCACAGTCCGGATCTCATCAATAGCAACAACTTTAGATTTGTAAGCAGGAAGCAAGGATCTTAGCACTTTAGCAACAATCTCATCTTCTTCAAGAGCTCCATCGACACATCTCATGTTCATGACAAGTTCATTCACTTTAGCCATAAAGGATGATATGTTATCATCTTCTCCCATATTCAACATCTCATACTTTCCTTTCAAACTCTGCACTTTAGCAACTTTGACATGTTTATGGTGTAGGAGCACCTAGCTTCATTTTCATCACAGGTTTGATTTTTCTTAGTTTTGAATTGGAAAGTTTTTCTAAGTTAATTTTGAGTTGTTCTAAGTTGTTTGGATGAGTTTTGAACTCATTGTGTGGTCATGTTTCCTGTTTTCATCTTTTTGCTCACAATTGCCAGTTTTGGAGTTGCTTGGGAAAATGTTGTAAAAAGTGAGTTTTTGATGTGTTTTTGTTTTGAAAAGGTTTTAGACATGTTTTATGCTTGGGTTTTAGGTGTGAGAAGTGTTTTTAGGTGATTGTTAGTCTTGGAGGTCAACCTTGCATCATCTAGGCATTAAAAGTTATCATTTTAGACATGAAAATGTTAAATTTGTGTGCTCTTGGACATGTACCTATCCATACAGGAGGATAATTGATTTGTGGAGGTATTTATTCTCCTTCTTGAACCATTGTAAGGGTTGATTTCATGGATTTATGAAGCATTTTACAAGTTTGCACTAGTTTTACTTGGTTTTTCCCTAGTTTTTAACTCCATGTGAATAGCAGTTCGTACACCTGCTATACTTGGCTTCTTGAAGTCCTAAAATGTTCATGGCTTCCCAAGAACCAGTTGGTCAACTTGTAAATTATGTAAATACATGTTTTGTTTTCAAGAATGTAGGTGCAAGGAGTTTTGTGGCCATGGAGCCCTAGGCAAGTGTGCCATTTGGCTAGGGTCTTTGTAGAAGTTGATGCTTTGCTCTTCTATAGCAAATGCATTCATCAGGTGGACAGACTTGTCTTGTTGTCTAGGATTGTAAGTGAAATCTAAGAGGCTTACTAAGCCAAGAGAAGGAAGTTTGCATTTTCAGTTTGTGTAAATTGTAACAAAAACAGTGAGTCACTATTTTGGAGTTTGTATCCACTCAATTACTTGCTCTCCACCATATGTTGGTGTGTGTAAAAAAATGTTTCTCCTTAATGTGTTTGTAAACAAGAATATGGAGTGGTGTTTGATCCTGCCCATGGGCTTTGTGTTTGCGAAGATCAAGCAATGATCTCTTTAGGCAAAGTTGTAACGCCCAACAGGGTGTCACAGTCATTTATGACTGATTTTAGCATATTAAATGAAGGAGTTTTTGCAATCTTCCTCTTCCATTTGGCAGGTATGAAGGTCAACAAGCAAGAAAAGATAGAGTATTAACAAAAGAACATTAGGCAGACCTTTGAAAGGTGTTTTGACAGTGTTAAAGTGCAAGACAAAGTGGAAAAACAGTGAAAGGAGAAAAGTGTAGTCATAAAAGACTTGATTGCGAACAAATATATGATTTGTAAACTGCCTAATGCTTTTGTGCAGGGCTAATGATGGTTCTTCTTTTTCCCTAATGACAGCCATGTTTACATGATTGAATGTAATTTGTATTCAAGCAAAGATGTGTTTGTAGGAAGCAAGAATGGAAAAGTTGTCAATTGTTGCACTCTCCTTATGTGCATTTTGTAAAAACTTGTTCTCTAACCTTTGAGGGTGTAAAAATACTTTGTCTTGGTCTAATTAGCATGTGGCATGATATAACTAAGGTCTCATGTTTCACTTTGAAGGATTCTATCTTGTTTGCCATCAAAACCCTACCAAACCCTCCTTTTTCACCCATTTTTGGGACAGTCATGGAGAAGGCCTAAGAGACCCTAAGACTTAGAAAATCTTCAAGAACTCCCAAAAGGGTGTCGGAATATTAACTTCTTTTTGTCGGGAGGTCCATCGCTTGAGCAGGGTGAGCACAAAACCCCAAAAGCAGGGCTAATTCCTAGTAGCTCGTTTTAGGCCTAAAACTAGGTTTTTGTCAAATCGGGTATGCCAAAGAAGGTTGCAAAGCATGAAACCCAACAAATCAAGTTGAAATAGGTTAACCTAACATGAATCCAACATATTTGGTGAGTTTGACTTCATAAGTCAGTTTTGTAGCACTTGAAAGGATGACAACAACTATGGAGTTGAAGCCCTTGAGTAACCAAGGAGAGTTTGACTTAGGGAGGTGGAACAAGGAGAGTTGCTAGATTGCCTTTGAGCTTTTTGCACTTTGATTTTGGGGACTACACCTTGAAACCAGCAAGGACCTATCATCTAGCAAACACCAAAACCTATTGAGCAATTCCCTTGCATCTACTCCCTATCATAGTGGTATCAGACATCAGTTACACTTGGGAAGAAGTAGCAATTTGGCAACCATGGTGACAAATGCAGAATTAGCAAAGAAAGTGGAAGATCGGGAAGAATAAAATAGCTTACTCAAATTGAAGCTAGACCTCCTAGAGCAGAAGTTGGGTGAAGTAGAAGTGAAGGTAGATGAAGCTAGCAATAAGATAGAGGGAACAGAAGGCAGGGGTAAGCTCTTAGCTATAGAGGATGAAACCCATATACCAGACCCTGTGATAGAGAATGAACCCTTTTTGAAAGCCTTGAAGGCTATGAGTGAGAGAACACTAGAAGGAGTCCCACTATTCAGTGGTAAAATGGACCCAAAAGTGGTCATGGAGTGGATTGAGGGTCTTGAGAACCATTTTGAATGTGATGGTGTGACAGAGGCCCAAAAAGTGAAGGTGGCTAAATCCAGGTTGAGAGGAGCTTCCTTAACATGGTGGAAGTTCATCCAGGATCAACGTGAGAAAGAGGGAAAAAAGCCCATAGCAACTTGGAAGGGAATGTTGTCCAAGATGAGAGAGACTTACATTCCAGAGGACTATGAAATATAGCTTCATAGGAAAAGGCAAAACCTTAGGCAAAAAGAGTTAGATGTCAGCACCTACACCGAGGAGTTTCAGAAGCTATGCCTTAGGTCAAAGATCCAAGAGGATGAAAATGTCAAGGTTGCTAGGTATCTCAATGGCTTGAGATGGAACATACAAGAAGAGTTAAGTTTGTTGTGCCCTACAACAGTCCAAAAGTGCTATCAACTTGCACTCAAGGTAGAGGAAAGGAGTAGGAAGAAGCAAGAGCAGCATAACAGAGGTAGAGGAAGAGGCAGAGATGGTAGAGGCCATCGAGGTAGTTTTGGGGGAAGACACATAGATCAAAGGTCCCAGGGGGAATATAAGCTTATAGAGAAAAGCGGGGATTCTCAGAGCAAGCCCAATTATAGGGGTAGGGGATCAAGCTGTATGCGGGAAAAGTGGGCTGATAAAACTTAATATGTGAAAATATTGCCAAATGACATGTCCACACACACACACAGGACTTCTTGATGCAAGCTATGGAGTAATAACGTATTACTTAGCTTCCCAAGGAGGGTCCCATGGTTCTCTATCTCACAATGTCCCTCAAACCAATGTTTTGCTCTTAGATCACTGAGCAAAATGGTTCAGGGATGGCAAATGTAAGAATGAGGGATGCTTTGATAGATTTTAGTATGAGATACGTTATAGGCTAGGTATGATTCTAAAATGCAATAAACTAAATGATAAGATGACAAGATTAGTATGAATACTATCTTAGCATACTATATTTAGTCTATGATTGAACTAAAATGATAAAGAAAGTAATCTAAACATGCATATTTAGTCTAATTCCTGATCTAAAAGAGGCTAAATGATGAGCATATATGAAATGAGAAAGCTTGAAAGAATTTGAGCATAAGTGTAATGCTTCAAATTTGAAAGATGATTGTTGAAAATGGAGGAATGAGAGCTCTATTTATAGCACAAACAGGGCAATGGATGGCCAGGATTGAAAGATTCAATCAAGGGTTAAGCTTGAAAGTTGGGGATCCATGTGCACAAATTGCACCAATGAAATGGTGACAAGTGTCAACATAGGGTTGGGTTGAGAGAATGGGTTGGAGGCATTAAAGGCCTGAGAAGACCTCATGGTTATCTAAAGGCTAAGGGTCAAGTCTAAGTTAGGATTACCCACTAGATTAAGAGTTAATCCAAGGATAAACCTTTGTGCAAATGTTTAAGAGATAATCATGGTCAAAGCATTAAAGGCCTGATGAGACCCTTGGGTTGGATGAAGGTTGAGTCAAAACAAATGTTTTAACCATGTAGGAGGGTTTGAGTTAACCATTAATGGTTATTGGAGACTTTGTGGATTAAGTGGTTGACGGTTGAAAGCCTTCAATGGTTATCAAAGACTTTGAGCCATTTGGTGGTTGAAGACTTGAAGCCTCTAATGGTTATCAAAGACTTTGAGGGTTTGAGAAGTGACTTCCCTTTGCTTAGGGATGTGACAAAGTTTAGAGGAGGGGTTATATTAATTAGAAGCGATTAGAAGATTCTAGAAGGGATTAGAAAGGGGTTTGGGATTTTGCAAGTGGATGGAGGGATAATAGGATTTAATTGAAATAATTTAATTCAATTTGGTTGCCATTTGGGGAAATTAAATAAATTAGAGTTATTCAATTTAGGATAACTATTTAATTAAATTTTGAATTTAATTAAAAGTGGATAGGGGGGATTTAATTGAATAAAATGATTTATTCATTAAATGGTATAGTGAATTTATTTAAATAAATTGAGTAATTTATTTAATTAAATAGAGGAATGTGGATAATTTAATTAAATTGGATTTAATCAAATAGAGAAATGAACATAAAATATTCATTTAGGAATATGGTCATTTTTATACGTCTACATTTTGCTCCTCTTTGAAGTGACGTGTGTGCACATGTTATTTCAAAGAAAATGATGCCTTATCATGATTTATGATCAAATGCAATTTTTGTGTCGTTCTTTTGATTTGCCAGTCGTGCCCCAGATTTGATGTGATGCTCCAGATTCGATATTTGATGGTGATGCCCCCCTCGGGAGATGAATCAATATTTAAAAAAAAATAAATTTTTTTGATTTAATTTGATGAGTTGCGTATGATGTGTATGATTTCGTGCATGTAAAATGTGTGTGAATTGATTCATCTCCTGATAAGTTACAAATTTTTTGGTATAGGGGAGACCACGACCATATTATAGGTCCAGTCGGCTAACCCTAATTTCATTTTCCTCCTATAAAAGGGGAAAAGGGCTTGATTTAGGTTCATTTCTGCTTTATTGATTTTGGAGAAAGAGAATTTGCTCTGGAGAGAAAATGCCTATTCCTTATCACAGACACCGTTTCGAGCGTGTCCGGAGATACCGGAGACCTGTAGCGCGTGGACCACCAGTAAGTCAATGTTTTTGACCTTGTTTTGATTTTTTGTTTTGTCATTTTTAGTCAGTTTTTGAATTTTAAAGTTCGGGTTTAACAGTTTAGCACGTCTAGGGTTTAGTTTAGCACATACGAAGTTTAGAGTAGCGCATCGAGTTCAAATTTAGGGGTCGCGTCCGAAAAAGATAGGTTAGCACATAAAATTATTAGGTCAGCGCGTGCATGTAGAATAGCGCATGGAAAGTGTTGGGTAGCGCGTCGCGTCAACAGGTTAGTGCGTAGGGGTGACCTAGCGCATAGGGGCCGCAAGGGTTCGCATAGGGAAGGGGGTTTAGCGCATAGGACTAACCTAGCGCATAGGGCTAAACGGGTAGCGCCTAGGAGGGGTAGATTAGCGCGGAGACAGAGTCTAGCGCATGGGGTAGGTTAGGTGGCACATGGGGAGAAAAGATTAGCGTGTAGACTGAATCTAGCGCATAGGTTAGATAGAATAGAGCGTAGGAGGGGCAGCCTAGTGCGTGGGGGTGTTTTAGCACATTGAAGATCTGTTTTAGCGCATCAGAAAATTTTTGTATTGGCCGATTTGAAAATTGGTTTTGTTTGTCTGTCATGTTTTGATGAATTTATCCAATATGACTGTTTGTATAACTTGTTTTGATTTGCGATTTGCCAAGTTATGTATAGATATTAATGTGTTTTGTTAATCAGAATATGATGTATTTGCGTGTTCTGTTTCAAATTTAATGTGTGTGAAGCCTGAGTTGTATTACAAGCCGATATGGGTTGGAAACTTGAGTTGTTTTACAAGCTGATATGGGTGGGAAACTTGAGTTGTGTTACAAGTTTATGTGATTATGGAGACTTGAGTTGTGTTACAAGTTTTGATATGGTTTTTTGAGAACTTGAGTTGTTTTACAAGTTGATATGAAATGATAGGATTCTGAACTTTGATAGAGATGAGCAAATTGTTTCATGTTGTTGATGTAAGTTTGATTTTGATATCTTTGTGTTGATGTGGAAACTGATATTGGATATGTTTTGTTTGTTGACAGAAGTGATTGGGTGTTGTACAGTCGAGGGAGAGATTCCCGAGACCGTGGACATTGATACCGCGGTTGTCACAGGAAGATTTGGATATTATTGAGAGATGTGGATTGACTTCTCTCCTGGATATGCCTCGGTTCACTGTGAACCGAGGGCTTTTGACAGCTTTTGCAGAGAGGTGGCACAGTGATATGAACACCTTCCATCTTGCCACTGGAGAGATGATAGTCACCCCAGAGGACTGTTACTGGATTTTGCGCATCCCTGTAGTAGGGGCACTACTTCCCTATGAGCAGTCAGAGGAGGGTGGCACAGAGGCACTGCGCCGCATATTCCAGGATGATACAGTTTGTGGTTATGAGATCCCCTGGCAGGAGTTTTTGGATTTGGATTATGCACCGCTGCCATCTGCACTCGTAGGATTCATTGGGGGATTCCTTTGTCCTAATTGCAGGTCGAAGGGATTCTCGGTGGGATGGGGACTGGTTTTGGAGGAGATGGTTACTCAGGGTAGGAGGTTTGCATGGGAGTCAGCGATGCTGGCTCATTTATACAGGAGTTTACATGAGGTAGTATACCTCGGGTACGACAGTTTGTCAGTTGGCGTGACCCTATTATAGGTATGGTGCTGGGAGCACATTCCAGCAGCGAGGCCACTGGCAGATAGGGACAGGCCCGTAGGTGCAGCATATGCCTACGGTTATAGAGGTCTAGTTGTCCAACGTAAGCTGGACAAACTAGAGCATTGGAGGAGGGTTTTTGACGACATAGATACGGTCACTTGGAGACCATATACAGGCTATGAGGTATGGGCAGAGGATGGGCTGGAGATTCCCTTTGTATTTATGACGAGGTATCTGATTGGGAGGACCCCGTTCATCATTGAGCAGTTTGTGGTGACCTGAGTTTTGAGGCAGTTTGGGCGCCAGCAAGGGATTCCTCAGGGAGCGTGCCTGTATGCATGGCGGCAGCAGGATGTGGCCGATTGGGGGCCGACTATTGACAGTGTGGTGGGAGTGGAGGAGTTTGTGGGGTTGGCTGGGCAGATCTGGGATTATGCCCTAGAGATTCAGGATGCGGGCATGACAGACGAGTTCGCTTGATTGTTTGCGGCGCGGGCGGTGGCTAGGATCTCTGATCCTGAGGAGATGAGGCCATTGTTTGATTCAGATGAGGAGGAGGGAGATGGGGGAGATGATGGAGATGATGGGGAGGATGGAGGAGGGGGAGGAGTTAGAGGAGCCAGAGGAGCCAGAGGGAGGCGGGGAGGTAGAGGTGTGGAGAGAGCGGTGCGGCAGGGGAGGATAGACAGGGGAGAGGTGGATTGGCTATCGGAGCCGGGAGAGAGGGGAGAGTGGGGGAGGTGCTAGCTGTAGTGGGGGGTGAGGAGGAGTTGAGTAGACCAGCACAGAGGAGGAGGATGGATGTACTCCCACCTCTAGTACCGAGGACAGGCCGCGTGGGAGGGGTTCCTCCAGCATAGGTACCGCTGTGAGTTTGAGTGCCAGGTCATGTGGAGGATGCGCAGATCCGGACCTTGCAGATTACCATTTAGCAGCTGCAGGCGCAGATTTTGACCTATCAACGATAGATTTCTCAGTTGACCACTGAGAGAGATATCGAGATAGAGCGACGAGGATGAGCGGAGGAGGTGGTGGCGAGTGTGTAGAGAGCAGCGGTAGGTGGTCCGATGAGAGACACCCTTAGAGAGCTGACACTGAGAGCGCAGGAGCCAGAGTATTATAGGTGGCATTATGAGGCTGCAGTACCCAGGGATCGATGAGTGGAGAGTTTTGCGCAGTCGAGATCGACTCGATCTCGAGCCACTTGGTCACGATCTGAGAGCCGAGGTGTGACGGGGCCACCGAGACAGGACCCTCCTGGAGATCCAGGGGCGGGTGCATCTAGAGCGAGACCATCTCCGTCAGGAGATAGTCATACTTGAGAGACATGGTCTCTGTTGTATTTTTGGATCATTGTTATCCTTTGGACTGGACACGGTGTTTTGACACATTTTGTAGATGTTGATCATTTTTGAGATATATATACGGCACCATTTTTGATCTATGTGATGTGTTTATATGGATGTATGTTATGTGGGTTATCTTATGTGATGATGCAATATATGATGTAATGCATGATGCAGGATGTATGCTTTTTATATGCTGTGAGATGTATCTTGAAAATGAGATGTATGTTTTAATATGCTACTAAATGTATCGTGATATGTAAATGATGTGAAATGATATGGAATGATGTTATGCAACTAATTGTAAAATGATGTGCAACTAATTGTAAAATGATATGCAACTTGTTTTTGGAGCATCCCTCATTCTGTATTTGTCGTCCGATATAGCCATTTGTTTGCTTTCTTTGTAGATATCATCATTGAGCATTGATTTGTTTAGGATATGTTGAAAATTTATACAAGCATAATGGTATAATTGAACCATGATGACCTGAGAAAAATTTACATGATATTTGATTTTGCAAGATAGCACAAGCGTCAAGGTATAATTGAACCAGGACGACCTGAGTGCTTATTGCGTAAACAGACAAGATTTGATCATTTGTATGCATGAAGTGGAATCAGGCCTTCAGTGATATTCAATGTATCACGTCTTGAGGCAAGTATTCACACAGTACAAGTGATCGCCTCCCAGACTGGAGACTAAGAAAATATTGGAGTTTTCCCACGATCTCTAGCTGTGAAGCATTTAGTGAGACAAGGAAGAGAATCCAATAATTCAAAAAGTTCAAAAAAATGCAAAACTAGTTAAGATTTTATGCTATAGTGCAACATTCAGTACTTCAAAAAATCATCCATCCTTGGTTTTTTCGATTTGTTTTGTTTTGTTTGGCGATGAAGCGTAGTTGTTGGTTTTTTTGTGGTTTGTTGGATGTCATGTTGTTGAGTTTTGCATCTAGTCTTGATGTCTTGAGTGTTTGCAATATTATTTACATGCCCCTAGCTGAGTGTGCCTCTTGATGTGAATATATACAGTGATTCCAAGCCATGGTGGATTAGTAGTAAGAGGAGATATATAGACAAATCAGGATAGTGACTAGGCTAAGTATGTCCTGAATGGATATTTGCTAAGTGTCGGGCGATGGCCGATAGTGTTTGTAGGGATAAAATGGCGTGGATATAGATGGAGGAGCCATTCTTTCACAAGAGCGCTTGTTTACCAGGTTTTCACCATTTATTTTTATTGTACTTTGTTTTTGCTTTTTCTAGATTTTTTTTGATTTTTTTGCTTATTTTGGCTTTTTCCGTGCACTAGGCTACTTTAAGTATAGTACCTTTTCAGATGGATGCTGTTGGTTGGTTCATCGAGCACATCTCCTTCAGAATTTCTTAGCTGATAGGCACCTGATCCATAAACTGAGATGATGACATAGGGACCTAACCAGTTAGGCTCAAATTTCCCTTTCTTTTTTCGATCTTGCTGATTTCTTGGATTTTCTTTAAGGACTAGGTCACCAACTTTGAAGTTGCGGGGAATGACTTTGTGATTGTAGCTCCTACACATGCATTGCTGATATGCTTTGAGATGAGTATAAGCATGTTGGCATCTCTCATCTAATAGCTCAAGTTCTTGCAGGCGGTTAACTCGATACTCTTCATCTGGGATTAAGCCTTTCAAAGAGACTCTGAGAGATGGGATCTCTACCTCCAGTGGTAAAATAGCCTCTGATCCATATACCAATGAGTATGGTGTTGCTCCGGTAGGTGTACGGATGCTGGTTCTGTATGCCCAAAGTGCTGGATTGAGCTGTACGTGCCAATCTTTGCCTGCATCATTCACTGTTTTCTTAAGGATTTTTAGTATCGTTTTGTTAGATGCTTCCGCTTGACCATTGCCCTGTGGGTAATATGGTGTAGAGAACCTATGTTGGATTTTGAATTTTTCACATAGTTCCTGTACATCTTGGTTTTTGAAAGGTCGTCCATTATCTGTGATGATTGAACTTGGAATACCATATCTGTAGATCAGATAATTGAGGATAAAAGAGACAATTTGTTTCCCTGTCACTGTGGTCATGGGAACTACTTCTATCCACTTGGTAAAGTACTCTGTTGCTGTTATAATGAACTTGTGTCCATTTGATGATGAAGGATGAATTTTGCCAACAAGGTCCAGTCCCCACTGACAAAAGGGCCAAGATGTTGTAAATGGCTGCAGTTCTTGTGTTGGTGCATGTATCAGATTGCCATGGATCTGGCATTTAGGACATTTCTTGGCGAAATGATATGAGTCTTTCTCCATTGTAGGCCAGTAGTATCCCATCCTGAGAAGTTTTTTAGCAAGAGTAGTGCCACTTGAATGTGTGCCGCAAATACCTTCATGAAGCTCGCGTAAAGCAGAATCGGAATCATTACGATCAAGACAACGAAGAAGAGTACCATCGAGACCTCGACGATATAAAGTATCAGCGGTAAGGGTATAACGGGCAGCTTGTCGGATAAAGTTACGTTTTTGGTTACGGGATTGGTCAATGGGTAAGATATTATGCTTGAGGTAATCGTATATTGATCCATATAACGGAGAATCTGAACCAGTCAAGGCATAGATAACCTGGGATTCAGAGTGGTCATAGGCGGGGGAGAACAGTTGCTCTACCAGGAACTCATAACGACTTTGTTGCTCTGGAATTTGTAGTAATGAAGCGATTGTAGCCATTGCATTGGCTGCTTTGTTGTTCAACCTTCGTAGTTGCTCGAAAGTGATGTGTATAAAATACTGTTTGAAGTCATCCAGCATCCGCTTATAGGGTAGTAGCTTGTCATCCTTTGTCTGATAGTCATTGTTGATTTGATGGATGACCAGTTGCGAGTCCCCATAGACTTTTAACTCTGTGATTTTCCATTCTACAGCCATTTTGATGCCTATGACCAGTGCCTCATATTCAGCCACATTATTGGTGCAAGGAAACATAAGCCTATATGATCTTGGTATAGTGTGTCCTTCAGGAGTGATCAACAGAATGCCAGCACCGGAACCATGTTGTGTATAGGATCCGTTAAAGTATAGGGTCCAGTGTTTGGTAGAAAGAGCAAGAACATCCCTGTCTGGAAATTCAACCTCCATGGTTTGTTTTCCTGGTAGCGGTGCTTCGGCCAACTAATCTGCAATTGCTTGTCCTTTGATGGCTCATCTTTCTGTGTATTGGATGTCAAATTCACTGAGAATCATGACCCATTTAGCCAATTGGCCTGTAAGAGCTGCCTTGCTGAGTAGATATTTGAGAGGATCAATTTTTGCAACCAGCTTGATGGTGTGTGCTAGCATATAATGTCGGAACTTTTGAGATGCAAAGACCACTGTTAGGAAAGCCTTCTCAATTAATGTATAGTTGAGTTCATAGCCATTCAATGTCCTACTGATGTAATATATGGCTCGTTCCTTTCCTTGTTGATCTTCTTGTGCCAATAATGCCCCCAGTGATATATCTGTTGTTGAGATATATAGGATAAGTGGCTTTCCTGCGACTGGTGGTACTAGAACTGGAGGATTCATTAGGTACTATTTGATTTGGTAAAAATATTCTGCACACTTGGCCTCCCATTTGAATGGTACATTTTTGTGTAGTAAATGGTTAAATGGTAGACTTTTATCTGCTAGCTGAGCGATGAATCGCCTGATTGACTGAAGTCATCCTTGTAGAGATCTGAGTTGACTGATATTCTTTGGTGGTGGCATGTCCATGATGGCTTGTACCTTTGCTGGATCTACTTCAATACCTTTAGCTGAGACTATGTAGCCTAGTAACTTGCCTGATGTAACCCTGAAGACACACTTCTTAGGGTTAAGCCTGACTTGGAATTTCTCCAATCGATCAAAGATTTTTGTTAGGATGCCAAGATGTTCTGCTCTAGTGAAGGATTTAGCTAATAAGTCATCCACATAGTCTTCCATAAATGTGTGCATCATGTCATGGAATATTGTGGTCATTGCTCTTTGATAAGTGGCCCTTGCATTCTTTAAGCCGAAAGGCATAACATTCCAACAGTACGTTCCCCAAGGACAGGTGAACGCGGTTTTATCTTGATCTTCTGGGGCTATTTTGATTTGGTTATAGCCTGAGAAACCATCCATTAGTGAGAGCATTGCATGGCCTGCTGTGAGATCTACAATGATGTCGATACTGGGTAGAGGAAAGTCGTCCTTTGGACAAGCTTTGTTGACGTCTCTGAAGTCAGTGCATATTTTGATACTTCCATCTGGTTTTGATACTGGAACGATGTTGGAAATCCACTCTGCATACTCAATGGGTCGAATGAATCCGACATCTAATAATTTCTTTAGTTCAGTTTTGACCATGAGTGCCACCTGTGGGTTCATCTTGCGTAGCTTTTGCTTGACTGGCTTAACTCCTGTAGAAATGGATAGATGATGCATGATTAAGTGTGGATCTACTCCGGGCATATCAGCATATGACCAAGCAAAGTTGATTTGTTGTTCTTTAAAGAAGATGATGAATGCTGATCTTTCTTCCTCTGTCAGAGATTCTGCAAGGTGTATGTTTCTGGTTGCTTCTGTGGTACCAATGTTGATTGATTGAGTGGGCTCAATCAATATGGGCGATCGCTCATGAAAGTGCTCAGGAAGAGTGTCAAGTCTCCCATCGTTAGGTGCCTTAAAAAGGGTTTCACCCTCAGATGTGTCCTTTATTTTTACTTTTTTGTGATCTAGAATTGCCATTGACTGGTTTTCAACATTAGATCCTTTATTTGGTTCATTTTTGCGACTGAGAGACTTGGCACTCCCTGATTGACAGATATCGTTATTTTCTTCACTGGTAGAGCCTGTTTTGGGATTTACGGTACATAAGTAATGGATAATAGATTCATCATTGGGGAAAATTGGTATATCATGGATTTCAGGTTCATCCCAGTCGATAAGGTCAGGAAAGACAAGTGGTAAGGAATCATTAGGTGGACTAAGTTCAGCTACTGTGAGTGTTAGGATAGAGTTTTCATCGTGATTGTTCTTGGTTTTAAAGAAGTTCAAGATTTTGTCGAGGTCTTCGATGGTATTATCCTCTACATATACTTACTCATAATGTTCCTGTTCGCTTTCCTCAGTGTCGTAGATATTTTGTGGTCCAAATTCAAGAGGCTTATCTTCTGCGTTATGTTCTTCTTGAGAAAGAGATATAGAATTAGTATCATCAAGGATATCTGTAGTAGCATTGGAGCAGGTACCCCATTCATATTCATTAGAATCCATCTCACAGGCATCATCCCAGATTCTATCTGTGTTGTAAACTGGTATGATGTATGGTGAAAACAAATCTTTGATGATGGATACCATTTTGATGGTCTTTGTTGATTCTGCGTCAGATCCGTCTTCTACTTTCTGGATTTGTTCATAGACTGTGCTTCCTCGGGGAGGAATAACGGTATCTGGAGATGACCTGATTTGTTCTTGAGATATTGGTGTTTGAATATGAGCTACTGCTGCAGATAGGGCCTTCTTATGACTTAGAAGCTTTTCTTGATGTAACTTCTGATCTTGACATTCCCGGCCCTTGCGGATTGTTTCTGCTGATTCAAAAAGTGCTTCCTGCCAGGATTCTTCTTTGTACTTCTTCTTTTCCTTCCATTGAGGTTTTGTAGTTGTGTGTGGCGGCTGTTTCAACAGGAATGTGAGTTTAGAACCCAATCCTGCTTTGTTTCTGCTAGGTTGTGAAGGAAGATCTATAGGTTCAGTGACTCCTTCTTTGCGTTTTCCAATAGGTCCTTTACCGCCATATCCCATTTGCTTCATGATTAAGTAGCCTTTTCCATACAGGTGTGTTGGTAGAACAATGTCCAGAGCGGCTGCTCTATGATCGTCTTCTTCATCTTTATATAACTAGCTAAGAACATCTTTGTCTTCTGATTCATGTGCGAGAGTGCCCAGTTGGATGAAAGTACCATCAAATTTGGTAATGGGCTGAGTAACCTGATGTGTTGATGTAGTAGGCAATCCATGAGATCTAGGGGATGTTGGCAATTTAGCCAAACATAACGGTTCCAAAGAGTATTCTCCTATACCTTGGTCTTTAATTTGCATTTTCTTTTTGAAGTCTCCCCACAAGGAGTTGGATTTTGCTGTGTGTTGATCTGATGCATAGGATCGCTGCTTTTCTCTATTATGAGGAACCAAACTATCTTGGGCTGCCCCCATTGCGTTGCAATGTTGAAATGGATTATGATCAGCTGATATGGAGATTTCTTGTCCATCATAAGGGAACTTGACACACTGGTGATACATAGAAGGTACTGCTTGCATTTCATGTATCCAGGGTCGTCCTAACAAAATATTGTAGGTTAGATCTATGTCTAAGACTTGACATATAGTATCCTTTTGTACTGGTCCTACTTGAATAGGTAATATCACTGTTCCTTTAGAGGACCTCTCTTCATCATCATATGCTTTTATGGTAATCTTCTTGCAAGGATCAATAGATTCTTCTGAGAAGCTTAATGCACGGATAAGCTTTAAAGTACATATATTAAGTTCATCTCCTCCATCTATTAAGACTCTCTTTACTCGGTGTTTGCAAACAATGACTTCAATATGGAGAGGAGTATTATGTGGATGACTCAAGGAAGTATTGTCATGTTCTGAGAAGGTGAGGTTATGAGGTTCAGTCATATGGGCAACCATGGCTTGAAATCTGTCCATATCCAAATTTTGAGGTACATTGGTTTCCAATAGCGCTTGCTCTAATATGTCTTTGTGCCTTGGTGATAGTTTCAATAATTCCAGGATAGATATCTGAGCTGGAGTCTTGCGTAGTTGGTTGACCAAGTCATATTGGATTTTTGGTGTGGTAGTTGTAGGTGTAGTATGTCCTTTCAAGACATATTTCTAAGTTCGGGTTGTGACATTGACAGATTCATGATCACGTTGATCTCGGATGGTGATGACATTTACTTGATGATCTTCAGCTGATATGTGGTTGATGGTGTTGTTGTAGATGTGATTAATACGAGCTCCGCGTGTATCAGCTGAAGTTGATGCTCCATCTTTGTTGTAATTTGGAAGAGGATTTTTGAAGGCTCCATGATCACCATTTGTTTTGAGACCATCGACCGTTAAGTCACCTTGATCAATCATGTCCTGCACTATGTGTTTCAATCTCATGTACTCGTTTGTTCTATGACCCTTGTTGTGATGGAAATCACAATAGTGCGAATCATTCCACCAAGGTGGTTTGATTGGGGGTTCATAATTGTTGATTGGAGGCAAAGACAAAATCTTGTTTGCCAAAAGTTCTCTGAATGCGGATTCTAAAGATTGTCCCAGTGGTGTGAAGATGCGCTTTTGAAAATTGTTCGCGTTGCGTGAATTGTTGTTAGGTCCTGGATTCATGTTTTTGCTTTGAGTATCATTGGTGTTGTTTGTATTGAGTTGTCCTTGATCAGTGTTTTGTGCATATGTGTTAGCATTTGGTGCAGCATTTTTGAGATTTTTCGTGTTCTGAGGATTTCCAGATAATGCAAGCACTGGTTGCTTAGATTTGGGATCATGTGATTCGTTGTTGCCTTCATTTCTGTTTCGAGTCCAAAATCGAGATTTGTCAAGGTTGGTGTTGTTTTGGTTATTGTAGTTTGATGAGTTTGTTCCTTCCTTGTAGAACTTGAGTGTGCCCTTTTTGACACATGCTTCTTCCACTTGAATGCCATTTTCAATCAATTTAGCGAACGATGGTATGAATTGAAGTTTTAGTCGATAACTCATCTCACTGTTTAGGTTATCGATGAAGATTTCCATTTTCTCCTTTTCAGGAAAATCTCGAGGATATCTGGAGACCATGCATCACCAGCATTGAAGGAATACCATGAATGTTTTGTTGTTCTTTTGTTTGGTATTGCAAACATCTAGCATGGTTATGGCATGTTGGATGTTGTAGGAATAGTGGGTTATGAATTTGTTAACCAACTCATCAAATGATCTGACAGGTGGTGAGATTTTGGATAACCATTCCATGGTTTTCCCTCCCAAGCTTCTGGGGAATAACCTCATTAAATAGGTGTCATCATGAGCAAATTCAAGGCTCAGTGTGCAAAATTCCCGAACATGATCTTGGGGATCACTTTTCCCATCATATTTATCAAATTTGGGAACATCTGAGTTTGGAGGAAAAGGCACCATGTTCAAGCTTTTGTCAAAGGGGTAAGGACAGATTTCATTTAAAGAGTACCACACTATTGTCCCTTATTGCATATCTTGTATTTGCCTTTGCAATATTTGCATTTGTTGAGTAAGGGCTGCCAAAGGTATATTGTCATGTCGAGGAAAAATTTCTTGCCTTGTATTGGTTCTCAGCTGAAAAGGTGTGGTAAATGGTTTATGTTGCTCTGGTGTTTCTAGCTCAGGTATACGCATTTCTGGTATGCGTTGTTCTGGAATGTGTTGCTCAAAGTTATGTTGTTCAGGTATGCGAGTTTCTTCTTCTCTGTGTTGTTCTTGATATGCATATTGTCAAGATCCGGTTTGAAAAATGTTTGGGTCGAAATCTTCAGGAAGTTTAACGCCCTTGCTTGTAAGCATCAACAGATATTTTTCTTTGTCATTTTCCACGAGCTTTTCTACAAGTTTTTGGAAGGAAGGGTTTTCTTGTCATTCCCGAAGAAGGGCTTCAGTAATTTTAGGTTCTTCTACTGGTGGAACTTCAAAAGGATTTGATAATCTGTGATTCATACTTGATTCTGCATGTGTCTCGCTTTGTTTGTCTCGTTGAGAGCGAGTAACAGGCATTTTAGTAAAAACTTTCAGTGATGAAAGGGACAAAAGCCTCTTCGATGTGTTGCTTAGGTGTTGGTGGTTCTAGTCGAGATGTGTTATATGTGATGCACTCGTCGGGCAAGAATGTTGGATTGATCTTTCCTCCACGGTTTATGTTTTGATTAAAAGCAGACTTTTGACAGTATGCTCTTGTCTTCAAAGGTTCTTTGTCAAATTCGCTAGATTTGTTTTGGATATAACGTTTGACATGATGAAGGAATACCTGATGAGATTTGAAGAGTTGACGATTGCTGTATAAAAACTTATTTCTATTGATGAATTTGGAAAAACTAGGTTGTTGTTTCTTCAACGTGATGTTACGATAGAGGTTCTTTCTTCTCAGAATAAGGGGATTAGTCATGCATGAGTGATCAATGATTTCCTTTGATGTGTTTGGATTCAATTGATTCTTGTTTTTGAAATTTTTTCAAATCTTACTTTATCAGAGTGAAGGTTTAGATGTCCCTTCACGATAAAGCGTGTTAAATGATATGGATAAAAGCTTCCTAATCTGGAAACTGGATTTGACAATTTGAGAATTTTAAACAAGTGTTTTGAGATAGAAATCCGTAAGATGGTAAAGGATTTTGTTGATACTGATGATGAAATCTCTGGATTATGATAGGAGAGACGTCCTCTATTGTGCGATTTGTTTAGGATTCTGACAACTTTTGTTTTGACACAAATTGAGCTCAAGAAATAGTTTTAGTGGTTTTTTTGTCACTCTGGTTTGATGAAAAAGGCTTCTAAAAATGTTTTTGAAATTTTGAAATTTTTATCGGTTTTTCTCTTTGTTTTCCTGTTTTGGATCACGCGCTAGAACAGAGTCTACATGCGTTACTGAATTTTCTTGATGCACTAAAAGAATAAGCACACGCGCTAAGCTGCCCCTAGATATGCACTAAAGTTTGGACTTTCTGAAATGACAGTCTAACAGTTGAAAAAGTTTATGTGCTATCCTGGACTTCCGATGTGCTAACTTTTAGACTGTATGCGCCAATGTTTCTATGCCACGCGCTAAAGTTAGGACTGTTGAAAATTGTTGTGGAATTTTGTTTGAAAAAGCTACGCGCTATACTGGGCCGGTTACGCGCTAACTTTTAAACTCTATGCGCTAATTCTTGGTTCCTACGCGCTATGCTGCTGTTGCCACGCGCTAGACTATGTTTCAGATGCACTAAAAGAATTTATACTATTTTGCCTTATGATAAAAACGCTACTTTTTTAACTTCACGCGCTAATTTGAGGTTTGGATGCGCTAGCAAAAGTCTTCCACGCGCTAAGATGTTGCTCTTATGCGCTAGACTGCCCTGATTTTTCCGTTTGGTTGATTTCTTGAGGATTTTGAATTTTGTTAAATAATTTTCAAGTGTGATGGATGATTTTCTGAAGTAATAAATGCAAGCACGGCACAAAAAGTACCACCATTTTGCCTAATCTAACAAAAAGTGTATGTTCTGCGAGGATGTGTTCAAATCCCCAATGTTTTAACAAGTTTGGATACAAGTAATACACTTCAAAAAGACTCTTTAGTCAAGGGTCATAAATAACATCATAGCCCACTAGTCTCGATACTCCGTCAGCTCAAATAGCCATGTCACCCCCTAGAGGGCGCCCGTTTTTTTGTCTTTTACCAGAAATTAACTCAAAGTGAATTGCTTCACAGTTGAGTAGTTATCTTGGGAGATATATGGTGACTAATCTTGGGGCAGATTCTTCCCCACCCTTGCACTATGATGTTATAAATGTCTGGTTACTGACTCAGTTCAAAGCTTCTAATTCTATGGTTCGTAATCAGGCTTCCCATTCGATCGTCAGTGATAAAATCCCTCAGGAGGCTTCCCAACCTTTAGAACAAAGGCTTTACGTATCTCAAGGATACTGGGGGAAGGCTAATCACTGTGCGCAACCGTTGAAAAGGACTTTTGTCACTTTCCACATTTGATTATAGTGGGTTGGAATTCTTGGCGTTAAAGTCATTTTCCACTTAGGTCGTTCCCTTCACACCGGCCATAAATGGCTTTAAGAGTTGATTGCAACTCCTCGGGAAGGCAGGCCTGCTAAAGGTTTTAATGCTTGAATTACTGAAAGCTGTAAGAGTGGTCTAGATTTTTGATCACCCAGTTAAGGGGAGAGCATATTCCTTCCACTTTCAAGACAAAGCAATCAATTTGGTTTGTTTTATCCTTTCAAATAAGTGATTTGTTAAAATCTAGGCGGAGATGTTGCTCCACAAAAACATGGTGTTCATTTTACCTTAAAAGAATGATTTTTTGATGTATGGAAAGGAAATGGTCAACAAAGCAAATTTTTGATTTTGTGGTCAACAAAAGAAATCATTTTTAAAATAAAATTCCCCACTCTACCTGCAAGAAACCGTTAGAATCCTGCAAGCAAAAGAAAAAAAAGAAAATGTTAGATGATCTGGGGGACTTTTACAAGTCTAAAATTTCAGTTTGGTTACAATAAAATTTTAGTCCTCTGTCTGCGATGCGCTACAGAATGGACTGCACGCGCTACAATAAAAACTAGATGCGCTAAAATGATG
The DNA here is from genome assembly GCF_030272615.1 of Cryptomeria japonica. NCBI lineage: Eukaryota > Viridiplantae > Streptophyta > Pinopsida > Cupressales > Cupressaceae > Cryptomeria > Cryptomeria japonica. The sequence continues at coordinate 169,650,025 of NC_081409.1, forward strand.
TTCCTCTGCACTATACTGTTGCTTGGATGCGCTAATCTGTGTGCTGGAAGCGCTATTCTGTCCCTGTTCTTTCTCCTGCGCTCAGGCCTGCAGGAAAATTTGAAATATGATGTGCTAACATTTGAGTTTCACGCGCTGGATGATGGACTATAAGCGCTGAATTGTGAGTTGGATGCGCTAATATGTTAACTTGATGTGCTATTCTGTGTTTTGCCTGCGTTGAGACCTACAGGAAAATTTTAGAGGGTGTCATGCGCTAAAGAAAGGTTTTCACGCGCTAAAGTATGGCTCCCATGTGCTAAACAGTAAGCGGGATGCGCTAGACTATTAACCAGATGCGCTATGGAATGTTTCCGATGCGCCAATTCCTGTTTCTCGTGGACCTGCAAAAGTCATTAATTTGAAAAACCGATTTGTTACGTAGGTTCGAGCCCCACGGTGGGTGCCAGAAATGTATGCAGGAAAAGTGGGCTGATAAAACTTAATATGTAAAAATATTGCCAAATGACCTGTCCACACACACACAGGACTTCTTGATGCAAGCTATGGAGTAATAACGTATTACTCAGCTTCCCAAGGAGGGTCCCATGGTTCTCTATCTCACAATGTCCCTCAAACCAATATTTTGCTCTTAGATCACTGAGCAAAATGGTTCAGGGATGGCAAATGTAAAAACGAGGGATGCTCTGATAGATTTTAGTATGAGATGTGTTATAGGCTAGGTATGATTCTAAAATGCAATAAACTAAATGATAAGATGACAAGATTAATATGAATACTATCTTAGCATACTATATTTAGTCTATGATTGAACTAAAATGATAAAGAAAGTAATCTAAACATGCATATTTAGTCTAATTCCTGATCTAAAAGAGGCTAAATGATGAGCATATATGAAATGAGAAAACTTGAAAGAATTTGAACATAAGTGTAATGCTTCAAATTTGAAAGATGATTGTTGAAAATGGAGGAATGAGAGCTCTATTTATAGCACAAACAGGGCAATGGATGGCCAGGATTGAAAGATTCAATCAAGGGTTAAGCTTGAAAGTTGGGGATCCATGTGCACAAATTGCACCAATGAAATGGTGACAAGTGTCAACATAGGGTTGGGTTGAGAGAAGGGGTTGGAGGCATTAAAGGCCTGAGAAGACCTCATGGTTATCTAAAGGCTAAGGGTCAAGTCTAAGTTAGGCTTACCCACTAGATTAAGAGTTAATCCAAGGATAAACCTTTGTGCAAATGTTTAAGAGATAATCATGGTCAAAGCATTAAAGGCCTAATGAGACCCTTGGGTTGGATGAAGGTTGAGTCAAAACAAATGTTTTAACCATGTAGGAGGGTTTGAGTTAACCATTAATAGTTATTGGAGACTTTGTGGATTAAGTGGTTGAAGGTTGAAAGCCTTCAATGGTTATCAAAGACTTTGAGCCATTTGGTGGTTGAAGACTTGAAGCCTTTAATGGTTATCAAAGACTTTGAGGGTTTGAGAAGTGACTTCCCTTTGCTTAGGGATGTGACAAAGTTTAGAGGAGGGGTTATATTAATTAGAAGCGATTAGAAGATTCTAGAAGGGATTAGAAAGGGGTTTGGGATTTTGCAAGTGGATGGAGGGATAATAGGATTTAATTGAAATAATTTAATTCAATTTGGTTGCCATTTGGGGAAATTAAATAAATTAGATTTATTCAATTTAGGATAACTATTTAATTAAATTTTGAATTTAATTAAAAGTGGACAGGGGGGATTTAATTGAATAAAATGATTTATTCATTAAATGGTATAGTGAATTTATTTAAATAAATTGAATAATTTATTTAATTAAATAGAGGAATGTGGATAATTTAATTAAATTGGATTTAATCAAATAGAGAAATGAACATAAAATATTCATTTAGGAATATGGTCATTTTTATACGTCTACACAAGCAACCCAGGAAGGGGTAGGTCTAGTGGCCCAGGTAGAGGGTCTTACTTCTCCACAATGAAATGCTATAACTGTCAGAAATTGGGTCATCCTGCTTATAGGTGTCCAGAAAAGCCTAGTTCTTCCCATGGAGGTGAAAAGAGAGTGAACTATGTTCAGGAGGAAGGAAGGAGTACAAGAACTCCAGCAATGAACCTAGCACCTGAAGATGGTGAAAGTCTAATGATGAGGAGAATATTGATGCAAGAACCTAACAAGAGTGAAGTGCCTCAGAGAAGAGCATTGTTCAGGATAAAGTGCAAAATCTTGGGCAAGGTATGTAAGGTGGTTATAGATACAGGTTCCACAGATAACATTATCTCAGAGGAGGCAGTTATCAAATTGAACCTACCTAGAATGAAGCACAGTGAACCCTACAAGGTAACCTAGTTAAACAAGGGACAACATGTCCTAGTGAATGAACAAGCATGGGTAGACTTCAACATAGGTGGGTACAAGGATAGGATACTATGTGACATCCTTCCTATGGATTCTTGCCATCTACTACTGGGTAGACCTTGGCAATTTGACAGAAGGGCACACCATGATGGTGAAAAAAACACATATTCCTTTCAAAAGAATGGCATTGTCTACAAAATTCAGTCCCTTAGTGAAAAGACAGAGAACAACAAACCACAGGCACCTAAAGTGTTATTAGTCAATGAGAAAGAATTCATCCAAACCATGAAAGAGGGAGATGGGATTGGTTATGCACTTGTAGTGACACCTAAGGAGGAGAAGAAAGAAAAATAAGTTGAGATCCCACAAGAAGTGCAACAAATTCTTGATAACTTTAAGGGCATCATCAGTGATGGACAACCAGCAACATTACCTCCTCCTAGAGCCATTAGTCATCAAATTGACTTTATACTAGGAGCTTCTTTGCCAAACAAAGCAGCATATAAGATGACTCCTGAATAATACAAAGAGGTAGCTAGACAGATTTAAGAGTTGTTGGATCACGGGTCCTTTAGGCAATTAAAGCTTTTATTTTAAAATGCAAAAAATAAAAAAAAATAAAAGCTTTTGCCGTAATCGGCCCTTTTAGGTTTACAACCCTAACTCTAAAGCAAAGAAGATGAAATGAATGTATCTTTGTTTTATTTTCCTCTTCACTGCATTGAGAAAGGATGCCGCCATGGAACCCTAAGTTGGACTTCTGGAGCTCGAAAACTCATTACTTTTGTTGTTACTCTCTTTATTCCAGGAAATTTTAAGGTAAGCGCCCATGTTCTTGTCTCAGATATGCTATTTTGATAATTTACCCTCTACTCCATATATTTCTTTTTACATACTTATGAATGAATTGACTGTGAAGATTTTCCATTGTTTTCTATTGTAGCTTCTTTGTATCATTAAAGGATCACTGAGGATTACTGTCATATGAACCCTTGATACTTATTTGGTGGCTGTCTATGGCTTGCTGGGAACAAAATTTGTGACTGTCTTCAAACTTCATGTAGATCAATATTGGTTACATTAACTTCTCTAAGGCTGTTACAAATCCTTGTGCTTTTGACATCAAGCTTTTGATCTTTGCTACTGAATTGTTGAACATTAGCGCCATGGTTTGATTCGGCTCTCTTGAGGACTATTCTTGTATTTGCACTCCATTCTTAGCTTTACAATTGACCACTAAGCATCATTCTTATGTTGTACAATGTCCTCATATTGCATTTCAATGCCTTCATTAGGGTTGGGTCTGCTAATGCTTTAACTGAAGATGTTCTCTGTTGAGTATTGTCAAGATCCATTCATGGGTTGCCTTCTTGCATCCTGACTATACTTTGATGCTTGTCTAGCATTCTCATTTATTGGTCTATGGACTATAAAGGAGCACTATTACTATTCTTCTTCATGAATACCTTGGCCCTATCAACATTGCCAAATGGACTATGTCCTTATGCTTAGGCCATCTTAATCTTGGAACCCTTCCACATGAATGCATGCGTGCACTCTTTTCATTAATGAAATCACTGCTTTGTTGGTTCATCAACAACATCTTATCTTGCCTTTGTTCACTTGTTGATGGTTTTTTGATGAATGGGTCACTGTATTTGTTCACCTTGGTAACCCTTTATTTATTTTTCATAAGGACTACTCACTTAGTAGTATTATTGCTTCTCATGGCATGGTATGCAACTCTAGGACCACTCCTTATCTCATTAATGGTGAGACATCCTTTATGGTATTGTAAGATACTCCTATAACTTTCTTTCATGCACTAATCATTTGATGATACAATCATGATCGTATTATGAGCTATCAATAGAGCTATCATGGTTGTTATCACTACACCTTGATCCTCCAATCTTTCACAATTACGGAGATGATATGGATAGATATGTGCCTTTAGGGCCTTTTGAATCATGATAGTTCTGAGGGCTACTTCAAAAGAAGGGTTGCTGATATCCTTATTAGATTGTGCCTTTTGAGACTACTGTCATTAACTTTATCTATCTTTATCCATCAAATAATCCCTAATGTTGCTCTGTCTTTGTGACCTGATACTGCACTAGACCATCTTGAGGGATTTTTAGTGATTTTATGTTAATAATTATCTTTAATACTTGTGTTAACAGTGAGAGTTGTTATTGCACTGTTGACTAAGATGGATATTTAAACCTGCAATAACTTTGTCTTCATGACCTCCATGCTACCACATAGGTCTATTCTTCTATCACTATCTTTTGACCTATGGCCTGCTCTTGAGACCTTTGTCTTTACATTGTTTGGATTTTCATACACCAGCATGCTAGGCTCAACCCTTGTGGGAGCCACATTTTACCCCACATGCTGTAACTGTACTTTTCTTGCATTTGCACATGAAGCAAACAAGTTAGACAAAACATGTATTTGATGATGATCTGATCTGGCACTTGTTTTCCTGGATTTATATGGCATGCTGACTGCTAGTATGCATATGAGGGATGTACTATGTGCTTGTATATGCATTCATATATAAGAAATTATGGCTCTCATTTCTCTAACACAATTTTCCTCAAATGCAGGTACTCAGGAGCAGGGAAGGAGCAGATAGATGGAAGCTAGGAAGAGAACCAAGGATAACATAAGGGAAGTCAACTAGGACTCATCATTCAGGCAATGACAAGTCACCCTCTCTTATGTACATTTACATTTTATGTACTTATAAATACATAGTACTTTCTTTATATGCATACATATCAGTTAGTCTCGCGATGTGTGCGAGACATTACACATTCATATCAATAAAGACTACTCTTTTTCAGAAAAATGTATACTCTCATACTGCTCTGAGTTTGAAATATGGAAATGTAATCTTATTTTCTTTTTTCATGTGCATGAATGTAATATTAGCAAAATAAATATGTACCTTTTGTATATTAAAAACACTAAAGCTCTACCTGATTGAGCTTGCTAGCGAAAATAGGTAACATGAACATTGTAGGTATTCTTTGTAATCTTCCAATAATCATCTCCAAGAAACTTCAAATGACACTTCATTCGGTCCTTCCACACAGTGTAAATGCTTCCATCCAATCTCAGTTTCTCTTTCTTGACAACATAGGTTGCCATCCTGGATCTCCTCAAGCAGTCAAGCTTCTTTTGGAGGATCTAGCTCTGATACCAATTGTTGGTAACAACAATGAAGGAAAAATGAGAGGGGGGTGAATTAGTTTTCACCGGATCAAGCAATTTAAGCACAACTTCATATCTAATCAATTGCAGCAAGAACAAAGATAAACACAATAACAACAACACACATAACACCAAGATTTTGACATGGAAAACCTGGTTAAGGGAAAAACCACAGTGGGAACCTACCCACAATAAGATGATAACTTGCAGCAGTATGTGTAAATATTACAATGGGGAATGCACATGCATTCAAGAACACTGCTTAGAGATCACTACTCAAAATCAAGAAGGGTTGCAACCTTGAGGAAGGCTCACTGCCTTACAAAGATTAGACTACAATCCAGATTACATGAATTGAAGGAATAGTATCTCCAAATGCCTGATGACAGTTCTAGTTAAGCACATTTGTCTGCCCTGCAACACTCTCTTCTCTACACTTCTCATCGAAAGATGAATTCTCTTGTTCACACATACACCACTCTCTGGTAATGAAAACACAACACTGATATCCAAATTACATGAATATGACACCTATTTATATAAATCATCAACCTTGACTACAAGGTTGGCTCAACCCTTAAGACCTAATTATTAAATTACAGATCACACGATACATAGATCAATCACTGGACCAATACAATTCCATAATCACATAGAATGGACCCAAATCAAATCCACGAACATGCAACACCACCAAAAATATCGCCAAGATCATCTGCAACACGCTACACCATCGAAAATGTTGCATAACACGAAGAACATCACCGAACCCATAAGAACCTCAATAATGCACACCATGATCAATGCGGACCAATAAAACAAATAGGAAACAATTAGGAAACACAAACAAGCATGTTAGAACCATCCGTAATAGTTGCACCAACACCACTTAATCAAATCTTCATTGATCAACACACTGATACTGAAGAACACTCAACAACAACAACTGGGACCAGAAAGATAACTTGTGGAGAACCAAATCATGAACCATCTGAATTGAAGATACACATGAACATCCCAAACACTCTCCCAAATCCACAACCCAAGATATAATCATTCTGAAGCATAATGGATTGAATACCAAAACACTGCAACACTGAACACTGAAAAACTAATCCTCATACCAGAATCCATAACTCGATCAAATCACCATGTAGCATCATGAAGCCAACACTGAATCAATTAGAGATACTTCATTACTGAAATCACAAATATGCACAAGCACATCTGTAACATACCAAATGAAACAACCAAACCAAATCTCTACAATATCGAAACACATGAATATATTGACATCAATGACAACAACATATCCTAGCAACAACAATATCCAAAAAGTGTGCCCCTTTTTATTTTATCCTTTTAAGCAATTCATTCACTAAAACCTTGATTAGGTCCTATTTTGACCTTCAAGGCCTAATTTCACATATCTAAACACCTTGAATTGTCACATCGAGTTGGGAATATTCTTATAATCATGATACTTTGCATCCCTAAAAATTTGGAAAATAGTTGGTCGAACCAAGATGATTCACCTTGGTCTCAAATTTTTCTCCCTGAATTTCGGGATCATGTTTTGGTGGTATTATAATATTTAAATCCAGCTTCGTGTGAAAATATATCAATTCTAGGTCATCCTTTGATAAAAAACAAAGTTAGGGTTTCATATATATAGCCTTTCCTTTCCTCATTTGAAGGATCCATTCTCTAGCAATTGGAGGAGCCTCTTGTGAAGTGAAAGTGTAGGTTATGTGAAGTCTTCAATTAGAAAATCAAGCATTCATCAAGTCTTCATCAACCATTTTCATCATCAATTGAAGCTTTTAAAATATTGAAGAATAATAGGAGATCACTGACTGTTGATTGGATTGTACCTCTCCCTTAGGGTTTGGTATGGTTTCATGTTATTTTCATATCTTTATATAAGTTTCACAATACTTGTTTTCAGATCTACAGTATTGCTTTAGATCCATTCTTGCATTTGTGATTTGAAGCATTCTCATTTACATTATGTTCATTTAGGGTTTATACTCATAACATTGGGTAGAACTCTAATTTTGCATTCTAGTTCATTTAGGATCTTGTAAACACATGAGATTTTAGGACACACACAAATTTCAACAATTTATTGGCTATTTGTGGAGGTGGAAATCACCAAAACAAGGGGTTTGACTAAGGCAAAACCCTATATAGCCACCTAAACACCATTTTTTAAGTTGCAGGTGCAGGTACAAAAATCTGACAGAGCAGGAAATTTTGAGAAAGTCAGAACTTGCAGGCACAGTCTTAGATCCAGAAGCAGGTCCCAAATCCCTGGGACTGGGGTGCCTAGTACCCTAGTCTAGGACTAGAGAGCCCAGTGCCTTGGTCCTCTATACTTTTGGGCATTCAATGGTAGTTTGGCATCTCAGAGCTTTAGTTTGTAGATCCCAGAAGTTCAAAATAGAACAATAATTGGGACCAAAATGCTAGCGCCTTGGTCCAACTCAATTCAACTCAGTTTTTGGTGACAAGTGCACATTTGAGTTTCATTCCCTTCTTTGTAGTCCATATCTCAGTTTTAGTTCTATATTTTTTTGTTATTTCAATTTATTTTTCATCATTTTTGTTCATCTCCCTAGCTTAGTTTATCATTTTCTTGCATTTAGCTCATCTCCTCTTCATATCAACAAAGGAATAGAAACCCTAAAGATATTCCTTGAATCTCTTTCATAAGAGGAAGTCAAAGTGAATCATCTCCTTAGGAGATTTCGTATACCAATGTGTGAATGAGAGTGGGATTATGTCCTAGTTACTCGATTCCATTTTCACCCTACATAGGTACCCCATTTTTCTACAATTATCCATGGGTTCAACTTCTTCATCTTGTTTATTTGGTGGAAAAAATACATCATTTATCGAGAATAACCCCTTTCTCTAAGGTTTCCTAAACAATCTCATTGCTTGTTTAAAAAAAGTGTTTGCAAATTTTGACACCTTTGGGATTCTTTTTACTTTGAGTTCGTTACATGGCATACTATTAAAACTCAATTTTGAGCGAATAATAAAAATAATTTTTTATTTTTGTGTAATCTTTGGCTCCATTGAATTTGTCTCTGAAATTATGTACCCCCATTCAATGCAACTTATTCAAAGATTGGCTATGGTTATCATCTTATCCTTTCTTATTTTTAACCTTAAAGAAGATATACTTGCAACTTCTTCTTGACTTTATCTCAAAGCTCTTCTTGAACGTCAAATGAAATTACATGCATTTAGTGAAAAGTTATAGTAAAAAATAAGCACTCAAATTTGTAGATCAAAAGTCAATTCAGATGCTCAATTAATGGCCTGGAAGATACTACATTGTAAATTTCCCATTGGCGATAGGTAAAAGTGTATTATGTTCCATCTAGTTAATTTTCCATTTTGTCATAGATATGAAAGCATGAGGCATAGTTTTTGAGACCACTTGTTTGTTAAAAAATAATGCAATTATATGTTTAATGACTTGCCTGCTATTTTTAAACATAAGCTAAGTTGGAAATAGACCTTACTCAAAGATGTGCTACATGATAATGTTATTGTTGATGGTGTTAGATATGTCATTTTGTTGTATTTATGGAGCTCTACAACTGTAAGTAGTATTTAAGAAATATTCACAAAAAAATTGTAGTTCTAATACTTATGCTAATGTGCTTTATTGTTATGGCCAAGAAGAATTTAAAGACATATTTTCAAATTTATCAAATCAAATTTCAAGTGGATCAATTATTGGGTAATAAGAGGGTTTGTATAGCTTAGATATTAAGGCCCCTTTTGTAGATTTGAAAGCTAAAATAGTCTTTTTGTTCATTGCTTCTTTTTGCTACTATTAGATCTAGTATACTTGCCTACCTTCAAATGCTTTGATCATCTTCACTAGTTCCAGATAATACTATTACAAAGTTCAATGAATTATATATTGTTGACTCTCTATTTGGGTTGATATTGTTGGGATTACGGTGTCTCAACCTTTGAGAGTCCCAATATTATTAAATTAATTAATTTATTCCCTTTGCTTCATATTTTATTAATCAAATCCTAAGTGTTGAGTTTCTAAGTTTCTATATCACTTTGTGGTACCTAATCACGAGTTGACTTCCTAAATGTATGGTGGAGAGCATGAGAATGAGCCACTCGTCACTTGTGAGCTCATTTAGAGAGAGGAGTTTGTAAAAGTCTCTCAAAGGTGCGCCATAGTGACATGTGTCAATATTTTTGAGTTATCACTTGGCAAGATTTGGAATGCTACTAAAATGGGACTATGACAACCACTTGGAGTGACTAAGAGTCAAAGAGAGTTCTAGATTGACATTTTGCATTATTTTCTCTAGTGGGCTGCCATGCATTTCAAGGTGAATTATTATTTGCATAAAATATGGAGTTGGACACCTTGCATGTTGTTGCATGATTGACAGGTTGTGTTTCAAGTTAGCTTGCACTTTTGCATGTACTTTGTTCTAGTTTGCATCCATGCAATAACCATGGAGATGACACATGACAATTTTGGGCACATATCTTAGAGGTTTATAAATACATGACATGATAGAGTATTTTGTATGAGACTTTGAAGATTTTATAAGATATTGTTATGTTGTCAAAATTACTCTAGATTTGTATTATGCTATGAAGACACTTGAAAGAACATCAACTCTATATTGTATTGTAACTAATACTATTGCTGCTAATATAATTGATCTATGGTTTGGTGTGTGGGTTTTTTCCCAAAAGGGTTTTCCCACGTAAATATGTGTTGTGGTGCTCATTGTTTTATGTGTTTTAAATGTATTTGCATAATAGGTTAAATATTTGAAGAAACAAGTTTTGCAACCCTCTTCTATTTATATTAGTGTTTGGAGGTTGTTTCCTCTGCTACTTTTTACTTTGCTATCGTTGGTCTTGTATTCTTCTTTATGGAGATTATATTGTTGTTGTTGATTGAGTTGTTGTTTTTAATATAATCATCTTTATTAGTCTCTGTGCTTGCTATCTTAGTGGTTACTATGTTTGTAATCTTGTAAATATTTGTGTTTTTAGTCTCTATGTTTGTAATCCATGTTAACTACTCCTTGCCGGTCCATATGCTGTATATCTTCATATAGTTTTAGATTGCATATTTCTATTTGTAACTTGTATTTATCAATAAAAAATAAAAATAAAAATCAAGTAGATTCCATGATAAGATTATGGTGAAATATTTAAAAATTTTTTTTGAAGGCACTTCTCAATAAATATATTGATATGGTGAATTGTATGATGATGGATCAAACCTCCAAATTTTAATTATAAATACATAAAAAAATGCATTTGATAAAGGTTAGAATGACTACTAAATTTCATCTAACTACAACATGCAAAGGAACCACAACTTACCCCTCTCTCCTAAGGAAAGAGCACTAGTAGCCATGCGTGTTCCAATAACCGTGCACTCCTTGTGCACCCAACCCCCTAGTTACTAACTTTTAAAGAACCAAAAAAATGATAACTAAAAGCTCATTAATAAATTTCACACATACTAATAGCTGCTCACTTTTTAGCCTTTTTGGACCATAATTGGCCCATTTGTGCACAATTACTAAGACATTTGTGCATGACTACTGAGACATTTGTTCATGAGTATTGGCAATTTTAAGTGCATAGTTATTAGGCCATCTTTAAGTAGGTATCAAACGACACTTTGAAATGTGTACTTTTTGACCCTTGCACACATAACAGATCCCATAATGTGCGTCGTTAATACCAAAAAGCTAGAACAATAGTTATAAATAGTTAAGTCGCATACATAAACAACAACAAAAAACTGTCAAAATCCATGTATCGTTTAAGATTTGTGGATATATGCAATTAGCTATAGTGGCTATACACTTCCCCTACCCCTTTTTAGTTCCTGCCAAAGGCAACATACTATTATATTCATTGAATTAGTTTAACTAATGAATGCAAAGAATTAAAATTTTTCATGAAAAACTCTATAATTTAAATTTATTTTTTATTTTATTTGATCATAAAAATATCATAATTCTGTATTCTTATTGGTTTGTGGGTGAAAAATTCAATTTCCTCCCCCAAAAAATATATTTTTATAGATATATCAGCAATATTAAATTTTCGAATGACATAATCATTATTGAATATGTTAGATGATAATTATAAGACAAGGACGCAAAGTGTCAAGTTCCTGCCATTAGTATGATTAGTTTAGAGTAAATAAAAATAGAGATAAAGATAGAGGGAGAGGGAGAGGGAGAGGGAGAGGGAGAGAAATACATAGAGAGATAGAGAAAGGTAGAGGAAAAGATAAAAATATAAAGAGAGAGAGAGAGAGAGAGAGAGAGAGAGAGGGGGGGGGGGGGAAATGGAGGTATATGTGGCAATATGATAAAAGGATAGAGAGAAAGGGATAGAAGGATATAGAGAGAAGGGGAGAGCTAGAGAGAGATAGGTAGAGAGGGAGAAGAAGAGAGAGGAGTGAAGTTAGTGTTATCAAATTTTAATTTAATATATTGAAATTCCTTTTTAATATTTGAAAATGAATATTATAAAATTTTAATTAAAATATTGTTTTAGTTGAAAAGATTTAATTTTAATTATTTAAAATGAGTGTTGCTAGATTATATAAATATTGTTGTTAATGAATATTAGTTTAAGATTAGCAATTACAATAAATTTATTAGAAATATAACAAATATAGGGAGAGATAATGAGATAGATAAGTATATAGGGAGAGATAGAGTGAGTGAGAGAGGGAAAGGGGCAGAGAGATGTGGCACTATGCTAAAGGAATAAAGAGTTAGAGATAAGTATATATGCTATTTTATTTTATTTTAACAATAGCATGTGGAGGAAGTTCATTTGGTAAACATGTTTTTATACCAACTATAATATTTTAATAAGTAACATTTGTATTTCATATTAAGTTTATTAAAGGTGGTTAGATTTGATGAGTTGTGTAATATGTATGGGAAGTTAAAGTTATGTTTAACTTAAAAAAAAGAAGTTCAATTGTATATTTTTTAAAAACATTTTATGGATCATTATCTAGTTTTATTATAAGAAAAAATGTTATTTGTATAAATACCAAATTAAACAAAAAAAATAAATACTTTTCCATATTTAATCATGTTAATTTTTTTTCCAAAATTAGACCAATCCTAAATAAGAATTAACATAATTAATCTTTAAACCAAACTTGGTTTAACCCCAACTATAAGTTGCACGTGTCTCAAAATACATTGTTCTACAACTTATACATTGTTTATCCTTATCTAGACTTATGCATGGTTACAAAATTATGCCTAAGTTATCCACAACTAAACACTATTTATGACACAAATTTAAATAATTTCATTCTTAATCTTTCAAAAAAATTAAAAAATAACATTCACAATATTTAATATAGACAAATCTAATAAAATGTATACATGTTAGCAAAAATCAATTTAAATTATTCTAATAATTAAACAATAATTATCAAATTAAAAAATGTCATCAAATAAAACCTAAAATACTTTAAACCTAATGTGAAAGGGACTTCCAATCATAATAATTATATACCAATTCTCAAGGTGTGTAAGGGATGATTCCAAATATAATAGATATTTAAAAACTTCACTCCCAACCTCATATTTTTTGAAATCTTCCATGTGAGATTATTTAAATAAAAAAATCAGCAAAAAGTATATTTCATTTGGAAAAAGTGAATCTTGAAGGCCCTTGAAGTATCATGGATGTATGTGCTTCAACTCGTGAATATTATATCAACTTTAAATTTGTCTAAAAAAATATCATAATTAAAATATGACCAAAACTTAAGATAAAAGCACATAAATTTATAATTTTCACTATTACAATTATTTATCTTTAATTGATTTACTCATTTATTAACACCTTTTAATTATTTTTAAAAAATCATTATATTTCATTTCCATGTTATTATCTTTTTCTATAAATAAAAATGTATTATTATAAACAATATATTATATTTATTAATATTTATTATTTTTATTATATATATAATTTTAATTTAAATATTATATAATAAAAAGATTTATATATTTAAATTTCTTTAAAGTGGCATCTTCTAGGAAATTTGTCCTCATTATAACACCAATAAAAACTATTCTCCTTCATCTCTAATCATGATTAAATTTCTTGAAGTTGTTTTCTAAATCCCATAAACAATGCATGCTTTACTTAATAAATAAATGTAAGCTCAAATTTATAACTGATGTCATAGTGTAAATTCGGTTAGGGAAGGATGAAAAATCCTAAACTCGCGTGAAAGGAATTATGAATTGGCATAACAGAAAACATGTCATGCTTTTAAATCACCACATTAAAGTCACACAGTCCGAACCTAGAGTCACGTACAACATTCATTAAAGTCACACAGTCCAAACCTAGAGTCACGTACAACATTTTTTAAAGTGAAATTTATTGTTTGGGAGTTGCACATACAATATGCTTTTTTAAATATTAATTTTTTAGTTGCCAAGTAAATAGTACTGACAAATGAATTAAATGTATAAATATATATTGTAGAATTTATTTGAAAAAAATGAATTTTATACTTACTATATTTAGTATGAACCAATAATAAGAAAGAAAAATGACATTTTTGCAATCATAAAAAATATAAATTAAATAAAGACTAGAGATTTTTTGTTCAAGAATTTTAGTTCTTTAAAGTGATTGGCTAAATTAATGATCAACCAATATTTAAGTTTTTAAATCTTACTCAACCAATTAGACTTCTAATTTAATTGTAATATAATCAATTAAAGCAATTCAAGTCTTTTTAGGGTAATGAAGGTTGTTTAAATAATTTATTTATTATTATCTGACATTTTTTTATTGCTATCCTTGTGTTTCTAGGCTCAATTAGTTGAATTAAAATTTTAAACAAACGCCAAACAATTGAAAATTTTCAATTTTTTTGTTGTGGTAGATGATGAAGAAATGAATAAAGGTATTTCACAAGGAGAATTGTATAGCAAACAAAATTATAATATAAATATTTTTTTTGTGTGTATTGTGATAGTGTTGAATAAAAATAAATTTGGGAAACAAGATAATTTTTATAAAGTAATTTATATAAAAAATAATTTATATTTTTTCTTATAAACTTGATAAAATAATAAATATTTTTTTTTTGTGTATTCTGATAGTGTTAAAAAATATAGACTTTGGAAACTTAGGACAAAAACATTTCTTTTTCTTATAAACTTAAGCCTTTGTTGTTCATATTTCTAATTTTAATAAAATAATTTATATAAGAAAAAGCATGTCTTTTTCCTTTCAAACTTGAGTGTTTCTTTTTCTTATTTTTAATTTTAATATAACAACTTTTATAAGAAAAAAAAATTATATTTTTTTCTGTTTCTTTAATTTTATTTTTTTCATAGAAAAAACATATATATATATATATATATATATATATATATATATATATATATATATATATATATATATATATATATATATATATATATATATATATATATATATATATCATACAACTCTCAATGAAATCAAACTTGCAATTGTCCTATAAAAAGGTACAAGAAGATAAAAACATAGATGTCTAGTAAGAAAAAAACTCTAGAGACAAACTTGTTGTAGAGGGATGGTGATAGAATTCCATAACAAAACTAATATATATAAAATTACTTTAACTCCTATCCAATGCTCTAATATTTTGGGCCTAACTTTTCATCTTTCAAAACTAACTAGTGTGTAATCCATAATTGAGGCTTTAAAGGACACAATTAATATGACCAACATTATAGTGCAGTAAAAGCTAAGTTTGTAGAAGTATTTAATGAATTAATGAACTATTTAATGAAGTATATAATCGATTTTTGTTTTTTGTTATGGGTTCCCTAAGTAAGGCCATCATAATTAAGTTATAAGACACCCACGCTGCTTTTGCTACTTATATTTACAGAATTGTAGCCAAGCCTGTTCTATAGCATTCAACAATTACTATATTTCGCATAATGCCATACAACTAGAAAATATTTCAAGCTGTTGTATGTTTTCAATTTCAAGACGGTCTCTGCTCTAAACTATGAAAATTTTATAGACCTTACTCTAAACAAATCAGCTGAAATATCAAATTTCAGCAAATTCTACACTGTTATCATCATTTCACACTTGCATTCCAAGATTTTCTCAATTTGTTTCTGGGCATTTTGGTGCCGCCTTTCTTCAAGTGTTTCTTCACGGCTGTTGATCTTTCTATATGTATATGTCATGTCCTTAAATCTTAAGCTTCTTTCCCAATCTGCCAACCCCATTTTCTTCGTCTTCAATGACATTTTAGTCTGGAATATGAAATTCATTGGGTACACTGAAATTTAATATTAGATCTGATTCCAGCTATTTTGGATTTGATGAATCCAATTTCTTTATCTATATGAAGACAATTGTGACCAGACTTATTCTAATAAGCTAATCATTAGCAGAGTTCTTTTAATTGAAAATTATTGGATTGCTTAGACATTGATATAACAGATTAAAAAATATACACCCAGAAGCCCGGATTCTCATATCTCTGCATTTTAAAAAAATTGAATTTTCTTGGCAAGCTTTGGTTTCCTCTGAAGGCTCCATCAGTTCTGTCAAAGTTTTGGCTTGGCTTAGATTATTTAAAAAACCTGCTACTCTTTGTACCCATTTAGATATCCATGGAGAAAACTACATGCTCTCTTCTTGCAATTTGATTTTTGTGAAATTGATTTGTTTCCTCTTTTTAGCCATTTAATTTAAATTATTCAGAACTCACATTTCCTAAGAAACAGGAAATAACTATCGCTTCCATGAGCAGAAAATGTAATCTTTATTTAAACTAACTAGAAATTTGTGCCACTTAACTTTAGCCCCACTAAAATTCTAAAATATTATCCTCTATTTTGAAATGCAAATAATCCCCAAACAACCCTTCAAAATGAAACACAAGAAACTATAAATTGCAAATTATAAAAGTTCGTGATGAGAAGCATACCTTTCAACAGTCTCAAAAAGTATTTTACAGAGGAACAAATGTGCCATGAAATTTGCTCCCCTATAAAACAAATGAATTTTATATAAAAAATGAGATTACGAACCCTAGAAAGATAGAAATTCTCACAATAAAAGAAAAAAAGGCAAGGTAGTTGAAATTGTCTCACAAGACTTGTAAGATTACATTATTGATGGAATTCCTGTGTTCTTTGTTGAGCAGGAGAATGACATACATTCACTACAGAGGCAATAAAAACAGGATAGGTAGAATGCAAAGAGCTAAAAAATTCCGAGGCAATGAAAATAGGATATGCAAAGAAATGAAAAAAGAGAGAAGTCCGTAGCAGGCATTCAATAGGCATTGAATGGGCATATATCTTACCAAATTTTGGTACAATAAATGCTCCCATCGGATTGGGGCTTTGTACTATGCCTGCAGATTTCTTTTCACTCATATATTTTCCAAGGGAATTGCTAGCTGCGTAGTAATAATTGTAGTACTTTCAATTAAAATGAAATAGTTAAAATGAGTGTGAAGTTTGGAAATTTTATTGATTTTTTTTAATAAAAGCAAATGAATTCAATTTTTACAATGACTGTTACTCCGGTTAACCAATAGGAAAATAGAAAAATATTTTTGTTTAAATGATTTAAATATATATAAATATTTAAAATTCTGAAAGATGATTGGTCCATTGAAAACAGAAAATGCATCTAACTGATGCATAAGTATCCTGCTGTCGGCAGGAACTAATAATGTAAATGTGCAAGTTATTAATTATTATTCTATTATCCGAGTGTGTGTTTAATGCATCCATTGGATGATATAAAATATGCTTTTACTAATGAGTTTTGTGAATTAATTGAGCCGTATCATTAACTTGGCTTAGAAAACACTGACTCATTGTGCAATAATTCTGATTGGTCACCTCTCACACCATCAGACGCATCTATTCTGGCTCCAAAAGTGACTTGTCATACAAATGACATGCATCCAGAGTCCATGGACATACATCCCTCCCATGCCCTCCCATAATGCAATGAGTCACGTTCTGGGACCCACCATCAGGATGATCTGGAGACATGTTGTCATTTTCCGGTTGATAGAAAGGCTTAACGAATGCACTCGAAGCATTGACCATTTAGAGTGGCTGGTGTGGGCCCCTCTGACCTGTCTGCTTTGCCGTTACCGGTTGTCATTTCCATCATCCGTAATCCCGCTCAAAGTTTGATTTTTTAAAACTCTTTTCTCCCGCTCGTAAGCCAAAATGGGAGCTTTCAACCTAAATTAATATTCCCCCCATTATTAGAAAGAAAGTAGTCACTTCGTTTGTGCCACGTAGCCCACAAAACAAGGAAAGTGACTAACACACTATGTTAGTCGAATTCATTGTTTTGCGAAGAAAAAG
Organism: Cryptomeria japonica; assembly: GCF_030272615.1. Lineage (NCBI taxonomy): Eukaryota > Viridiplantae > Streptophyta > Pinopsida > Cupressales > Cupressaceae > Cryptomeria > Cryptomeria japonica. The sequence goes on from NC_081409.1 coordinate 169,668,046, forward strand.
AAATGGTGGCCACGCAGTCCACGAATCAGCGAGAGCAACTAACACGCCCTGTTAGTCTAATTCACAAGTTTTGTAGGGCAAAATAAAATGGCGGCCACGTAGCCCATGAATCAGCGAAATCTACTAACACGCTATGTTAGTCGAATTCGTTGTTTCATCGGGCAAAAGGAAATGGCAGCCACACAGTTCGCGAATCAGCGAAAGTGACTAACAAACTATGTTAGTTGAATCTTCCATCAACATGCTATGTGCCTAAACAATGTTCCATGAATCTTCTCTCTCTCTCTCTCTCTCTCTCTCTCTCTCCCTCTCTCTCCCATCCTTTCTTTCTTAAGTCTCTCTCCCTCTTTGCCTCTATCTCTCTATCTCACTCTCCTCCTCTGTCAAGTGTATCTTTTTTTCCCACTCTCTCCCTACCTCCCCCCCTCCCTTTCTCTTTTTCACTTAAGTCTCTATCTCTCTCTCTCTCTCCCATTCTTTATCTCTAAAGTCTATCCCTCTCATCCTCTCTATCTCACTCTCCCCTTCTCTCAGGTGTATCTCTCTCTTATTCTCTCCCTCTCTCCTCCCCCTCCCTCTCTCCCTTTCTCATTAACTCTCTTTCTCACTCTCTCCCTCTCTCCCTCTATTTGCACCAATTAGGGTGACCTCCAATGGTTAAATTGAGACACCAAGAACCAAAATCACCAAGAAGGGGAAGTGCACTAACATATTTAAATTGAGACAACCTATGACCCCTTAGGACTCCATATGACATCTTATGTATTGTTACAAGTCATATGGTGTCCTATGACCCCATAGGACACATGCATGGATCCCTATGATACCATATGAACCCTAAGAATACAATATGTCCCTAGAGAGGGAGAGAGGGGTAGGAGAGCGAGGGAATGGGAGAGAGACACACCTAATAGAGGAGGAGAGTGAGATAGAGAGATAGATACTGAGAGGGAGAGACAAGAGATAAATGAGAGAAAGAGAGATGGAGAGAGAGAGAGAGGAGGGGAGACCGAGATAGAGAAAACATAATATTGATGAATCAACACCTTGAGGTCAACATAATTTGTATTCTGATGATGTTTCAAAATCATTGTTGAGTTATTATAGATGTATCTTCTTCTTCATCAACAACATACAAAGGTGGCTCATTAAACAAAACAAGCATTATCTCATCATCTTGCTCAATATAACTAGGTAACTCATTAAACAAAACAATCAAAAATTTGTTATCAACACTTTTTCCTTGCTCTTTAACCTATTGTTCTATATCATCATACATATCATTTTATTGCAATAAATTTAATTTTTCTATTTCTACATCATTTGCAGGTGTATTGACAAAAGATAACTTTGTTTCTACCTCAAAAAAGTCTCTCTTTTGTTCAACAAAATAGCTCTTTAGATATATAATAGGACCTCTTGGACAAAGGAAAATGATGCTAGGGCATGAAAGTTGATTTGCAAAAGGACTTTGATAAGATATGGGGATTCCTTGAGGTGGAGACATCTCTTTAAAGGGGTTCTCTTGGGGAATGATGACCTAGTTTTCTACATACATTTAACATCTTGCATGCGTTGAAAGCTTCTAAATCTTGGGATTTCAACTTTAGAAGAATCACTTGAAGGTTGAATCTCTAGTCTCTTCTTCTCTTTCCATCAACCTCTCTCTCTCTCTAAACCCTTCCCTTCCTCCACCCCTCTCTCTCACCTGGGATCTTTCTCTAGTCTCATACTCATTTTACATCCCTTCCTCCCTCTCACTTAGTATCTATCTCTCTCTCTTAGGTTAGGCTTGGGAGGGAGAGAGGAAGAGAGAAGAGAGGATGGAAGGAGAGAGGGAAAGAGAGGGTGAGAAGGAGAGATACTTGAGAGAGAAAGAGAAAGGGAATGGGAGAGAAAGAAAGAGTGTTAGAGGGAAAGAGAGAGACTTGAGAGAGAAAGGGAGAGAGGGAGAGGGAAAGAATGTGTGAGAGAGACACTTGAGAGAGGGGGAGGGAAATAATGGGAAGGAGAGAGGGTGAGGGAAGAGAGAGGATGGGGGAGGGAGAGAGGGAAAGATGAACGTAATAGGAAAGAGAGACACCTAAGAGAGAGGTGGGGGGGAGAGACCCAAGAGAGAGAGAGAGAGAGAGAGAGAGAGAGAGAGAGAGAGAGAGAGCTGAGAAAATAGAGATATAAGGGTAGGGAGGGACACTAGAGAGAGAGAGAGAGAGAGAGAGAGAGAGAGAGAGAGAGAGAGAGAGAGAGAGAGAGGAAATAATGGGAGAGAGAGACCTAAGAGAGAGGGAGAGAGGGGAGAGAGAGATGGATGGGGAGGGAGGGAGAGAGGGAAAGAATGGGAGAGAGACTGTTGATTTTCCCAGGTTTTATTGGATGTATTTTAATGTATATATCTGATTCAATCTGATACTTGCATTCTTGGAATTCTATGTGTTCTCGAATTGAATAACATTATACTATATATATTCCTTTGGAGAGGCATGTCCTTGAACAGACATGTCTCTCCTTTAATTATAATAATTTAATCAATATTATAATGTTTCATCAATCAATTATTAATTTAGAATAATATAATAGATTAATATTGAATATTAAATTTTATATGATTAATAATAATATAATAATATAACATAATAATATATTATTATTAATCAACATATATTATATGTATTCTAAATGATCATTCGACTGAAGCTACAAAGATTAACACTCCCTCTTAGCTAGGGAGGATGATCAGACATAATGTGTAGTGATCTCCCATGTCAACACTTATGGCCCTCACCATAGCTACACAAAACATAATTAACACTCCCTCTTAGCTAGGGAAGATAAAATCAATGCAAATGCATTAAGTCTAGATTAATTATGGAATAGAGAAAATATTATCTCACTATGATATCAGGAAGTATGGTATAAACAAGAATATCAAGGCACATGATATTCACCATAACTCAAAAATATCATCTCATGATATTGGGAGTATTTGCATCAACCATATGATGCTCATCACAGGGGACCATAGTCTCAAGGTGTGAATTTGCCTTCGTCGACGATTCTATTCACAAGCTCTTGCGTGGATTTCCTCTGTCAGCGATTCTATCCATAAGCTCTTGTGTGGATTGCCTCTATTGGCGATTCTATCCACAAGCTCTTACGTGGATTGCCTCAGCCGATGATTCTATCCATGAGCTCTCGCGTGGATTGCCTCAGTTGGTGATTCTATCCACAAGCTCTTACGTGGATTGCCTTAGTCGGCGATTCTATCCATGAGCTCTCACGTGGATTGCCTCAGTTGGCAATTCTATCCACAAGCTCTTATGTGGATTGCCTCAGTCGGCAATTCTATCCATGAGCTCTCACGTGGATTGCCTCAGTCGGCGATTCTATCCACAAGCTCTTAAGTGGATTGCCTTAGTCGACGATTCTATCCATGAGCTCTCACATGGATTGCCTCAGTCGATGATTCTATCCATGAGCTCTCATGTGGATTGCCTCAGTCGGCGATTCTATCCACAAGCTCTTACGTGGATTGCCTCAGTCAGTGATTCTATCCACAAGCTCTTAAGTGGATTGCCTCAGTTGGCGATTCTATCCATGAGCTCTCACATGGATTGCCTCAGTCGGCGATTCTATCCACAAGCTCTTACGTGGATTGCCTCAGTCGGCGATTCTATCCACAAGCTCAAGTTATTGTAAGATCGTCACCTTCCAATAGCCTCAAAAATACAAGTGGAAATCATTTGGAAGTCGTCACTTCCTTATGATTTACACAGGGCCCATAAGGCATTAAATGATTTCATTAGTATAATAATCAATTGAATCAAGTTTTACCTCATAAGTGTTTCACCTTCAATAGTGAAAATCCCTCTCAATCACTATGATCAAAACTGTCACAAGTTGACTGAACCATCTGCTCCCTCTGAAGCTCAAGTTCTTGTATCAACCTCTTGTCCTCTTTTGAAATGTCAAACTCCCTCTGCATCTGGTCTCAATCATCAATTCATTTATAAGAATCAATTTATTTCTCCCTTTAATTAAATTTTATTGTGCTTTCGTCCTGAAGGTATATCAGAGAGAGATTACAAATAGCTCATAAACTAAATTATCTCGAACAGAAATACCAATGATAGAAGCATACAAGATTTTACTAGCCAATATTATAGCATAAATTACAAACTCAATAATTCATGTGCCTTAATAAAACATGGAATACTTATCTTAAGTTTAAAACATTTCCTTTCATAAGGTGATCCCATATAAGAAATATCACGCATGAATCATCTCTCATCATAATTCCCTTTGAATGATGTAGAACATTTTCATAATTTTGATCAACACTTTCATTGTGATCTGCCACACATAGTCATTAATAACTTTTGCAATTTCCCAAATTTATCCAATCTCTTTGGTGAGATGTTATAAAATCTTATTACAAACATCTCCTCCAAGTTATATCCAGATCCAACGGTTAAAACAAAAGTTATGACATTTTTCCCAAAACTGCTAACCCTAGGTAGGGTTTCAAGTGACCTGCACCAAAGTCGTCATATCTTGCACAAAACTGAATCAAATTTGATGAGATAAACATATTTGAAAACTAGAAACACAGATATTTCCATCCATATATTATATTCCTCATTTTGTGGCCAACCAAAGGCCGTACAATGGCATATTTCAGACTGAAAATTCTAGAAAAAAACTGAATTCTCCAACCTTCTCCAACCTCCAAATTAAACTTCACAGGCTTGAGCTCTGATACCATGTCGATTTTCCCAGGTTTTATTGGATGTATTTTAATGTATATATCTGATTCAATCTGATACTTTCATTCTTGGAATTCTATGTGTTCTCAAATTGAATAACATTATACTATATATATTCCTTTGGAGAGGCATGTCCTTGAACGAACATGTCTCTCCTTTAATTATAATAATTTAATCAATATTATAATGTTTCATCAATCAATTATTAATTTAGAATAATATTGATGCCCTCCTAAATGGCACAATGGTTTAGTCTAAGATCAAACAACACAAAAACACACAAAGTATTAGCGTTAGTCAATCAAAAACTAAAACATATGAAGGCATTCCAAGAGAGACACTAAAAACATGCTAATGAATTTAACTAAAGAAGTAAAGACAATGAGACATCTCCAACTATCTCTTAGCATGATATTAACTCCTTCTCCCTTGTTCCTCTCCTCTCCAAGTTCCAAAATAGTGTAGCTCTCAGCAGCTTTTTGCACTATGGATGCTTATGGAGGATTGAGATTGTAGTATAGCTCCAAATATGAAATGAAAAGCTAATACTAATGCTAAAATGATGTATTTTAACCAAAAAGACAAGATGTTAGATTGCTTATGCTAAAATGCTCTCTAAAATATCTATAGCTTAGATGCATACAAGTTTTTCAGGATCTGGATTATGAAGGAATGGGCTCTATTTATAGGAAAAATGGAGCAATGGATGGCCAGGATTGAAGGGTTTAATCAAGGGTCAAGCTTGAAAGTTGGGGATCCATGTGCACAATTGGCACCAATAAAATAGTGACAAGTGTCAACACAGGATTGGGTTGAAAGAAGAGGTTGGAGGCATTAAAGGCCTGAGAAGACCTCATGGTTATCTAAAGGCTAAGGGTCAAGTCTAAATTAGGATTACCCACTGGATTAGGAGTTAATCCAAGGATAAACCTTTGTGCAAATGATTAAGAGATAATCATGGTCAAAGCATTAATGACCTGATGAGACCCTTGGGTTGAGTAGAGGTTGAGTCGAAATAAATGTTTTAACCATGTGGAAGGGTTTGAGTTAACCATTAATGGTTATTGGAGACTTTGGGGATTAAGTGGTTGAAAGTTGGAAGCCTTTAATGGTTTTCAAAGACTTTGGGGTTTTTGGTGGTTGAAGGTTGAAAACCTTCAATGGTTATCCAAGACTTTGGGCCATTTGAGAAGTGACTCCCTTTTGCTTATGAATGTGACAATAATTAGGGGATGGATTAGGCTAATTAGGAAGGGGTTAGAAGAATCTAGAAGGGGATTAGATTTTGCAAGTGGATTTGGTGGGTGAGGGAAAATAGGATTTTATTTAAAATAAAAATTCATTTATTTCAAAATATGTGCAAGTTGCATTTGTAGGAAAATGCAAGTGGGGTGGGGATAATGATTTAAATAAATGTTTTATTTAATTTATTTAAAAGAGGAAAAGGGGGATTTAATTAAATAAATTGATTTTATTTATTTAATTGATTTGTATTTGGTTTAATGAATTAATTAAAATAAATTGAATAATTTATTTAATTAATAGAAGAATGTTTGGGGATAAATTAATTAAATATTAATTTAATTAACTGATGGCTAGAGGATTTTTAATCAAATAAATACGAAATATTCATTTAATTAAAATGGACAGATTTATGTGACTACAAATATAATAGATTAATATTGAATATTAAATTTTATATGATTAATAATAATATAATAATATAACATAATAATATATTATTATTAATCAACATATATTATATGTATTCTAAATGATCATTCGACTGAAGCTACAAAGATTAACAGAGACACCTACGAGAGAGGGAGAGAGAGATAGAGAAAGGGAAAGGGAGGGATAGGGAGAGATGGAGAGAGAGAGAGAGGGAGATAATGAGAGAAAGAGAGAGATACCTAAGGGAGGGGGAGTGAGAGAGATAGAGATAGAGGGTGAGAGGGAGAAGGGGGTTGGGAGGGCGAGAAGTAAAAAGAGTTAGAGGGAAAGAGATAGAGACCATATGGTATCCTAAGGGGTCATGTGGTGTTCTACGACCCCTTAGGACACCATATGACTCCTTAGGATACCATATGGTGTCATTATTGGTCGTATTGTGTCCTAAGGGGTCATATGGTGTTCTATGATCACTTAGTACACCATATAACCCCTTAGGTGTTGTTAGGGGTCATATTGTGTCCTAAGGGGTCAGATAGTGTCTTATGACCCCTTAGGACACCAAATGGTGTTGTTATGTGTCATATGGTGTCCTAAGGGGTCATATGGGGTCCTATGACCTCTTAGGACACCATGTGGTGTCGTTAGGGGTCGTATGGTGTCCTAAAGGGTCATATGGTGTCCTATGACCCCTCAGGACACCATATGACCCTTTAGGACTCCATATGGTGTCATTATGGGTCGTATGGTGTCCTAAGAGGTCATATAGTGTTCTACAACCCCTTAGGACACTATTTGGTGTCATTATATGGTGTCTTAAGGGGTCATATGGTGTTTTATGACCTCTTAGGAGACCATATGACCCCTTAGGACACCACATGGTGTTGTTATGGTTCATATGGTGTCCTATGACCCGTTCAGACACCATATGACCCCTTATGTGTCATTAGGGTCATATGGTCTCCTATGACCCCTTAGGACACCATATGATCCCTTAGGACTCCATATGGTGTCGTTATGAGTTGTATGGTGTCCTAAGAGGTCATATGGTGTTCGATGATCCTTTAGGACACCATTTGGTGTCGTTATGGATCGTATGGTATACTAAGGGGTCATATGGTGTATTATGTCCCCTTGGGACTCCATATGACCCCTTAGGTGTCGTTATGGGTCATATGGTGTCCTAAGGGGTCATATGGTGTTCTATGATCCCTTAGGACACCATATAACCCCTTAAGAGTCCATATGGTGTCGTTATGGGTCATATGGTGTCTTAAGGGGTCATATGGTGTTCTATAACACCTTAGGACACTAGATGACCCCTTAGGACACCAGATGACCCCTTAAGACACCATACGACCCATAACGACACCATATGGTGTCCTAAGGGGTCATAGGATGCCATATGATCCCTCAGGACACCATATGGTGTCCTAAAGGGTCATATGGTATTCTATGACCCCTTAGGACACTATTTGGTATTGTTATAGGTCCTATGGTGTGCTAAGGGATCATATAGTGTCCTACGACCCCTTAGGACACCCTATGACCCCTTAGATGTCGTTAGGGGTCATATTATGTCCTAAGGGTCATATGGTCTCATTATGTGTCTTATGTTGTCCTATGACCCCTTAGGAAACCATATGGTGTCATTAGGGGTCATATGGTGTCCTAAGGGGTCATATGGTCTCCTACAACCCCTTACAACACCATTTGGCCCCTTATGACTCCATACGGTGTCGTTATGGGTCGTATGGTGTCCTAAGAGGTCATATAGTGTTCTATGACCCCTTAGGAAACCATTTGGTGTCATTATGGGTCGTATGGTGTGCTAAGGGGTCATATGGTGTCCTATGACCCCTTAGGACTCCATATGACATATTATGTGTCGTTACGGGTCACATGGTATCCTAAGGAGTCATATAGTGTCCTATGACCCCTTAGGACACATGCATGGATCCCTAGGATACCATATGACCCTAGAGAGGGAGAGAGGGGGAGGAGAGGGAGGGAATGGGAGAGAGATACACCTAAGAGAGGAGGAGAGTGAGATAGAGAGATAGAGACTGAGAGGGAGAGACAAGAGATAAATGAGAAAGAGAGATGGAGAGAGAGAGGGGGTAGACGGAGAAAGGGAAAGGGAGAGAGAGAGAGAGAGAGAGAGAGAGAGAGAGAGAGAGAGAGAGAGAGAGAGAGAGAGAGAGAGAGAGAGAGAGGTGGATAGAGGGATTGGGAGAGAAAGAGAGACCGAAGAGATGGAGGGAGGGAAGGTGTGAGAGAGAAAGAGAGGGTGAGAGATAGAGATAGTCTGAGTGAGAAGGAGGAAGGGATGGAAGGAGAGTACAAGAGACTAGAGAGAGAGAGGTGCGAAGAGAGGGAGAGAGGGAGAGAGTGAGAAAGAGAGGTAATGAGAAAGGGAGAGAGGGAGAGAATAAGAGAGAGATATACCTGAGAGGTGAGTGAGATAGAGAGAGGATGAGAGGGAGAGACTTAAGAGAGAAAGAATGGGAGAGAGATACGCTTGACAGAGGAGGAGAGTGAGATAGAGAGATAGAGGTAGAGAGAGAGAGAGAGAGTTAAGAGAGAAAGAATGGGAGAGAGAGGGAAAGAGAGAGAGAGAGAGAGAGAAAGAGAGAGAGAGACAAGATTCATGGAACATTGTTTAGGCACATAGCGTGTTGATGGAAGATTTGACTAACATAGCATGTTAGTCACTTTCGCTGATTCACAGACTGAGTGGTTGTCATTTCCTTTTGCCCCGTGAAACAACGAATGCGACTAACATAGTGTGTTAGTAGCTTTTTCTGATTCACAGGTTGTGTGGCTGCCATTTCCTTTTGTCCCACGAAATGACAAATTTGACTAACATGGCATGTTACTCGCTTTCACTGATTCGCGGACTGCGTGGCCGCCATTTCCTTTTGCCCCATGAAACATAGAATTCGACTAACATAGCATGTTAGTTGCTTTTGGGTTGTTTTGGTCTTATCGGCGTAGGCTTCCCCGATGTAGTCACTTCATTTGTGCAGAGCTCATCTTCCTCATCGAGCATCGGGATAACTCAAAACGCATCTCCCCGACAATGTATGTTATCCTGATGAGTCTGACTCCCCTTCTTGCTTGGTATCACTTTATCGGAGAGAGTCTCTTTGATAGAGTTCCCTTCTCCATTTAGTGCATTGGGTATCGGGGTAACATAAATTGGGACCTCCCGATAACCCAATGTCACCGCTATGAAGACATGACTTCATTGGTTATCGGCAAGAGCTCCACCAATAGCCCCATCAGGTATCGGGATGACATTTTTTCCTCATTTCCGATAGTGTATGTTATCCCGATGACAATAAAGGGCTTTCGTTGATTCGTGGGCTGCGTGGCCACCATTTCCTTTTGCCCCACGAAACAACGAATTCAACTAACATGGCGTGTTAGTCGCTTTCGCTGATTCACGGATTGTGTGGCCACCATTTCCTTTTGCCTCGTGAAACAACGAATTCAACTAACATAGCGTGTTAGTCTATTTCGCTGATTCGTGGACTGCGTGGCTGCCATTTCCTTTTGGACCGCGAAACAACGAATTCGACTAACATAGCGTGTTAGTCGCTTTCGGGTTGTTTCGGTCTTATCGGTGTAGGCTTCCCTGATGTAGTCACTTTGTTTGTGTCGAGCTCATCTTCCTCATTGGGCATCGGGATAACTCAAAATGCATCTCCCCGACAATGTATGTTATCCCGATGAGTCTGACTCCCCTTCTTGCTTGGTATCACTTTATCGGAGAGAGTCTCTCTGATAGAGTCACCTTCCCCATTTAGTGCATCGGGTATCGGGGGTAACATAAATTGGGACCTCTCGATAACCCAATGTCATCTCTATGAAGACATCACTCCATCGGTTATTAGCAAGAGCTCCACCGATAACCCCATCGGGTATCGGGATGACATTTTTTCCTCATTGCCGATAGTGTATGTTATCCCGATGACAATAAAGGGCTTTTGCTGATTCGCGGGCTGCATGGCCACCATTTCCTTTTGCCCCGCAAAATGATGAATTCGACTAACATGGCGTGTTAGTCGCTTTCGCTGATTTGTGGACTATGTGGCCACCATTTCCTTTTGCCCTGCGAAACAAACATGCATTAGGACTCATCGAGACATCGGAAGAAGCAATTTTATGCTATGCCGAGTCCCGATAGGACTATTAAGGCAGATGGAGAGTTGCTAGGAGTTCTTCGGGGTGATTTATGCCGATAACACGGGGGACTTACTCATAATGTGGACTGGTATATTGAGATCATCGGGGCATTAGAGGGACATAGATTGAACTATGCCGATACCCGATGGGACATATCGGACTATGTTTTGGCTATCGGGAGCGGTCTTGGTCTGCTATACTAATACATGTTCAATAATGAGTAACACGCATGTTAGTCGCGCGTTTTACACCATCGATTCTGCAGTTAGTGGTTGCGATTGACTAACCTATCATGAAGCAGCGAAAGGGGAGTGGGCCCAGCGTGAGGATGACGTGGAAAGTAAAGAAGGTGCATCTTGAAAAGGATCCGACGGTCTGCATTATTTCGGTGGGTGAAATAGTGTGGAGTTTATCTTTCGAGAAGTAGCGAAAGGATGGTGGGCCCGATAGATTAGACTAGGATGTTTTGCGAGGCAAAAGGAAATGGAAATAGTGGTGGCCACATAGTCAGCGAATTAGTGAAAGCGACTAACATGCCATGTTAGTTGAATTCACTATTTTGCGAGGCAAAAGGAAATGGCGGCCACGCAGCCCACGAATCAGCAAAAGCCCTTTATTGTCATCGGGATAACATACACTATCGATAATGAGGAAAAAATGTCATCCCGATACCCGATGGGGCTATTGGTGGAGCTCTTGCCGATAACCGATGGAGTCATGTCTTCATAGCGGTGACATCGGGTTATCGAGAGGTCCCAATTTATGTTACCCCGATACCCAATGCACTAAATGGAGAAGGGGACTCTATCAGAGAGACTCTCTCCGATAAAGTGATACCAAGCAAGAAGGGGAGTCAGACTCATCGGGATAGCATACATTGTTGGGGAGATGCGTTTTGAGTTATCCTGATGCCCGATGAGGAAGATGAGCTCGGCACAAATGAAGTGACTACATCGGGGAAGCCTATGCCGATAAGACCGAAACAACCCAAAAGCGACTAACACGCTATGTTAGTCGAATTCGCTGTTTCACGGTCCAAAAGGAAATGGCAGCCACGCAGTCCATGAATCAGTGAAATAGACTAACACGCTATGTTAGTCGAATTCGCTGTTTCGTGAGGCAAAAGGAAATGGTGGCCACACAGTCCGCGAATCAGCGAAAGTGACTAACACACCATGTTAGTCGAATTCGCTGTTTCGCGGGGCAAAAGGAAATGGCGGCCATGCAGCCTGCAAATCAACAAAATCCCTTTATTGTCATCGAGATAACATACGCTATCGGCAATGAGGAAAAAATGTCATCCCGATACCCGATGGGGCTATTGGTGGAGCTCTTGCCGATAACCAATGAAGTCATGTCTTCATAGCGGTGACACCGGGTTATGGGGAGGTCCCAATTTATGTTACCCCGATACCTGATGCACTAAATGGAGAAGGGGACTCTATCAAAGAGACTCTCTCCGATAAAGTGATACCAAGCAAGAAGGGGAGTCAGATTCATTGGGATAACATACATTGTCGGGGAGATGCGTTTTGAGTTATCCCGATGCTCGATGAGGAAGATGAGCTCGACACAAATGAAGTGACTAAATCGGGGAAGCCTACGCCGATAAGACCAAAACAACCCAAAAGAAACTAACACGCTATGTTAGTCAAATTCTATGTTTCATGGGGCAAAAGGATATGGTGACCATGTAGTCCGCAAATTAGTGAAAGTGAGTAACACGCCATGTTAGTCGAATTCGCCGTTTCGCGGGGCAAAAGGAAATGGCAGCCACGCAACCCATGAATCAGCAAAAGATACTAACACGCTATGTTAGTTGCATTCGCTATTTCATGGGGAAAAAGGAAATGATGACCACTCAGTCCGCAAATCAGAAAAAGCGACTAACACGCTATGTTAGTCAAATCTTCCATCAACACGCTATGTGCCTAAACAATGTTCCATGAATCTTCTCTCTCTCTCTCTCTCTCTCTCTCTTTCCCTCTCTCTCCCATTCTTTCTCTCTTAACTCTCTCTCTCTCTGCCTCTATCTCTCTATCTCACTCTCCTCCTCTGTCAAGCGTATCTCTCTCCCATTATTTCTCTTTTAAGTCTCTCCCTCTCATCCTCTCTCTATCTCACTCTCACCTCTCAAGTGTATCTCTCTCTTATTCTCTCCCTCTCTCCCTTTCTCATTACCTCTCTTTCTCACTCTCTCCCTCTCTCCCTCTCTCCCTCTCTTCGCACGTCTCTCTCTAGTCTCTTGTACTCTCCTTCCATCCCTTCCTCCTTCTCACTCAGACTATCTCTATCTCTCACCCTCTCTTTCTCTCTCACACATTCCCTCCCTCTATCTCTTCGGTCTCTCTTTCTCTCCCAATCCCTCTATCCACCCCTCTCTCTCTCTCTCTCTCTCTCTCTCTCTCTCTCTCTCTCTCTCTCTCTTTGATTCCCCTTCTCTGTGTCACTCTCTATCTCTATCTCTCCCTCTCTCTCTCTCTCTCTCTCTCTCTCTCTCTCTCTCTCTCTCTCTCTCTCTCTCTCTCTCTCTCTCTCTCTCTCTCTCTCTCTCTCTCTCCCTCCCTTTCCCTTTCTCCGTCTCCCCCCTCTCTCTCTCTCCATCACTCTTTCTCTCATTTATCTCTTGTCTCTCCCTCTTAGTCTCTATCTCTCTATCTCACTCTCCTCCTCTCTTAGGTGTATCTCTCTCCCATTCCCTCCCTCTCCTCCCCCTCTCTCCCTCTCTAGGGTCATATGGTATCCTAGGGATCCATGCATGTGTCCTAAGGGGTCATAGGACACTATATGACTCCTTAGGACACCATGTGACCTGTAACATAATATGTCATATGGAGTCCTAAGGGGTCATAGGACACCATATGACCCCTTAGCACACCATACGACCCATAATGACACCAAATGGTGTCCTAAGGGGTCATAGAACACTATATGACCTCTTAGGATACCATACGACCCATAACGACACCGTATGGAGTCATAAGGGGCCAAATGGTGTTGTAAGGGGTCGTAGGAGACCATATGACCCCTTAGGACACCATACGACCCCTAACGACACCATATGGTTTCCTAAGGGGTCATAGGACAACATAAGACACATAATGAGACCATATGACCCTTAGGACATAATATGACCCCTAACGACATCTAAGGGGTCATAGGGTGTCCTAAGGGGTCATAGGACACTATATGATCCCTTAGCACACCATAGGACCTATAACAATACCAAATAGTGTCCTAAGGGGTCATAGAATACCATATGACCCTTTAGGACACCATATGGTGTCCTGAGGAGTCATATGGCATCGTATGACCCCTTAGGACACCATATGGTGTCGTTATGGGTCGTATGGTTTCTTAAGGGGTCATATGGTGTCCTAAGGTGTCATTTGGTGTCCTAAGGTGTTATAGAACACCATATGACCCCTTAAGACACATATGACCCATAACAACACCATATGGACTCCTAAGGGGTTATATGGTGTCCTAAGGGATCATAGAACACCATATGACCCCTTAGGACACCATATGACCCATAATGACACCTAAGGGGTCATATGGAGTCCTAAGGGGACATAAGACACCATATGACCCCTTAGTATACCATACGATCCATAATGACACCAAATGGTGTCCTAAAGGATCATAGAACACCATATGACCTCTTAGGACATCATACAACTCATAACGACACCATATGGAGTCCTAAGGGGTCATATGGTGTCCTAAGGGGTCATAGGAGACCATATGACCCTAATGACACATAAGGGGTCATATGGTGTCCAAAGGGGTCATAGGACACCATATGAACCCTTAAGACACCATATGAACCATAACAACACCATGTGGTGTCCTAAGGGGTCATATGGTCTTCTAAGAGGTCATAGAACACCATATGACCCCTTAGGACACCATATAATGACACCAAATGGTGTCCTAAGGGGTCGTAGAACACTATATGACCTCTTAGGACACCATACAACCCATAACGACACCATATGGAGTCCTGAGGGGTCATAGGACACCATATGACCCTTTAGGACACCATATGACCCCTAACGACACCACATGGTGTCCTAAGGGGTCATAGGACCCCATATGACCCCTTAGGACACCATATGACCCCTAACGACACCACATGGTGTCCTAAGGGGTCATATGGTGTCCTAAGGGGTCATAGGACCCCATATGACCCCTTAGGACACCATATGACACATAACAACACCATTGGGTGTCCTAAGGGGTCATAAGACACTATCTGACCCCTTGGGACACAATATGACCCCTAACAACACCTAAGGGGTTATATGGTGTACTAAGGGATCATAGAACACCATATGACCCCTTAGGACACAATACGACCAATATCAACACCATATGGTGTCCAAAGGAGTCATATGGTGTCCTGAGGGGTCGTAGAACACCACATGACCCCTTAGGATACCATATGGTCTCTATCTCTTTCCCTCTAACTCTTTTTACCTCTCTCCCTCCCAATCCCCTTCTCCCTCTCACCCTCTATCTCTATCTCTCTCACTCCCCCTCCCTTAGGTATCTCTCTCTCTCTCTCATTATCTCCCTCTCTCTCTCTCTCCATCTCTCCCTATCCCTCCCTTTCCCTTTCTCTATCTCTCTCTCCCTCTCTCGTAGGTGTCTCTCTCCCATTCTTTCCATTCTCTCCATTGTTTCCCTCTCTCCCTCCCTCCCCATCTATCTCTCTCTCCCCTCTCTCCCTCTCTCTTAGGTCTCTCTCTCCCATTATTTCCTCTCTCTCTCTCTCTAGTGTCTCTCCCTACCCTTCTATCTCCGTTTTCTCAGCTCTCTCTCTCTCTCTTTCTCTCTCTATCTCTCTCTCTCCCTTTTTTTCCCTCTTTCCCCCTCTCTCTCTCTCTCTCTCTGGTCTCTCTCCCCCCCTCTCTCTTAGGTGTCTCTCTTTCCTATTATGTTCATCTTTCCCTCTCTCCCTCCCCCATCCTCTCTCTTCCCTTGCCCTCTCTCCTTCCCATTATTTCCCTCCCCCTCTCTCAAGTGTCTCTCTCTCACATTCTTTCCCTCTCTCCCTCTCTCCCTTTCTCTCTCAAGTCTCTCTCTTTCCCTCTAACACTCTTTCTTTCTCTCCCATTCCCTTTCTCTTTCTCTCTCATGTATCTCTCCTTCTCACCCTCTCTTTCCCTCTCTCCTTCCATCCTCTCTTCTCTCTCCCTCTCTCCCTCCCAAGCATAACCTAAGAGAGAGAGACCTAAGAGAGAGAGATAGATACTAAGTGAGAGGGAGGAAGGGATGGAAAATGAGTATGAGACTAGAGAAAGATCCTAGGTGAGAGAGAGGGGTGGAGGAAGGGAAGGGTTTAGAGAGAGAGAGAGGTTGATGGAAAGACAAGAAGAGACTAGAGATTCAACCTTCAAGTGAAGCCTATTCAACCTTCAAGTGAATCTTCTAAAGTTGAAATCCCAAGATTTAGAAGCTTTCAAGGCATGCAAGATGTTAAATGTATGTAGAAAACTAGGTCATCATTCCCCAAGAGAAACCCTTTAAAGAGATGTCTCCACCTCAAGGAATCCCCAAATATTATCAAAGTCCTTTTGCAAATCAACTTTCATGCCCTAGCATCATTTTCCTTTGTCCAAGAGGTCCTATTATATATCTAAAGAGCTATTTTGTTGAACAAAAGAGAGACTTTTTTGAGGTAGAAACAAAGTTATCTTTTGTCAATACACCTGCAAATGATGTAGAAATAGAAAAATTAAATTTATTGCAATAAAATGATATGTATGATGATATAGAACAATAGGTTAAATAGCAAGGAAAAGTGTTGATAACAAGTTTTTGATTGTTTTGTTTAATGAGTTACCTAGTTATATTGAGCAAGATGATGAGATAATGCTTGTTTTGTTTAATGAGCTACCTTTGTATGTTATTGATGAAGAAGAAGATACATCTATAATAACTCAACAATGATTTTGAAACATCATTAGAATACAAATTATGTTGACCTCAAGGTGTTGATTCATCAATATTATGTTTTCTCTATCTCGGTCTCCCCTCCTCTCTCTCTCCATCTCTCTTTCTCTTATTTATCTCTTGTCTCTCCCTCTCAGTATCTATCTATCTATCTCACTCTCCTCCTCTATTAGGTGTGTCTCTCTCCCATTCCCTCGCTCTCCTACCTCTCTCTCCCTCTCGAGGGTCATATGGTATTCTTAGGGTTCATATGGTATCCTAGGGATCCATGCATGTGTCCTACGGGGTCATAGGACACCATATGACTTGTAACGATACATAAGATGTCATATGGAGTCCTAAGGGGTCATAGGTTGTCTTAATTTAAATATGTTAGTGCACTTCCCCTTCTTGGTGATTTTGGATCCTGGTGTCTCAATTTAACCATTAGAGGTCACCCTAATTGGTGCAAAGAGAGGGAGAGAGGGAGAGAGTGAGAAAGAGAGTTAATGAGAAAGGGAGAGAGGGAGGGGGAGGAGAGAGGGAGAGAATAAGAGAGAGATACACCTGAGAGAAGGGGAGAGTGAGATAGTGAGGATGAGACTGAGAGACTTTAGAGATAAAGAATGGTAGAGAGAGAGAGAGAGAGAGAGAGAGAGAGAGAGAGAGAGAGAGAGAGAGAGAGAGAGAGAGAGAGAGAGAGAGAGTTAAGTGAAAAAGAGAAAGGGAGGGGGGGAGGTAGGGAGAGAGTGGGAAAAAGATACACTTGACAGAGGAGGAGAGTGAGATAGAGAGATAGAGGCAGAGAGGGAGAGAGACTTAAGAAAGAAAAAATGGGAGAGAGAGGGAGAGAGAGAGAGAGAAGATTCATGGAACATTGTTTAGGCACATAGCGTGTTGATGGAAGATTCAACTAACATAGTGTGTTAGTCGCTTTCGTTGATTCGCGGACTGTGTGGCCGCCATTTCCTTTTGCCCCGCAAAACAATGAATTCGACTAACATAGCATGTTAGTAGATTTCGCTGATTCGTGGGCTGCGTGGCCGCCATTTTCTTTTGCCCTGCGAAACCTGTGAATTCGACTAACATGGCGTGTTAGTTGCTTTTGCTAATTCGCGGACTGCGTGGTCACCATTTCTTTTTCCTTGCGAAATAGCGAATTTGACTAACATATCGTGTTAGTCGCTTTCGCTGATTCACAGGCTGCGTGGCACAAACGAAGTGACTACATCGGGGAAGCATACGTTGATAAGACCGAAACAACCCGATAAGGAGAGTAAGGTTAGTCAATCGCAGCCGTTCATTGCACCTTACAACGATAAGTTAGTCAATCGTGTTAGCGACAGGTTAGTACAACATGTTAGTGACATGTTAGTCAATCGCAGCCATTCATTGCAAAATCGACAGTGTAAAACGCGTGACTAACACGCGTGTTAGTCGATCTGTACTATCATTTTGGACCTAGAATAGATGCGTCCGGTGCAAGAAGACTCATCGGGATAGCTTACGCTATCGGAGAAACATTTTTAGAGTTGTGCCGATACCCGATGGGCAGAATGCCACAGAGGTGAGATCTATCGGGGGGACTATAACTATCGAAAGGAAGGAAAATACGCTATGCCGACGACTGATGAAGTAATCGATGAAAGTTACGCCGATCAAAAAGAAAGTTAGGGATGTCATCTGGCTCCAAAACGACAGTACGAATTTACTAACATGCGTGTTAGTCGCGCGTTTTACCCCATCGATTTTGCAATCATTAACTATATGATAAAAATAATTTACCCTAATGAACATATTCAATTTATTAACTTAGGGCAAATAATATGCATATGAAAAGATTGCCTCAAAACACCAAATTCCATTTTAATAAATGCTATTCATCATTTTACCTGGGGTAAAAAGAACTTTTCAAAATACATTTTCTTCTTTGAACAAAATATAATATTCACACTTTTGTCCTCAAATACAGTATTCATACAATAAAAAATAATATTTACCCTAATATGGATTCAATTCAAAAAAATTAGGGTAAAAACATGATGAGAGACAATATCATTAGGTCACCATATTGAAAGCACTTATGTATAAATATAATTTCACCTTTGTCAAAATATATTCTTTTATAACTTCTTCAAAGGCAATTAGAATATTATCATAATTATATTAAAGACTACAAATAAGATTTGTTTTCAAAGTGCTTTTGCAAGTAAATAAAGATCATTATGTGGTGAGAAATAATCCGTGCTCAACATGTGTTCATATTACACAGGGATATTTAATAATTTGCCCCTTAAAATAGAATTTTATGGCAAATGTTTACATAAATAAGAATCCCAAACATTCAAATGATTTTCAAAGATATCTTTCAAAAGTTACACTAATCATTTTAAAATTTCTCAAAGATTTGTCTATTTACATTTAATAATGTTTAGATAATTTTTTACTTAATAAATTCCGAAAATTTCCAATAGTAACAAATCCCTTTGGAAATATTATTTCTCTCTAAATCAACAAAAGAGAAAAGTAATTAAAATATACTCATTCTTTGATTATTCATTCTTTATATATTAATTAAAAAAAAATGTAAAATACTAATATATCAAATTTAAGTTTACAATGGTGAAAAGTGAATAATTCGAATTTGTCTTCATATATCGTAGTTAAGAAAATGCAAATAAATTTATATCTTAAAAAAATTAAACTTGATTATACTTCTTATAAGGTAATTGATATGTGAATAGTAAGCTAAATTTTTCCTATAAACATTGCCATCCACAAAAATGATACAACTTATGATAAATACATTTTGCATTGACCTTAAAATTTATATGAAAATATAACATGTTCAACAGATGCCACAATCTCAAAAGTTCTGCAATCTGTTTTTTTTTTGACAATATATTTTTATACCGTTCTACATAATTACATTCGTGTCAACTTGGATCACAATAAATACATTGCTATAAATCCAACGATTTAAATGCTACCATTAAAAGCTATACTAAACTATAAATATGTATCATATTCAGATACATTACAAATACTTACAGACATGTCTATTCTGGCTCCAAAATGGCATACCACACGACTAACACACGATGTTAGTCCCACCTTTTTAACCATAGATTTTTTATTGGTTACAGTAGTTTAGTCTGGGGTTAGTTCAGTTCTAGATTCAATTTTAAATTTCTTCCTCCAGATCGAAAGATTATAGACCCTTATCCTAAGAAAACCCTAGATTTCTTTGGATTCAAATTTAAAAAACAGGTTACAGCAGCAAGAGCATGCCATACAGATCCTCGATCCACCTTGTACACTTACGTACCTATGGCTCAAAAGGAATTTTAAAAGCTTGCATTTGGGTTGGTTGTGGTATGAGGCAATTTTACAGCATCTATTGTCCGTCGAGAGACATGGAAGTGGAAGCTTTTGTGTTGCGACTGTAAGTATGTGGAGGAGATTTCCACATACTGCTGGGTGCACTTGTCTCCAAATAAAATGGACCATCAGGTAGTGGAGCTTCTTCTTCAAGTAATTTGTAGAACTTGTCTCATGCCAAGCCTGCCTTCTAGGTGACGATACGAACAGATCAGACCCAGTTTTAGCAGATTTGACTCGATGATACTCCTGGCATAGGGCACAACACTCACAGAGGCAATGTACAAGGAATTCAAAGGTTCAATACCTGCGAAGATGCAATTTAACCACATGAATAGGTACAACTGAATTTGATTCAAAAGCTTTGAGGGGAAGAGTTTACCAGATTATACACCAGCACCAAGAAAACTAGCACAACTTTGAGGGGAAGAGTTTACTAGATTATACACTAGCACCAAGAAAACTAGCACCTGCCTTTGCTACATAAATCCCCAAAAAAATTGAGAATCATAAAAATCTAAACATCTCACCATCATGTAAGAAAAATCATATAATGAAGGCTGTGAAAAAAAATCAAACCTTTGGATGAAAACAGTTTACTTCCACACCCATGGACCCTCAAATCCCACTGCATTTTTCATTCCTTTCATGTTTTCTTCGTCTGGCTTTCGTTCATGGCTGCACCTCACATAGAAAATGAAAAAGCATCTAGTTTTAGGTATTTTAAAAATTTTGAATTGTTTGAGCGGGAATAGAATTTCAAAAAATTCCCTCCCATGTAGTCATTTCAAATTTAGCAGTGCGCGTGACTATGACTGTGAGAACCGCCAGAAAATGTTAGCTACGTGCAAATGTTTTCTGTCAACCGCAAAATGGCAATATGCCTCCATGTCAGCCTGATGGTGGATCCCAGAACGTTTTTGATGACATCATGGAGGGCATGCAATTTTGGAACCGCATCATGGCATGGCATGCCTTTTTGGAGCCAAAATAGCTACAACCCACACCATCACATGCAAAACCACATAGTTGTCTATTTCAAATAATTAATAACTTTTTATTTTCTATCTTAAATAAAATATTTTATATTTGTTTTGTGTTATATATTTTGTATTCATAAAGATATTTATTTTTTTAATTTCTATGTTTCTTTGTGATATAAATCTTTTGTTATTATATTTTAGGTATATAAGAATTTGTCAATTTTTAAGAAATTAAAAAGATAATATGGTTGAATAAAATATTGGTAGAAATTTTTTTGTGTATATTTATTTTTTATTAATATTTTAAGATTTAGTATTTATAAACATGTATTTTAAAAGATGTTAATACATAAAAGAAAACAAATAGTTTATTTTTAACTATATTAAAATTAATTAATGAAAATAAAAATAAAAATCTTTATCATTAGAAAATGACATTTCATATTTTATTTGTTTCACAGTTTTATTTATAGTAGGTTAGCTTAATGTCTTTAGTATTGAAAGAAATTTGTATTATTTTTTATTACTGCAAAAGATTTTTTTTTTCATTAGATATTAATATAGTATAATACATTTGAAACTTTGAAAATATGAAATAATTTTTTATGAAAGTATTGTTTTCAAGATTGAAATTCATTTAAGATATGAATTAATTTATACAAAATTTAGCTTTGAAATTATTATAAAATCTAATGTATTTAGTTATATTTGTTGATATAATTAAATTTATTTATCTTTTGATATAAAATTATAAAATATTTTTATATAAATTAATTAAATAATTTTATTTAAAATTTATACATTTTTTTTTCTTTTCTCAAAATGTATAAAATATATTTATTACAAATTGAAATTTAGGACAACATAATTCATAATGAATTTTCCTTTTATAAAATATGAAATTTTGTTTTATATAAAAATTTAAATTATAACTTTTTTCTATTAAAAATATTTTAAAAATTGGTTGAATATACAAAATGTAAAATAATTATTTGACACTAATTTAATAAAAAACAAAGATAATTACAAATTAATTATAAACAACAATCATTATTTATATAGCCCACTTTATAATTAATTATTGTTTTAATATGCATTTTAGCTTTAAGTTAAAAGATAAAACGACAATCATAATTGCACGCTACCTTATAAATTAAATTATATAAGAACATTATATTATTTATTATTTAGTTTATATTAAATTACATTTTATTCTTATTATTATAAATTATATGGTGTTTTAAAATATTTGTATTAAAAAATAAAATATATAATTAAATAAATCTTTATTCATGACTATTGAGCTCTCTCCCCCTCTTTTCTCTCTCCCTCTCTACTTATTTCTCTCCTCTCCCTCTTCTCTCTTTCTACCTATCTTTCTCACTCTACTTCTCCCCCCTTCTCTCTCTTTATATCTATATATCTCTCTCTATCTCCTTATCTCTATCTCCTTCTAATACAGTGTCACATATATATCTCTATTTCTTCCTTGCCTCTATATTTATCTATCCCTCACTATCTCTTTCTCTTTCTATACCTTTCTTTTTTTTTCGTATCTTTCTCTTTCCATATATTTTTCTCTCCCTCTATCTTCCTCTTTCATTTACTCGAGACTAACCACTCTCTCTCTCTCTCTCTCTCTCTCCTTATCTCTATCTCCTTCTAATATAGTGTCACATATATATCTCTATTTCTTCCTTGCCTCTATATGGATTGACTAAGTCACGCGTTTTACATCGTCGATTTTACAATAAACGACTGCGATTGACTACCCTGTCGCTAACACGCTGTACGAAAAATCTGTTTTAGAACCAGAATAGCTTCAGCCATATTTATCCATCCCTCACTATCTCTTTCTCTCTTTCTATACTTTTCTTCTTATCTTTCTCCCTCCATATATTTTTCTCTCCCCTATCTTCCTCTTTCATCTAGTAGAAACTAACCACACTATTGACAAGAACCTGAAGCATTGCCCTCTTATTTTTTTAAATAAGATGTTGGGGTAGGGGAAGTATCGGTAGATCCTACCTCAATTTATCGTACTCCCATAATTATAGAGGAGAAGTCCTCTCATGGACAGCGTCTTGATAGTTGAAACATAATTTCAAACTGGTATTACAAATCCGAACTCCTCCACCATGTCTTCGGTTTGAAGCTGGTATTATGTTCACAGACATCTATACCCAATGCAGACTGTTATGCCCAGGTGGTTTTTTTTCTCAATGTCAATTTTGGTGACAAAAATCCAAAAGAAACAGATCTGTTTGTTCATTCACAGCCTACTCCACATTAACACTAATACTCCAACAAAAACTAAGCGTACTCATCTTTGTACAGAACCCAATAGGGTTACAGGATTAGATGTGAGGAGACTCTGTAACAGTGGCAAACTTAATGAAGCCATTCATATTTTGCAAGTGATGGATGCTCCACTGGACTCCTCTACTTATGTTTGTCTTTTGCAGGGATGCCTAAACAAGAAAACCCTGTCCCTAGGCAAGTTGATGCATGCCCACCTCATTCAAGCGGGATTTAAATCAGGCCTGTACTTGGATAATCTGCTGATTATAATGTATGATAAACTGGGAAGCCTGGCAGATGCTCGGAAAGTGTTTGAGGAAATGCCTGAACGAAATGTGGTGTCTTGGACTGCCATGATATCAGGTTATGCTAGGTATGGATTTGGTAAAGAAGCCATAGAATTCTTCCGCCAAATGAAGAAAAATGGGATCCAACCCAATCAATTCAGCTACTCTAGTATGATTCCCGTTTGCGCTAGGATGGTAGCTCTGGGACATGGTAAAGAGGTTCACTGTGACATAATTAAAGCTGGTTTTGAATCCAGTGTCTTTGTAGCAAGTTCCCTTATAGATATGTATAGAAAATGTAGAAATACTGAGGATGCATGCAAGGTGTTTGACAAAATGCCTAAACGAAACGTGGTTTCATGGACTGCGATGGTTGCGGGATATGCACAGAGTGGCTGTCTGGACAAGGCTTTGGAACTCTTTGAGAGAATGCCAGAACGAAACGTGGTTTCATGGACAGCTATAATTGCAGGATGCGCACAAAATGGACAATTTCATGAAGCCCTGAAGCTATTCTGGGAAATGCCAGAACGACACCTTACGTCGTGGAACGCAATGATCTCAGGATATGCACAGCATGATTATTTTGCAGAGGCTCTGGAACTGTTTCGACAAATGCAGTCGACGGGTGTGAAGGCGAACTCTGTGACTTTAACCAGTCTTCTCCCTGCTTGTGCATGTTTAGCAGCTCTGCGGCAGGGTAGGGAGGTTCATGAAGACATAATTAGGAGTGGTTTTCTGTCTGATGTCTTTGTGGGGAATGCTCTTGTAGACATGTATGCCAAATGTGGGAGCATAGAGGATGCACAGAAGTTGTTTAGTAGAATGACTAAACGTGATGTGGTGTCATGGAGTTCGCTGATTGTAGGCTATGCTATGCATGGTTCAGCCTATGATGCTCTTCAGCTTTTTAAACAGATGCAATGTTCAGGCACGAAACCTGATCATATTACCTTTGTTGGGGTTCTGTCTGCTTGCTGTCATGCAGGTTTGGTTAGTGATGCTTGCCATTACTTTCGTTGTATGAGTAAGGACTACCACATCAGACCTTCAGTAGAGCATTACACTTGCATGGTTGATCTTCTTGGTCGTGCTGGCCATCTTAATGAGGCTTGGGACATAATCCAAATGATGCCAATGAAAGCGGATGCTATTGTATGGGGGGCATTACTTGGTGCTTGTCAAATTCATTCTAATGTTGAACTAGGAGAAATTGCAGCAGAGCGCCTTTTTGAAATGGACCCTGAAAATCCTGCACACTATGTGCTGTTGTCAAACATTTATGCGTCTGTTGGAAGGTGGGATGGTTTCAAAAGAGTCCGAAGAATGATGAAGGATAGGAAGGTCAAGAAAACACCAGGACTAAGCTGGATTGGAGTCAACAACAAGGTAAATACTTTTGTTGTAGGGAACATGTTGCATCCCTACACCTAAAAGAGGCAAACATATTTCAAAGCACTATGGTTGCATTCCAAAACCTGAAGGAAATAACTGACATTCAGAGAGTCTCCAGGTGGCTAAAGAAACCAGAGTAAATGAATGAGAAAAACCATGTGCTGCAAGATTCGTGGGCACCAATGTAAGTGAGCTTTTCGGTGCCAACATATAACAATGTATTTTAAGGTTATATACACTCCCTTGGGTCAATGAATGAGGTTCTCTTGGACACCACCTATTGGCTCTATGGAGGCGGTTTCCTCAATTTTCTTAGCAACTGCCACTAGTTAAATTTCTGAGTGGTTTTGCAGTAACCTTGTCTTCCATGTGACATATATACATTCGCTCTGCTACAAGTTGCTAGAAGTAGCATTCTGGTCACAAGTAACATTAAAGTATATCTTCTGCAACATCTAATCAAATATTACAAAGGCAAATTATACTCATTCTTTGCTGAGGATTAAACTCCTTAGCTGTAGCTGCATATCTTCAACCCCTTCTCTCCCACAACCGGCTGAGAAATTTTGTTAGCTGACAGTAGTTGGTGCATTTTTTTTTCAGTTATAAAATTTGTATTTTTTGCAATTATAGGGTTACATTTTTTCAAAGAATCTCCGGGGATAAAAATATTGCAGCAGCAGCCCTGAGTGGGACCTTCCTGTATCTTAGCCAGGTTTGACTTTTACTGCTCACAGGGATTTGGTGTTTCCTTTTCTAATTAAGTGCAATTTTCAGGTCTCTGGGTTCTCTTGGCAGAGTATGTATCCCATTTTGGTCTCATCTTACAACCAAGCAACAAACTCAGGCTGCTAATAAGTGTGGGATTGCATTTGAGCCTTGAGACTGATCAGCTCAAAATCAAACTCAAACCTACACCATAACTTAAATTTGCATAGTGAGAAATGTTTGATACAAAGGCCCTCTTCTCATGACTCAAAGGTATATGTCCTACAAGGTATAAATATTAAAGCTTGGTTGTATCAGAACTACAATCTCCCACAAATAATTGTTGGTGACATGGAGAGGAATTAAGTTTAATCAACAGATTGCATGGCAGCGAGATGTAATTCTGCACATCTTAGATTATGATATCCCTTCCTCTTCTTGTTCTTTTACCTTGGTTAAATATATATTATATGTATAAAGAATTGAATTTGAATAGCACAGTTTATTGTTTCTTCCGACCTTAGTTATGGAAAGTAAGGTGCCCTCCAAGCAGTGGTTGTTTCAAAAGTGCAGCTCACGTATGGCAGAAAATGCAAAAATATATTATTTTGCTCTCTTGCAGCTCTCTCTGATAAAAGAGAACGGATCAGAGAAAATTCTGCAACTTTATCATCCACTCTTCTGCTATGACTGAAGTAATGCGACAATTTCTATTTATTTGTCAGTTACTATTTAAATGTACAGAGGCTATTATTAAAAATTTATTAATTGGTACTGAAGGGTTTTCTTACTGGTTCTTCCCTTCAGTGCTTTTTTGAACCAGACACTGTAAAAAACTTTTAAAATTTAATATAGTTCAGTGGTTCTATCCACTTTTATCAAAAAAAAAATAAAAATTATTAATTGAAACTTGCACTACGTAAACATTCCAATTTGTTTAGTATTATTATATATTAGAATTACTTCAGGTAACACTAAAAAGCTTTGAGTGTAGCTTGCACTATTTTTATGCTCCTGGTATAGAGGATTGTTGTAATACCCTTTAGTTTCATTGTTTTTTAAAAGGTTAGTATTGGGCATAAACCCCAAGATTTTCATGATAAGACCCCATGATATGCACTAGTAATAAACGAAGTTTGACCACCTAAATAATGTGGTTTTTATTAATCATGTTTGGATGGATGACAGTTTAGACGTGAAACTAATTGGTGATTGACAGAGAAAAGGGCGAGTGGAAATGGCAAATGATGCGTCGTTGGAAGAAAAGGTAGCCGAAAGAAGCTAAATCTTTGTATGGCTCGGAAACTCCAAGGAATGCCATAATTCTCATGATAAAGGCAAAATCTTGGACAAATATTTTGAGAGCTTATATGCCACCTAAATTGGCCATTGCTATTTGGGAAGGAAGAATTTAGACAATTTATTTAAATATGAGAAGAAATCATCAGATGTAGGCTGCTAAAATTGTAAACATAGCAATGTGAAAATTGTGGTGGATACGCTGAGGAGTTATATTAGAAAAGGAGTTGAATGAGGCTTCGATGAGGTAAATGTCCGTGTGATGTTAAGTTTTGACGATGTAGTTCTTGCATGTATAATCTTATTTTATGATTGATGAATGTGCAAGTCGATGATAGGGACACCTTGTGAATTAAGTATTCATAGTTGTAGATGACACAAGGAAGGATAAAATACTTGCCACTAAGTTTTGAGGTTTGGATAGTGTTGGTTGTATCTGCCAAGTGCAAAGTGGTGTTCCATGCTAAGTTGTGACCTCGTGGTTGCCTTTGTTAAATCAAGTGACATGATGGTCATTCTGATTGTAGTCATCTTTGTTGTAGTGTAATGATCTTACCTTCATTGAAGTAGGGTAGAATCAGTTGTAACCAAATATCCTTGATCACTTGTGCTTGAGATATTTTGGAGTGTTTGTAGACCTCCTAGCTTGTGTTTGTGTCCAATTTTGGTTTAAATGTTGAGTCTTAGGATCAATTAGTATTGGGTGTTGAAGTATTTGAGAAAATGATGACGATTGCTATAATTTTCAGAGATGTCTAAGATACTGCATTGTTTCAGCTGGTTGTGAAATTCTAATATGATTGTGCACCTCAAAACTGGATATCTATTCTAAGGGTGGCCAAGTCAAAAAAACATGATTGATACTTTGGTTTGGCCTCTTGAGTGAAGCTACTAGCATCCATGATGGTCAATTGATGATACCTAAATTTTTTTGTTAAAAATTTCAATCTAATGATGATTTGTTACCTAAGTATCTCAAGTCTTGTTTGGTTGTAACATGTATAAATCTGTGAATGTGTTTTTAATTGTCTTTAAGTCTAACTATAGATTCAAAGTCGTGGAAAATATTTTATAAACTCTACATAACTCATCAAAGTTGTGCAACAAGTAGCACAAGACTCCTAAGTAGTGAATGATAATAGTCTTTAGATTCTTGTCAATATGTGAAGCCAAATTTAGAAGGTGCTTGCATAATTTAGCTAGTAGATGGATGTTAACTAGACTTAAATAAAATTGAATATCTTTGAGAATATTATTATGTGATCAATGAATCTCCAAATTAATTAAGGAGTAAGTGCAAGGTAATGGAGGTAGAAAATATCCAAAAACTATTTTTTTATTATTGAAAATTAGAGATACTTATTGTAAGATTTGGCTATGGAGATAGCCACCCAAGATTTAAAGGCCTATGGAAAGCATACGATACATAGAAGATCAATATGCTAAGAATAAATTGTGTTCCTATCAAAGAATGCAAATAGAATGGATGTGGATACAATATTACAAAGCGAACCCCTTGGTAATATAGGACAAAATGAGACATATGATAACATAAGATTATGACAAGTGCCTTATATGAGACATAAAGTGATAAGTATCCTATGCGTCACCTAAGTAAGCTTAATTGATAAGATGTGAAAGGGACCTAATAGTGGAATTAATTAGGTGATACCCCTATTCACACCAACAATTATAGTTGGGTAAATATTTGAAGCACTTCTAGGTAGAATATTAACATGGTATAAAAATATGAAACATTTGTAGGATTTTGTTTCTAAATTTTGAACACTTAATTTATTATAAAAGTTGGTTAAGGTTGTAATAAAGTAACCTGTAGAAGTTGATGATCAACCACAAGAGCCAAGAATCATCTACAAGCAAAACACCTGTCACACAAAAGAGATCAAGCGGAAATTGTATGCTTTATAACAACCAGGGAATTCTGTATTATTGCACAAAACAATACTGGAGATATAATTACAATAAATGAATGAAACTTTATAAAGGATGAATGAAACCCTAGGTGCGAACCCTAATGCTAAAATTAAGAGAAGTAAAACAATGTAGAGTAGCAGCTAAGTTAAGCTCAACTATATCTTGAGCTAAAGCTAGAAAAGAGAACTCTAGATAATAAAAAGCATCTAAGTTTAGCTTAAGTGACAAAGTAATAAATGATGTAATTAATAAATAATTAGATAATTGTCCTAATTACTCCAACACCCCTCTTTAAGATTAACTTAGGTACAAGCTAAAGAGGTAAAGATGAATGCAAAATGCGTGCATGAACAAGTCTTGACAACTAGGCCTAATTAGGTACTCATGTACAAACCAATGCAACTCTCATAGATAGAGAAAAGGAGAAAAAACTAGTGGGATACAAATCCTTTTTAAAAGAAAGAAAAAAAATGAAAAAGAAAGTACATGTGATAAGCTTGAAGGACTCAAGATGCCCCTCGAAGTATTGAATTGGTCACATAAGTACAATCAATATTCCCCACATAAGAGAGAAAAGAAGAGATGATGTATCCCCCCCATAATGAAGAAGCTCCAATGCCAAAGATGTAGGCTTGAGGATGAATTTTGAAGATCCAAGAGTGGCAAACCAAATTCCTCCCCTTAGGAAGAAACAAATCAAGTGGCCAAGGCTGAAACAACTCCATGAAAGGCAATGGAAGGTAAAGTCTCATGATGTGTGCCATGGAAGACTGCTCAACTATCCAACTATTCAAATTATGATGTGCCATATCAACTAAAGCAAATCCAAACAATTGTGAAGATACTTGATGAACAACCTTTATAGACACTGAAGATGGGATGATAGGAATGCTCAAATGCCACCAGGGAGGAATGAAATACGATGTTAGTGTTTGACCTGCCCGATGTACCTCAATTTGTAGCACATTAATTTCTCCAATTTTTTTTTGAAGCATAAAAAATCGCACCCCTTTATAAATTTTTTATTAAAACTTTGACACTTTTAATAAACTTTCAACCCTTTTAAAAAAATTCGTGCCCCACATGGAATTTAATCATTTTTTATTGAAATAAAAAAGAGACAGTGAAATTTTTTGACCTATGATTTATGTAGACCCGCTTGCACATGGGGTCTGTATGGCCATACAAATCCATATGGTATGGTACAAATTTGTGTGCCAACTAAAAAAAATTTAAAATTTTTCAATAGATGATGTCTAAATTGTTCACACATAATTTAAAATAAATAATAAATATTAAAAAAGTTATATATGCCATTTTCGACTGATTAGATATTTAGTTTAAAAATATATAAATAAATTTAATAAAAAAATACATATCTGAAAACTAGATAGTCTAATCTATAATGATTTTTTATTTTGTTTAAAATCTTGAAAACAACCATATTATCAAAAGTTTTGATTATACATGCTACTATGACTTATACTTGTAAGTTAAGAAGTTTACAGTTGAATTTCCAAGCCTAAAACCAAGGCAAAAGTGTAGGGGAAATTGAATTTAAATTATAATGCACATCCCCTATGAATCAATACTAGTTATCTTTATATCAAATATATGTTTCTATAATGGGTACTTATTACTAATAGATATGTGTTGCATAATTAGCCGATAGGCTATTTAATGTGGGCATAGCCCATCGAGATTGTCTCATGCTTTCTCGGAATAGTTCTAGATTTGGTCGGCAAAAATTGATATCCTCAGAATCATGCTCTGTCCTGAAAGTTTTAAATCTGCCGTGGAAATTGGATCACAAATATTAGTTTTTTCTGTCAGCAATGTCAAACTGTGCACTCAATGAAGTAGCGTGGAACTCTATAGAATCACCACATACCTATTTACGTGGCTAGTTTTTAACTTCACCATGGCGGTATATTAAAAAATCAGATCCTAATCTCTGCCGCCTCACTGCTATGGTAAAATGGAACCCTAATGTGTGTCGCTCACTGCTCTTCTATTGTTCATATATGCTGCCTGAAAAAGATGGGAAACAAAAAGACAGAGACCACAATATAGGTGCCCTAGATTATTATTGTAGGTGAGTTGTTTCAAAAATCAAGATAAGTATGGCTTTGTTAAATTTGATTGCAAATCTTTAAAAATCTGATCCTGAGACCCATATCTTCATTGAACTGTGAATACAGGCTTCCTTTAAAATAACGGGTTCTACGGATCAAGGTAGTACTCTGGAATCCCGACATTCTATGCTGCAATCCAAATACGCTGCAATTTTTGATGATTTAGGTTTCCTTATCTATGTCGTATCTTATTAATGTACATCATTACAAAACTAAATCAATTTGACATATGATTTTATCAGAAATTTGTTACAAAAGAAAGTGGTAGCACTCCAGTATTTCCAAATCTCTCTGTAGCATGTGATAGCATAATCATTGTTTTAAAATTATTTAATGTTTAGTTTTATTTGCATTGTTATTAGTTCAGGCTACCAATTCATTGGACTATAAGTATATAGTCCGTTCAAAGTAAACTGTCACATAATTATTGTATTTTTCTGAGTGTTGTTTATATGCAGCTCTGAAAGTATCTCTACTGTGCAAGTATTGAGTACTTCATTTTCGTAATTGAATAGAATGCACCACTTCATCGTTATTTTTGTTCAGGTTGATTACAAGATTTGTGTGTCTTGTATCGAAAATGAAGGCATTGCATGATGAATATGAATGTTTTCATGCATTTCCTCTCGAACATTTGGTGTAAGAGTGATAAACTGGCATTAAACATTTCCTTGTGCTTCTTTTATTTTCATAAAAAAAGATAACTCGTTTTTTCTTGATGATATCAATTCAGACTGCCAATTAGTCCATCTAGCAGGAAAGTGATATAGTGCAATGAGAAATTGATTGTATCCATCACGTGTAAATTCAATAATTTTTTTTCTTATGATCATTTGATGATGCCTGGAGGATGCTTACACAGATGGTATAGCTCATTATGGAAAATAATACCATCAATTCACCATTTTTCTTCAAATTTTGTAAGGTCGCAAAAAAGGGTTTGTTGGTATTAAAGACATTTCAATGATGATTATGTATTAGTTTTAAAATGTTTCAATCTTTAGGTTTTTCAAATATTGATAGTAATATTGTTTTAGTGATTTGGTTGTTTTAGTGATTTGGCCTGCTGGATTTGGAAATGAAAAAACACGCAAGGATTTTCTAAATTTTCTTATGACCAATTCGAACTGCACATTCTGGATTTCATTCTCCTCCCACATTTACAAACTTTCAATTATATTCATGGCCTCCCCAAATGATGTCGTTGGGTCCTAGACTTACATAACCATTTTTGATGTACACTGACGATTGTAAAGGTGTTTTTCCTTGCTGAAAGTAGGTAAATCTGTGATTTCCATGCTTAGGGTTTTGAGGATTAACACTCTTTGCTTTGCCAACATAGCTATGTTTGGGGTGAATTTGCAAATGTGGAGCAATATCAAATTGTTTGGCTATATATATAATATATATATGGCATTTAACTGTTGAGGATAATTATAATATTTGTATGCTAATATTTTATAATGTAAGATGCGAATCATTATTTTCTTTGAGTTAAGTACATTAATTTTTTTTGCCTTTGGGGGCGAATGTCTTTGTTGATCTACATGTGGTTCAATTGAAGATAGCATGTAATGGTGTATATGCAAACATATGAATCACTATAATTTTGATTCTCTCTTATATGAGTTGGACCCTACTTGTCATAATTTTGATTCTCTTGTAAATGAGTTCGACCCTACTTGTCAGAATTTTGATTCTCTTGTAAATGAGTTGAACCCTACTCTCCATATAGTTTGGAGACCAATTACCTTGTGGTCCCAAAATAATAGCCCCAAAACTAAACTTTATAACAATGGAAATTCTGTGAAACTGAACTTTATGACAATGAAAATTCTGTGAAATTGAATAAAGAAGAATAGAAATATTATCTCTAAAAATAATAATGAATCTATTGTTTATTCATGTAATGAATTCTAGTACACAATAGAAATTGTATCTGGTGTAGTTTCCTCTAGCACTATTGTACTCAACTCCTCACCTAAACTACTTTGTAGTAATGAGTTTAATTTTTAAATGTTTAATTAAATTTACATTCATCCATATTCAGAATTCTAAAGTTTTCATCATATATTACTATCGGCTAATCATTGCACCTCCATTTGGTGCAAGCGCTAGTTAATATTCATTTCTAATATAGTTGGTGCACACCTTTATTTAATGAAGTACTATGCTATGTTAGATACCTTTTTATTTTATTTTATATGCAAATGATTTTAATTTGAAATATCTTACAATTTCTTTTAGGCGTTATTTTAATCATTTTTTGTAGGTTTCATCCATTAGCACCATTGGTAGGAGGACTATTGAAGCAAATATTTTAAAAGGTTTTCTATCATAAACACCATTTTGTAGAGAAATCAAGCACAAACAATTTATTTGAAAGGAATAAAACACAAGAGTCATTCTCAAAAAGGATTTTCAAACACAAATACCATTTTCAAAAGAATTCTTCGAGCACAATATTCATTTTAAAAGGATTTCATGCATCATTTTAAAAAGGGACTTTGAATCACTATTCTAAATTTAGCAACATTCAACAAAAGGATCTACAAATTTATAAGTATTTTAGAGAGATCAAAGAGTAGATTTATTTTAAAGACAACTTGTTAATTTTGTTCAAATTAGTTGGTAATTATGAGATCAAGTAGACATTAAGGGAGGTCTTAACACCTAAAGGAACAAAAACACATTGAGATGAGACAATGTGTGTGTGTGCGCGCGTGCGTGTGTGTTTGTGGGTGTGGGTGTGTGTGTGTGTGTGTGTGTGAGAGAGAGAGAGAGAGAGAGAGAGAGAGAGAGAGAGAGAGAGAGAGAGAGAGAGAGAGAGAGAGAGAGAGAGAGAGAGAGAGAGAGAGAGAGAGAGAGAGAGAGAGAGAGAGTATTGAAGTGTCCAATTTGGTGATTGTGTAAGAGGTGAATATTATTGAGTACGTTAAGAGACATACATTGTAGGGTTGAATGTATAAGAGGCAAATATGGAAATGGGAATATGGCAATAATTCGAGGTACAAGCATTCAAATGCATTCAATGTGAAATTTTATATTGTAGATAGACTAATGTTGCTAAATTATATTGATTCAAACTACACAAGGGGTTTTAATAATATAAACAATTATTTGAACATGAATGTAGTTAATATTGATCATGTAGACCACAATTTAAACATGAAGGTAGACAAATATGTCAAATTTATTGACATTCAAACCCCTTATACAAGGAGTAAAAATAAAGTTGTTTTTATTAAAACTGAAATAAATATATTAGATAATATCCATCTTATAAAATTTAGCAAATAATTTGAAATCATACAAACAAATTTGGTGATCAATAATTTAAAAATTCTTAACATTTCAATGTCAACTAGTAATGCAATTAATTAGAATGTCAAAAACGTAAAGAACAATAAAATTTTATGCATATATTAAAAAAAAAAAGACAAAAAGATAATGAATTGATTAAACAAATTATTTCTATTATTGTTCATGATATTGTAAACAAGATGATCTAAAGATAGTATGCATCTTGATGTGAATTAAAAGCCATTTTAGTAAATAAATGTAGTGTCATAAATTGCATACCTCATAATTTCAGAAAACATGAAACCTCCTTTTTTTTTGAAGTGTTGGCCAGAAAAAAGGATACAGACGCTGGTATGGAGATATGCTACTATAAACCAAACATAAGGATTTAGAACATGTACTTTAGAATATATGATAACTTTAGGGATATTATCTAAGGGCTTATCCTCTTTAGGAGATATATAAGTAGAGAAGATCTAGATATATTCACAAAAATAGAGGATCAATAGAAGGTATAGAGATAATATATAGATGAGATATATGTAAAGGAGATATAAGGAGTGTAACGATCATACATTGATATATAAGATCTAACAGTGGATACTTTGTCTTCTTTGTTTTCTCTAGAAGGCAACCCTATTTTATGTGGGCATTGCATTACAACTATGTGTTGTGATGTATTCGAAGAGTTCGATAGTTGTTGAGCTGCCTTTGGATCTCTATTGATGATACTCCCACAAGAAGCTTTCTCTACAAGTATATTTTAATCTATTGTTGTTTCTAAATAATATATCGAGCGACTTTTGGAGTGTGGGGTTTTCCTCTTGAAAGGGTTTTCCCCATGTAAATCACTATGTTCTGGTATGGATGCTATTTATGTTTATTTATGTAACTGGACATGTAAAGATATGTAAAATTGTTGCATTACCCTCCTCTCAAGATAAGTATAGGATTTTTTTTGACTACCTTAACTTCCTTACATTAATAGGAATGAGTCTTGGGTAGAAATACTATAATTGCAAAAATCCATTGGGTACAAAAATCTAGTATGTATCCCTCAAACTTCTTGCTAACACTAGGAATATCTTTTTAAATATGCCATGATCTTCTTAGAAACCCATGTCTTTCTAGTGAAATCAGATTGTTCCTCAAATCTTTAGTGCAATTTTCATAGAGAGGTATGCACCATGTGTAAAATCTACACAACACACTAGCACCCCACAAAAATACAAGATTCAATTGATTGTTACATTTCCTAGAATCTTCTAGAGTAATGCTCTTGTTAGACAAACCAAAACTTACATGAAAATATGA
The DNA here is from genome assembly GCF_030272615.1 of Cryptomeria japonica. Classification (NCBI taxonomy): domain Eukaryota; kingdom Viridiplantae; phylum Streptophyta; class Pinopsida; order Cupressales; family Cupressaceae; genus Cryptomeria; species Cryptomeria japonica. The sequence goes on from NC_081409.1 coordinate 169,703,652, forward strand.
TCGTCCCTTGTTATTGGCTAAAAACACTTCCTTTTTGAAAAATAGAAGAACACTTGAATCACTTTCATTCAAATTCACACACAGTTATCTCTCTGACTAAACTTGAAGCTTTGGATACAACTCTTACTGGTTTTTCTTATTCTAAAAATATAGTGTGTGTATTCCTCTTGTAGACTTGATGTAGAAAAACCTCACAACATTCGAAGGTTCATCTTTGAAAGATAGTGGTAGTTTCTGGAGAGCTTTTGGTGTTGTCTAGATTGTCTCTCCTTCGGTGTGAGAGCTTGGTATTGTTGTTTTAAGTTAGTTCATAACATAATCTATTATATTTTGATAGCTCATATTAATTTATTGTCTTGTCTATGATCATCCTATCTATCTTAGTTGTTTGTGGAGGTGAAACTATTAAAATGGGGGTCTGACTTAACAAACAACACCAACCTTTCTCCTTGTTTTTGAACATGTGAAAGTTTTGTAAGTCCTTTGTGGAGCTGCATAATTATATGGCATTCGGTGATCCCTTTATTTCTAGTTAATCAATCTTTTTAAGTTATTACTATAGGACTGTTTTCCTTTTTCATTATACTTTTCAGTACTAGATCTTCTTGGGATTCATGCAAGGTGAAGATCATAATTTTTTAGAGCTTCCATTCAAACTTGTCTATACGAGATGTTAGTGCATTGTGTTGTAGTCCACATGAAATACTCACATTCAAGATAGAGAGCTAGTTTAGGTCACAAGAAGCTCACCATAATCTATATTCTCTATTCCTAAAGCAATCTTATTCAAGTTTTGTAAATATATTCATATATTATAATTCATATTCTATAATTGAGCAGTGTATGTAAAATACTTCTATCTTTTTAGTTATTATATGCACTTAAAATATATAAACTTAAATTTTGTATTTGATTGATGGGGAGAATGTGTTCTTAGCTTAGGGATGCAAACTAAGATCTTATTCATTCCCCATTTCCAAAATTTATCATTCCTTGGGGAACAAACAACAAGGTTAAACTCACGTCTCAAAGGAGAGCTAAACACTTTGGTTAGTTATTCTCTTTTTGATTGATTTGATCATATATGATTTGATAATAATTATGCAATATCTAGGTAAAATGATAAGAAATTGATAAATTTCAACATGAACAAAAAGATACAAAATTGGAAATGAAAACAGTAGAAAAGATCTAAAAATGAGATACTGAGAGGAACCTGTAACTACAATCTAGAGAAGAATATGCTGGACACGGGAGTAGGCTACCCTAGTATGAGGATGTATTCATTAGTAGAAGGTTCTATATTTTGGATCATAAGGCTTTGTAGATCCATCTCTCTAAAAATCAACCAAAAAAGTGTCAGGCATTAGACTAGGGTGATTTAGTCTAGGAGTTTCTGCTTATTTAAAATTTGGGACTGTGCGTCTTAGTTTGTTATGTGCTCTTGTAGCCTCCTCTATAGTCAAAATTTTACTTGCACACACAAAAAGAGGAAACAATGTTGTGATGTATAGGGGTTTGCCTAAGTCAAGCCCTATGTTGGCATTTCCACCTCTAATACAATAATGTTTGATAAAAAGAGAGCTTGTCCTTAGAAAGGACAAAGGCTAAAACCTTAATGGAAATGCCTGAAATGATAAATGATACCTTTGATATAAAACCCTTAACTTGAAGTCTCACACAAAGCTTGAATTTTCTTGATAGATGTTAATGCACGCCTTAATATTGGACGAACACATAAAACTTGATCATGCTGAAACTTGAATGCTTGAAAATTTGATTGCGGACTTATGCTCAACTGACTTGAAGATGCTTGATTGAATTCTCAATTGGAATTGATACTTGATGTGGATTGACAATAGATAGATGGGAGATAGGAGTTCAAATGAGAGAGGGAGTTGTGCATTTATATGCAACTTACACCTTTTTGGGTTTAATTTTTAGTTAAGGCCGATATTGGGGAGAATTTTCCCACTACTTTTAAATCCAACCATTGTAATTTCAAAATTGGGGCCAATATACTTGGACAAGGGAATTGGGCACCCTAGTCCAAGAGGATAGGGGGATTGGATGCCCCAGTCCTAGTATTTAAGATAGAAAAAGGTCATTGAGTAGGGGATTGCATTGAGCTTCCAAAAGTGGTCCTAAAACTAAGCACAATTAGACATGAATCGGGAACATGAGGTACAACCACCAAAGTGAGTCCAAAATGAGTGTGAAATTATAGAGGTATACAATTTACTACAAGTTATAGTATTATCTCTAGTTTACCTAAATGTAATTAGGGAATTGAACTCTCAAAGGACATTTATCCTTTTGTGTAGGTTCACCTTTCCTCCTCTACATTTTGGCAATCCAAACTTTCTACACTTTTTCCAAAAAAAATTCCAAATCGAAAAAAATTTCACAAACCAACAAGACCACCACCTCATTCTCATGTTCTTTAAATTATCTTGGACCATGCATTGTGTTCCTCTTATGAGATTCATTGTAACCCAATCTACTACTTTTGGGAATATAGTTAGAAGGATTTTGGTAAATTTAAACATGTCAGAATCTAAAAATTCTCATAATCCTCCTAGACAAAGACCCAAATTTACATCGGATATTCTTTCTTTGGGTTATACCCCCGATAAATTTCCACCATACTTTGGGTCCACCTCTTCTACACCACTTGCATCCCCTCCTCCCATGGATCATGAGGTTTCTCTTAAGATCCCCTTTGAGAAAATTTACACCTTAGACGAGAATCTTAAGGATTTTTAGTATTTCTTATCCAAATATTATTTTTATACTCAAGTAGCCCTTATTATTGGAAATGAAAGAGACATGCTCATCTTCGATCACAAAGTCCTTGAACTATTACAAACACTATCACATATAGTTGAGAGTCATGTCTCTACCTATACATCATTTCTAGGACCACTTATTGATTCTCAATCAAATATCAGTAGCACACAACTAACCTTGTCAATACCAATGACTTCCATTCATATGGTCTTTGAATCTCCTTCAATAAAAAATGTATATACTAGTGGTCCTACTATTGTCTCTACTTTCATTTCTACTGGTCACCTTGGTATCTCTCAACCCATGCTAGGCTATCAAATTTCCTTCCCATTTCAACAAAACTTTATTGCTACTACTACGCTTTCCTTATTTTCAACCATCCAAGCCACTGTAATTCGAAACCTCTATTGTACAAAATTTTATTTCTCAACAAATCCCTACTGCACTTAACCCAATGCTTACCCTATTGCAAATATGGGTTAAACATAGTCACAATTAGACAACCTTATAAACATTTTGAAATCTTATCCTCTCATGTAACCTTACTATCAAAGTATCCCCTTAGCCTTAACCATTTTGAATATGTCTTTACCCCATGGGTTTGACGTACCAAGGTTTGATAAGTATAATAGAAAAGGATACTTGAAACACATGCCTCTAGTTTTGTACCACTCTTTGCCACAATTTTTTAATTTAGGATGCTTTGTTAGAAAATATCATATTCTTGCACTCTCTTAAGGATACCATGTTGGATTGGTTGTCATGCTACCTGATAGTTCTATCTTTTCTTTTGATCAATTGATGCATTAGTTCCTCCAGTATCTCCAAGTGAACATTGGACCTCAGGTCACTTTCATTGACCTAGTCTATTGTAAGCAAAATAATGATGAGAAGGTGATTGATTTTATTTTTAGGTACTAGTCCTTCTTTTCACAAATATCTTATACAAATTCCTTGATTTCGATGTCCAAGAAGTGTTCCTAGGGAACTTTCAGCTAATGATGAGGGATTTTTTTTTCTCATCAATTATAACTATTTTTTTCATTTGTGTACTACACTTCAGACTATTAGTAAAGTGTAACTTAGTATAGGGTTCCCCCTCATCATGATAGTCAGAGTACAATGTTAAACTAGAGGGAAAATGGGGCCTTATTTTATGGATGTAAAGTAATAACTTATCTATTAACCATTTCCGATTTTAAATCATTTCATTGGGGAATAATTTTGACAAGGTTCAACTTTAGCCCTAAAGGAGAACCAAACACTTTGGTTAATTTTTCTCTAAGTTTTGATTTTCATTTGCTTAGATATGATTATGATTAGGTAAGATCTAGGAAAAATGATAAGAAATTGATAACATTCAACATAAATAGAAAGATAAAAAACTAGAAATCAAATCATAGTACAAATATGGGATTAGGAGACAGAAGAACTTGTGACACCAATTTGGAGCAAAACATGCCAAATTATGGAGAAATGCGTCCTATTCTAAGGGCATCTTTATCAGTAGAAGGTTCTAGATTCTAGATCAAAAGGTTATATAGACCCATCTCTCTAAAAATCAGCCTAAAACTGTTTGACATTGGAGCAATTCAACATAATCTAGGGGTTCTTGGAGCATTTATTTGAAGTCTGAGACTATTTTTCGCTATCTGATCTACACAATTCTATAACTCTTAGCTGTCATATTTACACTTGCACACACAAAAAGAGGAAAAAAGATTATTTTGTATAGGGGATTGCATAGAAATCAAACCCCATGTTGGTATTTCCTGCTCCACTATAACAACGTTGGATGAAAAGAGACATTCCCTCTATAGGGAAAATCCTAAAAACCTTATGAAAATATTTGAAATGATAAATGATAATTTTGATATGAAATGATTACCTTGAAGTCTCACACAAAGTTTCATGTTACTTGATGGATGTTAATCTATTCCTTCATCATGGAGGAACACATAAGACTTGATCATGATTTTTGAAACTTGAATGCTTGAATCCTTGATTGCAAACTTGCGCTCAATTTTGTAGTGTCGTAAAATTGTGACCCTAGCAATTTATGACTACATTTGGGTCCTCACGCATGCGAACTCGAATCCTCTAGCCTGATTGAAGACCAGAGAGTGCTCGACTTGGGAAAACTGCTTCTTCCTTGGCCTTCGCATCACTCTGTCCACACTCTGCCCTAGAGAAAGCAGTAGGACGGGGGCATGGCACCCCTGTCCCCCCTTGGACAGGGGTGTGGTGCCCTTGTCCTCCCAGGATAGGGCATGGTGCCCCTGTCCCTACCCTATTTTGGGGCAGGACCTTTCTAGTGCAAGCATTGTGGGTTGTGTAGTGAGTAGGAAATCTCCCCGATGTCAGCCCGTGATGAAATTCAAATCCTTCAAACATGTATTTAAGGGGCATTGGTCCTCTCATTTTCATAAGTTGGATAGGTCGAAGTTGATGAATACTAAGAGGGGGGGTGAATTAGTATACCAAAAAATACTATGAACAAACATCTAAATAGTTTAGCAGATAACCGGTACAAAAGATTCACTAATAAACCGGTTAAGATAAATGCAAACCAAATAGAAAACAAAGCATTCACCCACAAGAGCACAATCACCATAACACAAGATATTTGACGTGGAAACCCAAATGGGAAAAATCATGGTGAGCAGAAACTCACAAGTAATTATCTGCAGAATAGAAATCAGACCGGTTAAGGTCATACAATTTTCTTCACCAGAGCAAATCCTATTAGGAATCTAGATCTCTGTTAGGAGATAAGTCCTGTTAAAGACTACCTTGTTAAAGGATTTCAGATCCACAGTTGTGAACCACCTTGTTAGAGGATTTACAAAGGCTTTGCTGGGCCTACCCGGTTAAGGGTTTCAAACTTGTCGAAGATATTAGTAATCAACAAGTGAGTGATCTAGATACTAGCACAATATGCTTGGTTAGATCCTTGATAGCTCATTGTTAATGCATTTCAATGTTACTTCAGTCTTCAATATCTCCACACACTATCTCTTCACACAAGCCTAATCTTCTCTGCAAAGATCGCACATAACCTTTTCTATTCTATCTCTCATACCTGCAAACCCTAGACATGATGTCCTTATAAAGGAATCTGATTTCATGTCGGTCCAATAGGATTAGACTACAAGTTCCTAGGTTCAGTGCATTTGGACACATTTGGTAACATGACACAAAATCACTACCAAAGTGTCAGTGGATGATAACTCATCACACATTACAGAAATACCGGTTGGTAACTCATCACAGAGTAATACCGGTTAATACAATATACCGATTACCGGTTTGTCAAAAATGAAGACTGGTAGATCAAAGTGTTCCGATCAAAAGTTAACTACCGCTTGGTTCCTTCATATCGCTTGAGATCCTCGAACCACTTGGGGTCTCCATACCGCTTAAGCTCTTCAATCAATCTGTGACCGGTAAACATTTTCTGCAAAATATCGATAGTCTAAAGACTATACTTTCAATAATACACAATACCGGTTGGAACAATTACCGGTTGAGTCATAACTCATACATAAAGAAAGTGTGTGTCTATCATCAAGAAAGTGTGTGTCCATCATTGACAATCAAAATATCATCAAAATGCCAACAATCTCCCCCTTTGGCATTGATGGCAACACTTAGGAAAATTTTGACATCTAAGTGTTTTTACAATAAAAATACCATAATCAAAATTACCCCCCCTAAGCATATACACTATCCCTTTTGCAGAAATTACAATGTACACTACTCCCCAAAATGGTAACATGAAAGTATACATGAAATGGTAAAATTCACCAAAATTTTATTTTACACTACTCCCCCTTGCCAACAATGACAAAGTAATGCAGAATACCCCTGTTTCCTTATATATAAAAATAGAGTGAATGCTCATGACAATAAGTAATGAAACTTATCAAAAATAGATTTAAAGTCCTGCATAAAAGGTTTTCATGGCCAATGTCCATGACTCAAGTAATGAGGTAGCAACCTCACTTTCAGTCTGCATCTAGAATACCAGTTCTTCCATTGCATCAATGGTACTCATCTCTTGAGTTACTATGATAGCTTCCAGGTTGAGAAAACATTTCTGAAGAATCTGCAGTCTGGCAATAAGACCAATTGAAGCTCTTGCAAATCTCTGGTCTGATTGTTGATCTCTGAGTCCATCTTGGCTGACTGGTGCTGATAACGATGAACCATTTGTCCATATGTAGTGAATGAATCATATGAAATCTTGAAATTGCTGATATAAGCCTGCAACTCTGATTGGAGTTGAGCTTTCTATTTAAGCACATCGTCACAAAATAGATGGGGTTGGCAGATTTTACTTAACAATAATTTACCTTCACCCATAGCAACATTGATATCATTCTGCTGTTTGAGTAGTTATGACCGGAGCTCATTCAGTTTCTTGACTAAGGTAGTGTTGAGTGCCTTTTCATGATTCTTCTTGGCAGTGGCTTCAACAACATCTTCCAAGCATTTTACCTGGTCCTCCACTACGGTACAAAGAAGTTTAAGCTTGGACAAAGAGGAATTGGTACAAGGGAGGTTGGTACCGGGAATCAGACTGGTAAGGGTGTCAACTACAATTTGTATGACATCCCGTTCCTTCTTCCTCCGCAATGCTTTCAGTCTCTCCTATGCAAGTTTGATGCTTTGAAGCAGCTTAGACTCATCTGCAAATTGAAGATCAATAAGACTAGTGGTATCAACCTGTTTAGCTTGACCACCGGTTGCCTTAGGAGTCTCCGCTTGTTTGGTCTTCTCTGCTTCCTTCTCCTCTTCTGTTCTTTTCTTTTCCTCTTCTTTCTTCTTTTGCTCCTCTTTCTCCTTCTCCATTTCTTCTTTCTTCTTTTCCTCTTCTTGCTTTTTCTTCTCTTCCTCCTTCTTCCTTTCTTCTTGCTTCCTCTTGTATTCTTCTTTCTTCTTCTCCTCTTCTTTCGTTTTCTCCTCTTCTTTCCTTTTCTCCTCTTCTTTCCTCTCTCCTCTTCTTTCCTCTTCTCTTCTTCTTTCCTCTTCTCTTCCTCTTTCTTTTTCTCTTCCTCTTTTCTCTTGTTTTCTTCTTGCCTTGCTTTTTCTTCTTGCTCTTTGTCCTATTTCTCTTTTTCAACTTTTTCCTTGTCCTTTTTCTCTTTCTCTGCTTTTTCTTTATCCCGTTTCTCTTTCTCTTTGTCCAGAGTGACATCCTCACTATCTAATGCATCCACATCAATGGTGTTAATTTTATCTGTCACTCTTTCCCCTTCACTGTCAAATGCCTCATCCGGTTTGCCTGAGGATAGGTCAGGTTCTTGTTCAACCTTCTTATTGGCTTCAGATACTTGGTGTAACCTGACAACAAATTTAGCATGTAAATATGTGTCCTTTTCCACTTCAGAAGCTCTACCTTCTAGTAGTTTGAGTCTTCTCCTTCTCATGAAGAAGAGGCCTTTATTCTTATCCATTATCTCAAATAATTCTGAATTAGAAGCATCAGGAAAGTATTGTGCAAAATTTTTCTCCCCGATCTCCTGTTCTTTCTCAATGGCAATGCACCATTTATTATCTAAAGAATTATACAAAGAATCTGTTGTAACCGATCAAATCTTTGATGGTGACTGATCATTTACACATAAATATTTGATGACTTTATGTTCTAATTCTTCTTTCTCATTATCATTAAAATCATCAAAATACTCCTTTAAATCATCAAGCACTTTTCTCCTAATGTTCTTAATTGTCCTTTGACAATGTGTCATTGGCTTATATGAGGAAATATCTATATTTACCGATGCTGAAGTTGCAGGAACATTACCAGTAGATTTTGTCTTTTTGCTTGATTGCCTTGTCTTCTTTGGTTGAATTTCCGGTTCAGTGTCCTCTAATTCCGGTGAGTTGGTTTTAGTTTTCTGCTTCCTCTCAAAGACTTTGGCTGGAACAACCTCAAGTTTCTTCTTAGCTGGTGACTGCTTGGTCACTTTCAGACTAGCAGAGGTAACCGGTGTAAATACGGATGGCACTGCTTTGCCCTTTTTCTATTTTGGGTCTTCAACCAGTGTGACCCTCTCCAAGTAGGTACTGGTTCTCTTTTTCTTAGCATCCAGTGGTGAGGCAAGTAGGGTAGAGGCATACCCGATCAATAGGTCATTCACCACTTCATAACCCATAGGTTCAACTGCTTCCTTTCTCGGTTCCACTGCTTCCATTATACATTCATCTACCTTTATTGTGAAGCAGATGTCATCTTTATATTCCTTCACAATATCATCAGATATCCTCATTCTTTGGTTCATTTTTTGCTTGAATTCATTGAAATATTTGTTTAGAACCTCAAGATATCCAGTACCTACTACTTGTAGACTTTCCTTGATTTGCTTGGAAACCAATAGGTTAGTAGACCATTGCACATCACCTACTCCAGGGAAATAAACTTGAAAGTAGAAGAATAAACTGACCAGAAGTTGTCCCAACCTAAACCTTAGAGCATTGTCCTATTTGATGGAATTTAGGTTCAGTAGCAATTGCTTCTGTAGATAGGTACATAGGTCAAATATAGTGTCTTCCTTGATCATTCTGTAAGAGGCATTCACTGCAGCAGTAGGGATAGAATTCATTCCGCTGGCATAGAATATCCGGTAACCAATCACCATGCAAGCATATTTCACTAGATCATCTTTGATGGTGTTGACGGTCATCGCCCATTGGTCACTCACAGAACCGGTGAGCTTAGTCATTTTAGCCTTGGTGACCTTTCGTAGAGCTGGTACCTCTCCAATATTGCAGAGACCGGTGACGAGATGAATTGCTTCCGATGTGATGTCATGTGTCCGCTCAAGGTACATCTTATCACCATTTACTTTGTTGAGAATGATGTAGATATGTTCCTTTGTGAACTCTTCTAGAAAGTATACCGCATTATGCAGTTTCATCTTCTCAAGGACACTATACTCGTGTTTGATCTTCTTATCATCCCCACAGAATGAACTTAGCTGGGAATGAATCACTAGGGATCCTAGGTCTTCCAATTTACAGTCTATATACCCCAAAACATCTCCCTCAACAATAACTCTGACGGGTATTTGAGATAGGGCATTGTATTTTTCTTTCTTTTGAAGAAATTCAGTTAAATCTATAGGCGCACTAGAACTAGAGTGCGATGCAGAAGCCATGATAAGAAAGAAATTCAAGAAATACCTTCACAATCCAAAATTTAGGGTTTGCCAATGTCGCCCACAATACACCACTTTGATTGCTCGATTACCACTTTAGTGTTCTTCACTGATAGATTGAAAAAGATCTCTAGATTCCTCTTCAAGATTTTGAATTCACTTTGAATCGCTAGACGAATCTCTCTTTGTCGCTCTGCTCTTGAAATTTTTTCTCTTGAAAACAGATAAGTGATAATGACAACGAAAATCCCTTTTAAACAAACTTTCACCTACCATAATAAATGCATTACCGTTAGGGCACAAACCCTAATTTTTTCTTTTACTGCTTCAAGTCTTCTGCTGACTGACAGGTAACATATACCGGTTAAGGTCTTTACCAATATAAACCGGGGGTTCGAAATATTTTACCGATATGTTCCCCCTAAGATTTTCTGAAGCTCAGTTTGCTAATTCAGAGACTTCCACACTAGGTGCAGAAACTGGTTCATCCTGTGACACTTCTTCTAGTTTCTTTTTCCAAGTTTTATTCATTTTTCATTTGAATGGTTTCAACATCAATCTTCCCTTTTGGAGTGATCGATATATCATCCGATAGGTTCTTTCTCAGTCTGCAAGTTCTGGCAGTATATTTCGGTTTGTTGCAATGATAGCATACCATTCCAGGTGTTCTCCATGGTCCGTTATTCATACTACCATTCTTCCTTTTGCATGTTGCAGCAGTGTGACCGCTACCACGACAGATCAAACAAGTTTCTCTCCAACCAGTTGCCACTTGATAACCTCCCGACCGATGGTCATAGGTATTGTATTGGTTGGGTTTCCGGTTCACAAAAGGTTCCAAGATAACTCCTTGAGTCCTTGGAGGATATCTCCCTGTGTTGTGCAAAACTGACCTGCATTCAAATGCTCTATGCCCGAACTTGTTGCATGCATAACAATTTCCATTGAATCTATTGGATCTAGGCTTATTGTTTAAAAAATAAGGAAAATTGTTGTAGGCCTCAAGCCTCTACACACATTAGCAGTATGTCCTTCATTGAGACAATTAAAGAAAACATGTTTAAATTTTTTCTTACCTTTATCCTTGGATGTTGGTTGCTTCTTTGATGCTTCAACTTTTGTTCCAGAGGTCTCACCTTCCTCATACCTAGAGAAACCAAGTCCAGTGGTATTCTTTACTAGTTTTGCCGATTCTATCTTTTTCTCTAGCTGAGCAATACTCTGATTGAATTTGGCAAGTATCTCCTTTGACTTATTAAGTTCCTTAGAAATAGCAGCATTGGATTGTATCAAGGTTGCATTCTTAGAAATAGCCATGTTTAGTTCACCTTGCATTTCTTATTTTTCCACTTTACTCTCTTGGAGATGAGTGGTAAGGGCACTGATTTCTTGCTTCAGCTTGGAGATCTCATGATCTTTGTCTTTTACCAGATCTTCAGCTTTCCTTCTGTTCTCAAGCTCTTGACACATTTTGATAGTCAGTCCTTCCAACTCTTTTCTCAGATTGGATTTAGATTCATTTAGTTTTTCAACTTCTTCAACTAGGGCATCCATATTTGCTTCATCAGAAGAGCTATTTTCAGTAAGTTCCATCAGTTTCTCAGCATGCTCTCTTCTTTTGACCAAAGAGGCTTTATACTTGACTTTGAGTTCATCATAGGCTCTCTCAGTCTGAGTGAGACGATGAGTAAGTTCCCTCACACTGTATTCCACCATATCTCCTTCCAAGTGGTTAGACTTATAGAAATATTGGCTCTGATACCAATTGATGAATACTAAGAGGGGGGGTGAATTAGTATACCAAAAAAAACTGTGAACAAACTTCTAAACAATTTAGCAGATAACCGGTACAGAAGATTCACTAATAAACCGATTAAGATAAATTCAAACCAAATAGAAAACAAAGCATTCACCCACAAGAGAACAATCACCATAACACAATATATTTGATGTGGAAACCCAAATGGGAAAAACCACGGTGAGTAGAAACTCACAAGTAACTCTCTGCAGAATAGAAACTAGACCGGTTAAGGTCAGACCGGTTAAGGTCATACAATGTTCTTCACCAGAATAGATCCTGTTAGGAATCTAGATCTCTGTTAGGAGATAAGTCCTGTTAAAGACTACCTTGTTAAAGGATTTCAGATCCACAATTGTGAACCACCTTGTTAGAGGATTTACAAAGGCTTTGCTGGGCCTACTCGGTTAAGGGTTTCAAACTTGTCGAAGATATTAGTAATCAACAAGTGAGTGATCTAGATACTAGCACAGTATGCTTGGTTAGATCCTTGATAGCTCATTGTTAATGCATTTCAACATTACTTCAGTCTTCAATATCTCCACACACTATCTCTTCACACAAACCTAATCTTCTCTGCAAATATCACACATAACCTTTTCTATTCTATCTCTCATACCTGTAAACCCTAGACATGATGTCCTTATAAAGGAATTTGATTTCATGTCAGTCCAATAGGATTAGACTACAAGTTCCTAGGTTCAGTGCATCTGGACACATTTGGTAACACGACACAAAATCACCGCCAAAGTGTCGATGGGTGATAACTCATCACACATTATAGAAATACCAGTTGGTAACTCATCACAGAGTAATACCGGTTAATACAATATACCGATTACCGGTTTGTCAAAAATGAAGACTGGTAGATCGAAGTGTTCCGATCAAAAGTTAACTACCACTTAGTTCCTTCGTATTGCTTGAGATCCTTGAACCGCTTGGGGTCTTCATACTGCTTAAGCTCTTCAGTCAATCTATGACTGGTAAACATCTTCTGCAAAATACCGATAGTCTAAAGACTATAATTTCAATAATACACAATACTGGTTGGAACAATTACTGGTTGAGTCATAACTCATACATAAAGAAAGTTTGTGTCCATCATCAAGAAAGTGCGTGTCCATCAATGACAATCAAAACATCATCAAAATTCCTACAGAAGTTGGATGTGTTCAAGTGATCAAGCATTCAAGCATTCTTTTCTAGCATTGAGAATTCTGAAGTCTCCCTTCAAGGCTAGGTGCTACATTGAAGTCAAGGATTCAACCATAGAAGAGGAGATTGATTCCAACATACAATTCCATACAAGCATTTCTATCAACATTGCTACTACAACCTCCCTTGAGGTGATTTACAATTTAGTCTTTCATTTACATCTACTTGAAAGTACTTTCTTTCATTACTTGGTTAATTCTAAAATTGGGGTTTGACCTAAAGGAAAACCCCCAATCCCAACACATTTCCCTCTCTTTTCTGTGTGTAGGTTGCAGGTATGCAGTTGTACTTTCGGATCGAGGTTTCATTTGTAGAGACAAAAAAACCCTTTTTGTTTTGTAGATTTTTCAGAGGACCGTGTACATTCCTGCCATGGTTCGGACAACTTTTCATGAAATTTGTAGGGCGACTTCGTCTCAACATTTTACTGCCAAATCTAGGTGCACAACTTCATCCCATATTCAGGTCTCAAGTTATAATCAATTCTTTGTCACTTTTGCACTACATAATTCAATCAATTTCTATTTCAAATCAAACAAAGGGAATAAGGGGATCATCATAATATCTTTAATTCATTTAGAATTTAATCTAGCATCTTTGTGTGGAGATTGGATCTAGTGAATTACCCCTTATCTCCCTAATGTAATGGTGAAAAGTGCTTGAAGGGTAATCAATAGTGAAAATCTCATCTCTTTCTGAGGGAAAGGGTTAGTTTTCCTCTTGATCTATCACTCACCATTTTCCCACCATCACAAATTATAATTGATAGTTGACTTGGATTGATAATGTGGGTATGTGTAGGATCATGGCGGGCCAAACAAGCCCTTAAGTGGAAATAAAAATAAGAAAAATAGAGTTAGGCAAGTTGACATAAAAATTTGAATAAGTTAGTGGAACATTATTTCAAAAATATTTAAGAATAGAATCTATAGCAAATTGAATGTAGTTTCTAAGCTACTAGTTGTTTTTTGAAAAAAAATCCATTTGATGAAATTTTGAAATTTCAATACAATAGTACTAAAATTTCAGGAAAAAGATAAGAAGTAGGTGTTTGTCTGACCACCCTAACCACAATAAAATCATAATATATTTTTTATAATATTTTAGATATAAGTAGAAGACTCATGTCCGGATGTGACACATTTTTAATGTATTTTTTTTTAAATGAATAATTAGTTATGATTTTTTTACTATAAATTTTTAAAAATATATAAAACTTGTATATCTAACCACCATAACTTGGTCAAAAATTTATGAAATTCAATTTGTTTTTACTCCTATAGTATACGAAGCATAGAATGTGACACATGTTTCATAATAAAAAAATGTGACACTATTTGAAAGATAGATATTTTTCAATCAACCTATCAATTAGGACTTTAGTCAGGATATCGCCACTTTTTGGCCCCTCATGATCCTGCACTATATAATGTATAAGTGTTCAAATGAGAGAGGGAATTGTATTTATATGCAAATTACACAATTTTAGGTTTGATTTTTTGCTAAGGCTAACATCAGGGAGCATTTTACCACTCTCATAAAGCCAACTACTATGATTTTGAATTTGGGGCCAAAATACATGGACATGGTTGCTAAGAACCCTAGTCCAAGAGGATAGGGAAACTAGGTACCCTAGTCCTAGCATTCTAGGATAGAATAAGGTTGTTGAGAAAAGGATTGCACTGAGTTTCTAGACATGATCTTGAAATTTAGCACAACTAGACATGAATCAAGAACATGAGGTAGGTCTATCTCGATGCTTCCTAACATTTCACCTTTGACAAAACCCCTTGATATTCCTACCTAACACATCATATCAAATGTTGCTATTGATTCTCACTTTGCTGCATAAAACACTCTCCATTAGAGATTTTTTGGAACTTTCAAACCTGTTGTAGTGGTTGTGAATATTCTCCATCCCTCGATTAATTTCAAGTTTAGGCAAGGCCCTTTTCCTAAATATTGTAGAAAGAAAGCCTCTTTGCTAGACTATTTATCTTTCTTCTTCCTTATTACATAAGAAGATCTTGCTTCTCCTATTTTTGTCATCGTCCTTCTAAATGAGGCTTCTAAAGATGTTCTTGTAATTCTTGATCACCCTATTGTGTCACCACATCCCTCTCCCATGAGGTGTATGTTCAAATCTCTAGAGGATATCCTAGACTCATCAACCATTGTTACAATATCATTGACACTTGACTCACAAGAGATATTCAATGATGATATTCAACAACTTCATCCTTGTCTCTAGCTATAGGCAAAACACCTAATACTATCTTAGCTATTGTTCCATTACAAGATTGACCTCCTTATTCCTTGATCAAGAATGGAAGGTCAATGATTTGTTAGTGTTCATCAACAATAGTGGTATTCTTCATTAATGATATCATATGTACACAATCCATAATTTAATTGTTATTGCTATTATTTCTAGATTAGACTGTGTGATTTTTTGTATCATCGTTTTGGATCACACTCTATGATCCATCATTAAGATAAAAGAGTATTCAAGTCACATCTTAATAGTTCACAATTTGTGACTGTTTATGTTTCTCTCATACTTGCATTTATATATTTGTGCTTCTTACCTGGAGGATCCATGCTACCTTTTCAAGTAAAATTATACCATTACGCGATTTTTGCATTCGATTTTCCTGGATGTATGTACCATGCATATAAATTTGTGAAACACATTAGTATCCTAGTAAAATGTGATATTTAGTTGATCGTTGGAGTGTTATGTTTCTTGGAATCTACCAAAGTAATGATTCTATTAGTTTGGTCAAACTTTGCAGGTGAAATTTTCGAACCTCCCATCATGGCTACGAGAACTACCTTTTTTCGAAAATTATAACACTAAATAATCACTGTCATTCACATTCACTCATATCAAGCTCTAACTAAAATTGAAGATTTGGATATAAATATTACTTTTCTTTCTATTTTAAGGCTCTTTTGCATATATTCCTCTCATAGAGTTGGTGTAGGACAAACTCACAAACATGTAAAGGTTCATCTCTAGGAGATAGTGGCAATTTTTGTCTCTCCTTCACTGTGAGAGCATGGTATTATTATTTTAAGTTTTTTCATAGCATAATCTATTCTTTGTTGAATTAAGTATTTGGCTCTAATACCACATTGAAGAAAAGATTGAGCTTTGATACCATGTTGAATTTGGCAACTCAAGCTTGCAAGATAAAAAAAAAACTAGAACACCTTCAACAAACGAGAGTAGCAAGAAACATATGCCGTATTTTTTAGAAACAAAGATTACATGATGAATTACAATTGTACAATGAGGTACTTATAAAGAAAGCTCAAAGATTCCCTTAGCCAAAAATAGGAGAACTAAAGTGCAAGCATGAGGAGCTAAATAAATCTCAACTATAACTAAACTAAAGTGAAGCTAATATTAGCCTAATTAAATAAAATCTAAAAAATGTGTAAGTTTAGCTTAAGTAAATAAAGTAATTAAAAGACGTAATTAATAAATAATTAGATAATTGTCCTAATTACTCCAACACCCCTCTTAAAATAAACTTAGGGAGTAGTTAAAAAGCTAAAGATGAATGAAAAACACATGCATGAATGATTCCTGACAACAAAGGCCTGATTAGGTACTAATGTACAAACCAATGCAACTCTCACAAATAGAGAAAAGGAGAAAAACCTAGTGGGAGAAAACTTCTCTCCAAAATAGAGAAAAAAAGGAATGAAGGACCAAGAAGCCTCTAATAAAATGTCCCAGAACAATAGGAACATGAAGAAAGTTGATTCTTTTTTAGTAGTTCATTTCCTTTTCATTCATTGCATCTCACTTTTGGAAAGGGGTTTTTTCCTATGTGGTTTTTCCCTTTTCTCTGCTTACATAGGCCTCTTTTTTGTACAATGATGTGCTTATAAAGAAAGCACAAAGATGCCCTGAGCCAAAAATAGGAGAACTAAATTGCAAAAATGACGAGATAAATAAAGGTCAACTACAACTAAACTAAAGTGAAGATAATATTAGCCTAATTAAATAAAAACTCACCTAAGTTTAGCTTAAATGAATAAAGTAATTAAAAGACCTAATTAATAAATATTTTGATAATCGTCCTGATTACTCCAACGCCCCCCCTTAAGTTAAACTTAGGGAGTATCTAAAAAGCTAAAGATGAATGCAAAATGCATGCATGAATGAGTCCTGATTGTAGACACCTAAAATTAATTAAATTAATACTTAATTAATTTAAGCCTGTCAACATAATTAACCAATTTAATTGTGTTAATTCCCTTTGTCTCAAGGTTAATTAAATCAAATTTAATCAATCTTATCTCTATAGTCCAATAATTAGTTTATCAATACTTTAATTAATTCCCCCATTCTTCTAAATTCCTTTTAGTTAATTAATCCTAATTAATTAACTTAACGAAAGTGATTCCTACAAATCACTTTCCCTAATCCCCACTTAGCCTAATTAATTCTTGTAGAATTATGCTTTTCATTATTCTCTAATTTCATATTCATCCATTCATTCTCTCTCCTCATGTCACATCCTCCTAACTTTCCCACTTGCATTCTAATCCATCATTAACTCACCTAATCAATCCCCTTAATCATTTACACATCTCTAATCACCTTGATTAGGGATGGGTCAACTTTTATCCTTTCAAGGAAATTTAAAATTATTTGAATCTCCCCATGCATCCTCTTCCCAAGGAATTTTTAATTCATTTTTTCTATTTAGTCTTTCCACACATCCTCTTATTTTGAAATTTTTAATTCATCCTCCCTCCCCCCAAGGAATTTTATATTCCTTTTTCTCTTCCTAATGTACTTGGGAGCTCTTCCCCATGTACCTTGAGATGTGTGGAGACAAGAAATGCCTTTATGACATATCTTTTGGTCTCTACACCTTGTCCTCTCAATCCATGTTCTCCCTCTCAAATCAATCTCAACCCTTCATCCCAAAGTCAATCTTGGCCCTTCATTTTGGCCTCCTCCCATCTATAAATTGGAGTCTCATTTCCTAAAAAATGAGACATGGAAATCCACTTCCATCACATGATCATGCTGTCCAGAGGATGAAAATCCCCTATCATACTCCTATAATGCCCAAATCTTCTTTCATCTAATCCATATCCATCATCATTCAAATCCAATCCAAATCCAGCCAATCTTGTTGTGTGTGGAGAGCAATCCACATCCCAACCAAGGAGATAATCCAAACAAGTCAAGGAGGGGTGCATCTTTGGCTTCACTAATGACTCAATCAAAGGAACAAGATATAACTCTCTCTTGCAAGGTATAATTGTGTTTGTTAGTTTATGCTTTTATTCATGTTCTTGTGTTCACTTGGGTTTAAACCAACCATCTAACCTTGCATTGGTTTTCCCTTGCTTCACTGACAACAAAGGCTTGGTTAGGTGCTCATGTACAAACCAATGCAACCCTCACAAATAGAGAAAAGGAGAAAAACCCAATAGGAGAAAACTCCTCTCCAAAACAAAGAAAAAAAAGAATGAAGGACTAAGAAACCTCAAATAAAATATCCCAAAATAATAGGAACATGAAGAACATCCTCAAAGCACAAAGACGTAGAAAATTGTCAAACAAATAGACTGCTATAGTGTTGAATGAAGAACCTCCTCTGAAATGAAAATGATGATTACAAGAATATGCATGAATTCCCCCAATGACACTACTCAAACAATCATATGGAAAGCAAAGACAAAAAATCTGGTAGTCAAAGATACAGATGGCACATGAATCTTGATGAGTGACCCCAATGAAACTACTCAACCATGCAAGAGTAAACTACTAGTAAAAGATATAGGTAACAATATTTTGAAGGATAATGATCAATTGAGGATAAGTCACCTCCACAAAATTAGAGTGCAAGAGTGTCTATATAGTAAAATCTCCATCTCACCGAAATATAGCCACTTCATTTGGATAGTACATAGGAACAAAAAGTAGCTCACTCCAAAGAGAAACCAAGGAAGAATTAACACGAATAGTAGAAACTCCCCCATAATACTAACAAGGGAGAGAGATGACAGGTCCACTAAAATTGTGTGTCACTATAATGTGCATGAAGGAGAATCTAAATGTGCACAAGAAAGTACTTGCAACTAAAAAAGGGTATGCAAGTAACGCACACACACATGGGACAAGAATCACTATGTTGATGTCGTCATGGAGGGATGCTCACTAGACAAAGTTGTGATGGAAAAATAAAAGGCACTACATGAACCCCCATTGCACTTTATAATATAGTGCATGCACAAAATAAGACACAATAGAATGTGTAAAATACCCAAAAACTATACACAAGAGTGGCACTTTATCTCAGTGTACATCTACAAGCAAAGAAGTGCATAAAAATGATGCCCAAAATGCCCAAATAGGGCGAAGTGCTAGAAATACATGTAGAACAAACAAAAATCTTCTAGGAGCCAAAATGACCAAGTAATTAGCCATAAAGTGAAAACACAAAAGACTAAATAAAATATACCTAGGAAAAAAATTGTTAAAAATAGCAATAGATTTAGATAGAGTATTGAGCTGCCTTTCCAATGATATTTGGTTTTTGAAAAATGGAGTCCAAATGTGCATGTTATGGTCTTAGAAACACAAAAAAGAGAGTTGATTTCAACGGCTTTCTACAATCACTAGGAGAAAAATCAGATCAAACCACTTGCAAATTCGAATAGCCCTATGAACTAGCTTTTGAATGATATGTAAAAGTACAAAAATGGATGTCGTATGAGCAAATTATGGTAAAAAAATAACTCTAGATCCACACAATAAGGAAAATTTGGGGCCTTGCAACACTTCTGAGAAAAGAAACCCTCAAAGCTTGAGAAGGGGTTTTCTGAATGCACACTCTAATACCATGTTGATATTACTTATTTTTTACCTTCAGGTCAAAAATAGCCAATACAAGGTCCTAAGTCTAGATAGGAAATTTCATTTAGCTCTAGGAGATTTAAAGGGTAAAAATTTGTATAAAAAACCTTTGTATGTCTAGGAGGTTAAACTATTAAAAAAGATTTAAGCCTTGGCTTTGTGAAAAAAAAAAAAACCTCATTGATATCAAAAAAAGATTCATATAATTATGTGGAGAAACCAAGTATTCAAAACTCAATGTTTTTCATGTTGCATGGTAGAGGTCTAAAAGTTGCTTTGTCACGTGGTAAAACAAGTCATTAATTGGTTTTCACATAGCATGAGTAGACTAGGGTTTGGAGGAGGAAGTCTAAGTTGTCTTACAAAGTAAAAATCCTATCTTTTCTACATGTTTCTCTTCATACAAGACTATGATGGCGACTAATCCCTCAAACAAAGACTTGAAGGTATATTTCAAGCCACTCTTACAATGCCATCTACACTTTATTAGTTGAAAGAGGTTGATCTCCAATTCATTCCTTAGTTTTTAGGGAGTTGAAGAACCATTTCAGAGGATTTAGATGTGAAAAGTGTTACTATAACATAGCAACAAACTTCTAGAGGACATTACAGATCATGGAGATTTCTTTCATTGAACCATGCAAAGATCATGGACTAATATTATACCAAACAAGTCAACTCCATCTCTTTGAAACCCTTTCTTTGACATTCAAGAAAGAGAGGTTCAAGTTTTATTTTTAAAATAAAATTATCTTCAAACCTAGTGTAATATGGGTAGATGATTGTTCGCTCAAAACTCCTTCTAGTTAAGACAGTATAATATAAAGGGTTTTGTTATTGTCATTAGCTTTGTGAGATTTTCCATAAACCCTTTTAGGGTTAGGAATGTGATAGAAAATAGAAAGGAAAACAATAAGAAAGAAGATTTAAAATTTAATCATAAAAGGCTTATGACAAGAGCAAACCCTAAATAGAACATGAATATTGAAGGAATTTGGATTATGGTTAAGCTTTGGAGACATTTTCACAGTAAAAAAAGCTTGAAATATATTGCAGTCACAAAGCCAATAATGATGAGATCAAGATAAATGAGTTGAGAAGTTAAGACATTCATTACCGGGTGTGTCAAGAGATCAATACAAGTTAGGTCATAAACACAAGAAGACAAACCCATTTTCAAAGAGAACACAATACCAATATCCTTACCAATTTGGAGCCAATGCCATAACAGGGATGCACCGTGAATGATTTAAAGTTGAAATCTTATGGAAATACTATAGAACATGATAAAATAATTGAAGAATAGTCCCAAAGATCCGATGAGGATAAACCCAAAGTTTTAGTATCAATTGAAGAACAAAAGAGAGCATGGTGTTTAGTGAGATCCATATCATTTAACCGTAGCCTTTCTCTTCATATTTAAAGATTCCACAATCCTATAAAAGGGAGTATAAAGGTATAGGATCAAGCCCATCAAAATGATAATGCAGATTAAGATCCCTAGAGCTTAATGAATCAATAAAGAGAAGAGTTTTTATGAAGAAATAGAAGGAACCCTATAAAACCTTATACATGCCAATGGTAATGCACAATGCAAATCAAGAGATAATGCAATCAAATAGGGTTTTTGTAGTCACAAAAGGAAAAACATCTTCAATAGTGTAGGTAAAATATAGTTGCACAATCAAAGGCAAGTGAGAAAGTTCAAGGCAAGAGTAAGGGCAACTTAGTTGCAAGTATGAAGTCACAACTAGAAAACATGCGTCAGTCACTCCATGAAGAGTGAATAAGGAAGAAATGCTAAATAAGGTACAAAGTTAGCTCACAAGAATAGATAAAATTACATGAAGGACATTATTTATAAATAAAACTCATCATTTGACATGATGCAACAATGGCCATGTATGACAATATGCACAAGTATTTATTTTGAAAATAGCAAGGATGGTATAACATTATTCTTCTCTAAAATGTGATAGTGATTTCGTGATAGTAAGGAGTCTATGGAAATAAAAGAAGATAAAGCCCTCAAATCATAGTCATCAAGAGGAGCCTCAACCAATTCAAATTCCCCCTCTTGAGATGAGCAGTGATATAGATCATGATGGTTAAAAAATAGTGGTAGGTCGTTTCATAATCTAAAGGAATTATTTCCTCATGAAGAAAAATACTTAATATGACACTCTAATCCATGGTAAAGGTGGGTAATGAGAATAATATGCAACAAAGGAGAATTCATCCACAACCAAAGATATTGTTGCAAGTGTGATCAAAGCCACAAATATATTGAGAAGGTCACTATGGTGGGATGCATTTATACTATTGGAAGTATGTGTTGATATGTTGTTGTGGTTTTCATTTATGTCAAACTTGTTGTTCCAGAATGTCTGTGGTACAACATTGTCTTGTTGTGTTATTGGTGTAGTTGATCTATTGGTTGTTTTGGAAGTGCTTGGGTCTGGAATCTGCTGCCGATGTTGAGTATTATTATTATATTCATTAGATATAGTTTTGGTATCATGGTTATGATGATTTTGTGGTCCAAAAAAATCCTTGTATTCTTCGAGTGTTGTGGCATTGATTGTTGTTGGTTATCAGATTCTATGTTTGACCTATCCTTAGGTCCAGATATGATTTGTGGAAGCATGGTTGATATGCTATGGGTCTCACCATAGCGTGTGGAGATTCAAATTTGAGTTGTTTGCAGTAGAGAGTATGTGTTGATCCATATTTGCTTATATGGTTGCATAGCATGTGGATATGTTGTTCGTTATGTTATGGTGATAGTGGATTGGTGAATTAATCTTTGGAAGATGTGTTTTGGTCCTCTCTTTCTCCTGGAGTGGATCAATGTGTGTGTTTTTTATTTGGAAAGTATATTTTGATTTAGGTTGACTTGGTTTAAGATATGATGATCTATCTTGTATATAAGAATGAGTGTGATTGAGTTAAGTGTATGAGCATCAGATGTGAGTGAGATTAGATGTAGTGAATAGCAAAGATTAGAAGAAGAGTTGTGTTCGAATGATATGTAAGCTGTGTTGAGATTGTGATGTCAGAGAGTTGAGACAGAGTGTTGGCAGATGAGATCAGAGCTGTATGTGTTGATATTGGTCGCTTGATGCAGAGTTCAAGGAAAACTTCATGATTAGGAGATCATTCTTTTCATTTTTTTTTTGTATCTTACTGTAAGTGCAGTTAGCTTCAGGTTTTGCAAATCCTCTTGTATCTTGCCCCATGAGTAGTTAGCCTTGGTGTGCAAGTCTAGAGCAATCAACTCCCATTTGTAATCATTTCTCTTCATAGTGGATATATTCTTGTGGGTAGGTGCTCACTGTGGTTTTTCCTTGTTTGGGTTTTCCATGTATAAATCTTGGAATTCATGTGTTGGATGTGTGTTGAAGTTTAATTGTTTATCTGCTACATTTAATTTTTATTTTAGAATAATTCACCCCTATCCCCCCTTCTCAATCCTTCCTTGGGTTCAACAAATACAATAGAGTTACAACACGAAAACGTTGCAATCATGAAGCAATTGTAAAAGAACAATGAGATTCACTATATAAAGAGTATTACATTAAATGTAAGATGATTTACAACTTTAACATTATCAAGTTATAGAATAGTCGAGGGGGAAAAGGATAATGAGAAATGATAGTCAATACAAATGACAAAGAATACAAAAGGCAGATGTATGAAAAAAAGGACAACATTCATGCTCAATGACCTAGACCCATTTCATAGGTCTAGATGGAGGAAAATGTCAACTTAACCAAGCAAGAAATCTTGAATGGACTATTCAGGGGACATGAGAAGGTAAAAAGAAAAATTGATGAACCATTTATGCATTATATTATTAAGAAGAGGGGAGTGATATGAGAAAATACACTTGTAATAGTTGTCAAGGGAAAATATTTTATTAGGGTGATATATACCCAATTTGGGAAAGTCCCCATGAAGGTAAACAAATTGGAATTTATTAAGTCTATCTCTAAGGGAAGCATGCACATGTTCTTTTTTTGGATTTATTGACTTTGTATAATTTTAAGCTCTCCATGGATAGGCCTATGAATACAATGATGCCTTTTTTTGTCAACTTGAAGCTTATTATTGTCTTGAAAACTACCCTAGATTTCCAAGACCTAGAAAAATAATTTGAAACCACTATAGTTAAACCTTTTAAACCTTTAAAACCTTTTAAACCCATTTCCAAGACCTAGAAAACCCATTTGAAACTACTAAAGATTTCCAAGACTATAGTTTTTGTCAAATTGAGGCTAGAAAGAAATTTAGTTTTCCTTTGCATTAAATTTTCCAAACAATAGAATTCCTACTAATGTCATCACATGATGAAAGCTCAATTTAAAGTTAGTCACCACCCATACTGAGAAACCTAAGAAAAATATAATTTATTTCTTCTCTCCCTCTCTAAGTAAATGCTAGTGTGTTTGTATTATTTGATATGTGTTGGAGTGAAATTGAGTAAATGGGCTATGTGCATGTGGAAATTTCCTCCTCTAAAACAAATTGGTCCACACATATATACTTGAATATACACATATGCTTGCAAGCTATGAATGTCATACACTAAGGACTTTTCTTGTCAATTTTTAGGTAAGAGGACACAAAGATGTGAAGTGTGCACTACTTAAAATGCAATCAAATGATTTACACATTATGAATGCACATCTAATTTGTGACACTTGGCACATAAACTCAAATACTCTTTATATAAGATAGAGAAGAGAGAAATATAGAAGGATAAAGAGATCTAAAGAGGAAGAGAGAAATGAGTACAGAGAAAAGTAGTGTGAGATGTACAAAGAAAAGGAGCATTTTTTCAAGAAGCAGAAATTGAATTAAGATCTGGTGCATTCTTAGACATAGTAGAAGCTGTAACTTGCACATCTGGAATCTTAGGTTGATCTGGTATCTCAAGATGATCTGGTATCTCAGTTGGATATGTAGTTATGCTTTCATTTTCAAGATTACAGTGAAGCATAACCCCTCTTTTATGCTTTGACAAAGGCCTTGTTCTTTGAACTCTATTCTTTTTAAAAAATTTCATGGTGAAATATATGTAGTTTGCATGGAATTTATTGTATCTATGTTAAAAAAACTAGTTTCTATATGAAAAAATAGATATAAATAAATAAAACATGCATGTTAGTTAACTAGTAATAGAATATAATGCATGAACATAGAGTAACAAAATAGAATAATCTATATTTTTCTCAAAATATAATAACAAAATAACAAAGCTAGCTAAATCACAGGGAATGTGTCACAAAATAATATACTCATAAACAAAAAAATGGAATAAATATGTTAACTGAAGATATAATATTTGTATTGATACACACTTATATTTAGTGAGATAGTTTAATCTCAACTTTAGCTCAATTTTAACCTACAACATAGAAGCAGGCTTAGAAAAAACTTCCAATAAGATACTCATAAAATAAAAAATGGAATAGATCAGATGTAGAAATAACGTCTCTATTATCTATTCCTATTTGTACTGATACACACTTATATTCAAGAAGACAATTTAATCCCTAAAGTATCACTTAAGTGTTAGCATAATATGTGTTTCGTTCTCTAACTTCTTATGACTATTTTTCAATTGTATATACCTACTTGTATATTTTATTTATTCATGCATTCTTGGTGAATAATATCGTCAAGTTGTTTTTGTAATATATGCCTTTAATTTGGTATTATAATCTATCTTTCTATCATTACAGAACAAATAACAGAGCATGATATCATAATAGAATAGAATAAAATAAGAAAACATAACATCACAGTAAAATTAATAGAACATAATATCATAATAGAATAAAAGTATTGAAACTTATGCATCTGAAATGACAAGTATGGTTGAAGATAAGAGCTAGGCAAGTGCAAGGTAATGAGTCACAAATTCGCAGAAGTCCGCACATTGGAAAATGCGCTCTTATAAACGGGGGTCCGTTTTCAAAAAATGGGGGCACGTTTATGCTTCGGTCTCCCGAGCCGAAAGGTAATGGGGGCTTGAAGCAAAAATAAACGGGCCCCCATTTTGTTCTAAAATGGAGGCCCGTTTTTTAGAAATGGGGGCCCGTTTTTAAAAACGAGGGCCCATTTCTAAAAAATGGGGGCCCATTTTTTAAAAACGAGGGCCCGTTTCTATATCGCATTTTTCTTTTTTTTTTCCACAAGCCGCCCTTGTTTGAAAACGGGGGCCCGCTCTGTGGAAGTTGATTCCACAACCCGCCACTTGGCTCGGGATTAGGCCCGGGATAGGCCTGGGATGGCCACACCTGAGATATGGACTTGCAAATTCAAATCTCCATGAATGAAAGCACAAATATGAACTTCTAAAATAGTTTACGTGCCTCTAATCAAAGAATTTTTATACGAAATTAAAACTCATTTTAGATTATACTATCTAGATTCTAAATATGTAAATTTATTTAAAAATTGATTATTTTAACTATTTTTCATTTAATTTATACTAAATCGGGTCCATAAATTTGAAATATTAACTAATTTTGTTAATTTAATAACTTTTTTATTTTAATGAATTTTGGAAAAAAAATTATATGTCATCAATCTACACAAAATTATTTTGTATTTTTAAAAATCAAAAATAAAAAAATGTTTAGTTTACATCAAATTATGTGGGTCGTACATGTCAAATTTTTAAAAAGATAATTACGGCCATTAAAAAATTAATTTAAAAAAAAATATTAGAAAAAAAAATACAAAAAAAATATGTTCATCAATCTTCAGTGTGTTACAAACCATTTCCCAAAATGGTTTGAGAAAATATTTTTAATTGTGTGAAAAAGTGTGGGTTGTACACATGCATGGTATGGTCCTGAAACATGCATTTTTAAAACATAGTTTTCAGAACTCCATTCAAAAAGCTATTTTTTATTATGTGGGTATTAAAATAAATTACATATTTGGAAATTACATTCAGAGGGCTATCTTTTATATTCCTAACTTTTTCCAAGATTCAATCTCTAAGTATTTCAAAATTTAAGCTCAAATGAGATAAAATCTGAAAATCAGGGAAAACACTTCCACTTTTTGGCCAAAGAGTGGACTCATCTTCTTGCACTGACCCAGCTGGAGACTAAAACTACTCTACTAATATGTAATGGTTGATTGCAAATAACTTATATAGAATTGGAAGTAGTGTTAATAGATACGGTGAAAAAAAAACCACTTCCATCTTGCATTTTATAGCATTTTGAAGAATAATGTCTAAACTCCATGAGTTCTGTTCTCTAACTTCTTATGACTGTTTTTCAATTGTATATACCTTCTTGTATATTTTATTTATTGATGCATTCTCGGGGAATCAAATTATCAAGTTTTTTTCTATAATATATGCCTTTTAATTTGGTATAATCTATATTTTTATCAGAACATAGCAAAATAACATAACATAATATCAGAATAGAGCAGAATAAAATAACATAACATAATATCATAATAGAATTGATAGAACATAATATCATAACATAATATCAGAATAGAATTAACAGAACACAATATCATAATAGAATATAAAATTATTGAAACTTATGCACCTAAAATGACAATTATGGTTGAAGATAAGAGTGGTAGATTGAAACTACTCTACTAATACATAATGGTTGATTGCAAATAACTTATATAGAATTGGAAGAGTCTAAATAGATACAGTGAAAGAAAAAACCACTTCTATCTTGCATTTTAAACCATTTTGAAGAATAATGTCTAAACTCCATGATCCCTAGACATGGTTTTTCATTGGATGGATTGTGTTGCCATGGATCAAGTGTTTTGATAGGTATTTTGAGAACTTAATTTTATTGATTAGATTTTATTCCTTTTTATGAAGAATTTGCATTGAATTTGTCTGAATTTATGGTGAGTCTTACAATTTATCTATTTTTACAGGCATAGGTCAAATAAATCACATAAATGCACCGTAGGGAGCAAAACGAAATAGAAAGTTGGAAGAGAGTGTTGGCATTGGATTTGACAAATGCTCTAGTAGTTGTACATTTCTGGGCAATATTTTCAAAGAAATATTTGTATTAGATTTGACAATTTGTCTATAAGTTTGACAGACAGTCTAGAATTTGTACTTTTTGGGGGGGGGATGTTATGCAAAAAGAATTGTATTAGATTTGACAAATATCCAGTAGTTGTACACTGAGTTTGGACTTTTTGAAAATAAATATTGCTTAACTTGCACAAGTTGTAATATTTGTTAGTTACAAGTTAAATATTAAATTGTGACATTATGAATCTGAATTGGTCCATATTGGATGTCATTTTTATATCTTATATTTTTAAGTGTGATATGCAATGGATTTATATAATTTTCTCTCTTAATTATTTAGGGAGGATTCATTATTTTAAAATTGATACACTTATTGTAGATAACTAAGTTATATTAATGATAACAAAATATGTTACATAACATTTAATAATGTATATATAAATGATTATTTTACTTGAAGATTACTAGTTCTGAAGTGTTCAATTATTGATCCCATATATAACATATTTGATATTTTTCTTATTAATATATAAAATAAATATTTACAAAATATAATATATTTTTTTTCTACTATTAATATTAATATTAATAGTGACAATTGCTATAATGACTATTGAACACCATTCAACTTCTGACCCTCTCCCCGAGCGTTAAAAACAATCTTATTCACACGTCTCATCTGCTATCACTCATTTCCTCTCCTGCTGTCACGCAAAGTAACTAACAGTGAGCAAAAGAGATGGCAATATTTCATAAGCATATTCATGTCGGAGAAGCAATTGCGTTGAAAACGACCGCCATTCATTTACTCGACCACTTACATCCTGCTATTCCAAATAATCATTCACGCGTTCAACTCCTCCGCTCTATCTAAAATGATTATTGTGCGAAGTATCTCGTTACTTCCACAGATTAACTTCATCCATATCTCCTGCTGCCACGTAACTTTTCTACGGCTCGATTGTATTTTTTATTATTTTAAAAGTTTACTAGGCAGACACGTGTCTTCGTAGAGCTCTTAGAGAAGTGATAGGTTTATCCATATCTCTGCATCACACCGTTTTCTTTCTAAATTTAGAGCGGAGAATTCGTTTTGGTTGTCAATCTAATTGATCTATTTACTAATCCGTGTCTGTAAGACGAGACTCTTTACATCTTTT